>NC_072434.2:48697500-49032500 GCF_028878055.3 Symphalangus syndactylus | reverse complement strand
AGCATTTAGATGTGAGACCAGATAGGAGGGAAAAATATGATCCAACATATGTAGATAGAACATCTGCAATCTAGTGAAAAGAATTTTAGAGGCTTCAAGTTGAAGCTGTGAGGAAAGGAGACCAACCCTGGTGTGTTTCTAGAAAGCAAGAAATGGTCAGTGAAAATGGACCGTATCCTTGCCGTAGTGACGAACTGTGGCAAGTCCTCTGTGTATTTCATCTACTGTCTTCACTAATCAGTGCTAAGGAATGGCACCATTAAACACCAGATGGGGACTGGTGACGAACAGCAAGTGAGGAGCAGCGTCTTTTTGGTCAGTCTTTGGCGTTATGCAAGGTTCTCCTTTTTGCAGAGGACGGATAGACTCAGAAAGACTGAAGAGTCCTCAGGCAACTTCTGTCCTAGCCTTCTTCCCTCAGGCTGGGAAATATCTACCCCAGAGTTCCCACACATTTTTCCCCAAGTGAGAAGATAATTGATGTGCAGAGATACCGCTGGGGAGGAAAAAGAGAGGGCAGCAGAGAGAAGGATGGGCTTGGCACTTCAACGGACCTCGCTTTGAGTCATCAGGGATCGGCAGGAGATTGGCCACTGGCTCCTGCTTGTTAGGTTGGGAAGAGCCAGTCTCTGCCATTTGGGACCTCTGGCTTCCTGTTCTCTTTTGAGGACCTTTGCTAGTGGTTTGTAAGAGTCCTTCCCCTCATCTGCCTGAAACCTCTTCTGCTCTGGTTTCAGCCCCTTTGGTGCATTTTTCCCTCTTGATCTGGGGGCTGAATTTTTGCATCTAGCAGCTTTATGTGCTTCATTATTAAGCTTCAAACTGGAATGGTTAGTCCGTAAATCACAGGGAAGTGGGGAGAGGAGGGAAGCCCTCACATCACCCAGCATCACTGAAGTCAGGTTTCCCCTGACCCTGGAAATGCTTCTCCCACCATAGCTAAGCCCCCATCAGCTGGATGCGGAGAGGGTGATGGAAGGCAGGCTAACGAGGTGCAGCTGCTGCCATTTATCAAGGATTTAACCCTCCAATTGATCAAGTATGGATGAAATTACATCCCCAAATAGACCCCTCATAATTTGCCAGCCTTCAATCTCCCAGCATATGGGGAAAAAAATCTCTGCTTATCTTTTCCAGGGCTTGCGGCTCATTTTCACAGATGGTTCTCGAATCATCTTCCGACTGAGCGGCACAGGGAGTGCCGGGGCCACCATTCGGCTGTACATCGATAGCTATGAGAAGGACATTGCCAAGATTAACCAGGACCCCCAGGTAACATCCAGCCCTGTGCCCTGGTTAGTTCATTCTGTTCAAGGCAATGATAGTTTCCCATTGAACCTGTGTTTCAATGCCCATTTCTCAAATGACTCAACAAGGTACCAGCTGTGCTTACTTTCTTCCATGTTTCTTTCTCCATGTCAACAGCATTATAGATAATAATTATAATAGTAAAAATAGGGAGGCTGAGGTGGGAGGATCACCTGAGCCCAGGAGGTCAAGCCTGCAGTGAGCCAGGATCACACCACAGCACTCCAGCCTGAGCAAGAGTGAGACCTTGTATCATAAATAAATAAATAATTAATTAATTAAAAATAAAGAATTTTCTGAGCATTTATGGTTTGCCAGGCTCTGTTGTAAGCCCATTATGAAAATATACTCATTTAATTCTCAAATAACTTAGACTATTATTCTCCCTGCTACAGATAAGGAAACTGAGGCACAGAAAAGTTAAGCAACAGTTAATAGGTTTACATGCCTAGTAAGGATAATGAATCTCTCTTTTTTTTTTTTTTTTTTTTTTGAGACAGGGTCTCACTCTGTTGCCCAGGCTGGAGTGCAGTGGCACAATCTCAGCTCACTGCAACATCCACCTTCTGGGCTCAAGCAATCCTCTCACCTCAGCCACCTGAGTAGCTAGGATTACAGGCACATGCCACCATGCTCTGCTCATTTCTTTTTTCTTTTTGTAGGGAGGAGGTCTTAGTACATTGCCTAGGCTGGTCTTGAATTCCTAGCCTCAAGTAATCCTCCTACCTCAGCCTCCCAAAGTGCTGGGATTATATGTGTGAGCCACTGCACCCAACCCAGGATAATTGATCCTTAAATCAGCCCCTCATCTGGTGTTCTGCTCTGTCCCCAGCCTTTTGTTGCTTTGTTTGGTCTGATCACCTGCTTGGGCAGAACACACACTGGTTAGATTTGGTAGGGGCAGGGAGAGGCAGTTTCATGTGTCTTCACAGAACAGTCTGCAGACCTGCAGCCTGGTGAGCTGGGTTCCTCAGCCACTCCCCCAAAAGTCTTCAGAAGTATATCAGAGTAAGGAGGGACTCTGGGAGCAAAGGGTGGGACAGTGAACTTGAAGGACAGCCCCCAAAAATGGAGGAGCCAAGGGGAAGCAGTGAAGGACAAGACAGAGTTTCTTTAAGTGTTTTTCACAATCCTCATCTCAACCAGAGCTCAATAGCTTAAAAAAAGTTGGGGAAGTATTGTCGTATATTAACCCCTTCTTGGTGATTCACAGCATACAATGCACCATAAAGGCTCCAAGAATTCGGACATGGTAGCCTACACCTGTGGTCCCAGCTACTCAGGAAGCTGAGGCAGGAAGATCACTTGAGCGTAGCAGTTCTGGGCTATAGTGTGCTATGCCTGTCGGGTGTCTGCACTAAGTTTGGCATCAATATGGTGACCTCCCGGGGCAGGGGAACCACCAGGTTGCATAAGGAGGGGTGAACCAGCCCAAGTTGGAAACAGAGCAGGTCAAAACTCCCATGCTGATGAGTAGTGGGATCGCACCTGTGAATACCCACTGCACTTCAGCCTGGTGACACAGCAAGACCCCATCTCTAAAAAAAGAAAAGGAAAGAAAAAAAGAGGGTGCCAAGAAGACTTGCAGTAAAGGTGCCTGTTTACATAGCGTTTGCTGAAGGACATTTCTTCAAAGAAAACATACAAATGGCCAATAGGCATATGAAAAGGTGGTCCACATCACTAATCATCAGGGAAATGAAAATCAAAACCACGATGAGCTGTCACTTCACCCCTGTTAGGATGGCTCTTCTCAAGAAGACAAAAGATAACAAGTGTTGGGAAGGATGTGGAGAAAAGGGAACCATCAGACACTGTTGGTGGGAATATAAATTGGTATAGCTATTTTGGAATAACCAAAAGTATGGAGGTTCTTCAAAAAGTTAAAAATTTTTTAGAACTAATATACGATCCAGTAATCCCTCTTCTGGGTATATATTCAGAGGAACTGAAATAAATATGTCAAAGAGATATCTGTTCTCTCTTGTTCATTCAATGTTATTCACAATAGTCAAGATATGGAACCAACCTAAGTGCCCATCTACAGATGAATGAAGAAATTGTGGAAAATTATTCTGCCTTAAAACAACAAAAACCACAATCTTGCCAATCTTGCCATTTGCAATAACGTGGATGAACCTGGAGGACATTATGCTAAGTGAAATAAGCCAGACACAGAAAGGCAAACACTGCATGATTTCACTTGTATATGGGATCTAAAAAAAGTGAAACTCATAGAAACAGAGCAGAAAGGGGCTTACTAGGGGCTAGTGAATGGGGAAAATGGAGAGATATTGGTCCAAAGGGTACAAAATTTCAGTTATGTAGGATGTAGCAGTTCTAGAGATGGAATGTACAACATGATGGTTATAATGAATAACACTTGAAATGTACTAGGAGAATAGATCTTAATTGTTCTATCACCACCACAACAAAAAAGGTAAGTAGGTGACAAGATTGATACGTTAGTTGGCTTGACTCTAGTAATCAGTTCACTATCTATTTGTGTATCAAGACATCATATTATATACCTTAAACATAAACAATTTTTATTTAAAAATTGAAAGTCAAATAAAATAAATAGCATTTGCCATGCTTATTTTTCCACAAAGACTTTTTTCTTCTAACACCTAATTAAAATCCTGTGAAACTCATTTGGAAACCCCTGGCATAGTGGTTTTGAGCAAAGTTAGAGAGATCTTGTTTTAAATTCTGTTCCTGCCACTTAATAACTGTGTGTCCGTGGGTAAGTTGTTACAATTTGATGAGTCTTGGTTTCCTTGTCTGTCAAATGGCAGAGTAATACCTACTTCATCCAGTTGTTACTGGGATTTAAGGAGATAATAAATGTAAAATGTTTAAACACTGTGGCTGGCATATAGGATTAACTTTTCAGAATAAGCAGCTCTCTTAGTTTTTTTAGTCTAATTTTAAGCATAACATAAAATTTGCTATTATAACCATTTTAAGTATATAGTTTAGTAATGTCGTACATATTCATATTGTTGCCCAACATATCTCTAAAACCTTTTTTCCCCAAAACTAAAACTCTATACCCATTGAACAGCACCTCCCCACTTCTCCCTTTTCACAATCCCTGGTACCACCTTTCTCCTTCCTGTGTCTAGGAATTTGACCATTGTAGGTACCTCACATGAGTAGTATAGTTGCTTTTATTACAGAAAGTGGGAGATGAGAGAATGCTTCACTTTTACATCTTTTCCAGTGGCCAGGCCCCAGTTTCAAGTCATCACCAGTACCTTGTTGTGTTGTAGGTATCCCTAAAACTTCAACCAAAGGCAATGGGGTCTGCATTATAGACACTTAATAGCACAAGAGAAAAGGAAGAAGGAAATTGTGTTTGTCTTTTGATCAAGATAAATGCCTGGCACATGGTAGATTCAAAGAATGAATGAAATTTGTTTCCTGTGAACCATAGTCCTCAGGAGGTGGAATGGCAGAGGATGGTGTGAGGTTCCCGCAATGCCCAGGTGTATCACCATCTAGCCGGGGAGCTGCCTTTCCTTATTCTGCAGCTGCTAGGCCATCAGCACTTTGTGGGGACTGCCCAAGCCCTAAGGGGAATGGCACGTGATAATTTCAGCAGGTGGAGTTGATTCTCCTTATCCAGGTATAATGAATCGGTGGAGATTTAGATAAGAAAAAGTAGCAGTCAGCAGTAGAAAATGTACTACTCCTGGCTCTGCTATTGAGTCATTTAGTCAAATCACTTCATCTCTTTGGGTATCAATTTTCTCATCTGTAAAATGGGCAGTTCAACTAGATTAGTAGTTTTTTTTTTTTTTTTAATATTGAAAGCATTTATTTACTTAAGCAACAGAATTCTTTTTTTTTTTTCTTTAAGTGAGAAGTAGATGTGGGGAGGGGTTGTTGCATTTTTAAAGATTCCTCTATTAGGCCGGGCGCAGTGGCTCACGCCTGTAATCCCAACACTTTGGGAGGCCAAGGCAGGCAGATCACCTGAGGTCGGGAGTTCAAGACCAGCCTGACCAACATGGAGAAACCCCATCTCTACTAAAAATACAAAATTAGCCAGGCGTGGTGGCGCACGCCTGTAATCCCAGTTACTAGAGAGGCTGAGGCAGGAGAATTGCTTGAGCCCAGGAACCAGAGATTGTGGTGAGCCAAGATCACAGCATTGCACTCCAGCCTGGGCAACAAGAGTGAAACTCCATCTCAAAAAAAAAAAAAAAAAAGATTCCTGTATTAGTCTGTTTTCACACTGCTGATAAAGACATACCCGAGACTGGGCAATTTACAAAAGAAAGAGGTTTGAATGGACTTACAGTTCACGTGGCTGGGGAAGCCTCACAATCATGGTGGAAGGCAAGAAAGAGCAAGTCATGTCTTACATGAATGGCAGCAGGCAAAAGAGAGAAATTGTGCAGGGAAACTCCTGTTTTTAAAACCATTAGATCTCATGAGACCCATTCACTATTATGAGAACAGCACAGAAAAGACCCACCCCCATGATTCAAACATCTCCCACCGGGTCCCTCCCACAATACTTGGGAATTATGGGAGCTACAAGGTGAGATTTGAGTGGGGACACAGAGCCAAACCACATCAATCCCATTGGGTACAGTGTGGGAAAGAAACTGGAAGATGCACAAGTGGATGTGGAGGCACTCACTGCTCCAGGTAAGAGACAGGATATTGACTTAGCAAAACTTAGAGCAGGAGAGTGGAGAGAAGAGGGGGCCGTGGAGAGAGATTTAGTGGGGAAAGGTCACTTAGGCCTGCTCATGGACTGGGCATGGGGAAAATGCAGAGGAAGATGTCAGGAGCAACTCCCAGTTGTTCACTTTACGTGAAAGACTGTAGTGTTGATCCACTGAAATAGAAACTGCTGGAACTAGGTATTGGGGGAAATAACATGTGTTTGTTTTTGGATTTGTGGAGTTTGAGGAGCCTTGGAGACCTAGAAGTAGGCAGTCAGACATATGGGTTTGGAGCTAAGCATCTGTGTTTAGAGGAAGTGATGGAAAAGCTTCTCTCTATGTCTTTCTCAGGTCATGTTGGCCCCACTTATTTCCATTGCTCTGAAAGTGTCCCAACTGCAGGAGAGGACGGGACGCACTGCACCCACTGTCATTACCTAAGAAGACAGGCCTGATGTGGTACGTCCCTGCACCCCCGGACCCATCCAAGTCATCTGATTGAAGAGCATGACAGCAACAAAATGTATTCACCAAGCTTTTTAGGATTTGACTTTGCCACTAACCAGTTGACGAGCAGTGCATTTGCAAGGCACTGCCAAACAAGATGCCCCTGGGAGCTGTGAGGGAAAGAGGACCTGCGGGCTTAGATCAGTCTCAATTCCTTTTCAAGCTCTTGCATTGCTGCTGTGTGGGTATTTGTCTCCTTAGCATCAGGTACAGTTTACACTACAATGTAAGCTACAGGTGGAGCATCAGCAGTGAGCGATGTGGCAATGAAATGACGGTGCAAGTTCCTTTCTCTTTCGTGAATCTTTCCCCCCATTTCCTGTTTACATGTAACCCAACAAAATGCAATTTCTGGTGCCTTCTGTCCAATCAGTTCTTTCCTCTGAGTGAGACATACTTGGCTACAGATTTCTGCCTTGTTTTGCGACATTGTCCCATTCACACAGATATTTTGGGATAATAAAGGAAAATAAGCTACTATTGCTTGTCATCTTTTTTTCTTAACTGCAAAGTACTTTTTTGATTTTAGAAAGAAAAACAAATTTTTTTTTAGAAGGAGGGGAGTATTGTATTTTGTTTTCATGTCCTAGTCAGAAAATGAAACGGTCTCTGGGCTGGGTTGCAAATCCTTAGACTCAAGAACTGTAATTTTTTTTATTGTCCTGAATATTCTAAACAGTAACATAAATTTTAAGAGAATTGTAATTTAAAATCTTAGCAGGGTCAACTGAGCTCTGGATTCTTCCAAGGTAGACAAATCAAGCTTGACATGGTTAACCTGGAACAAGGGAAAGGAAGAGTGATTTTCCTCTTCCTAGTGCTTAAATAGCAAAGCACTGGTACGTGCTCTGCAGTGCTGAGATGCCTTGACGCTTATTGAAGGGATGGAGGCAGAACCCTCAGAATCTGAGAGCAGGGTTACTGACATTTGGCCAAAAATCTGAGCCCACTGGCATCTTATTCAGCTCAGAACACTTATATTCCATCCACGAGTATATTATAGTTAAAAGCATAGACTTGAGAGCCAACAGACCCAAGATTGAATCCCACTTGAGATCTTGAGTGACTTTTGAATATCATTACCCTATCCTTAAAGTGGGGATGAAAATAGTTCTACCTTTATGAATTGTTGAGTACCTTAAGTAAGTACATTTGTGTAAAGCAGTGAGCACAGTATCTAGTGCATGGTACATTGTTAAATAAGTAAAAACTAGGATTATGTTTATGATACCATTTTTAGATTTTAAAGCACTGTATATACAGGAAAAACAAAAACTATAACACTAATATTTGTAACACATTTTACATTTCCAAGGTACTTCCACAAAGTCACCTTGCCATTTGGGCTATTCTAAAAAGTCAGCCCAGCTCTCTACCCCTCCCCTACTCAGTATGGACTCCCTGGTACAGGTGGCAGGATCTTTATCTGGGGTAAGATTTCCATTGTTGCCAGCTCAGCAAACAAAACTGTGCTTTGACAATGATGACAATGATGGTGGTGGTGGTGATGAGTTTGTCTGGAATGTTAATCCCTTGCCAGTCACTATTCTGAGTGCTTTCCATATATTCTTTACATCTTCCCAACAACTCTGAGGTAGGTACTCTGAATATTCCCATTTTACAGATGAGGTTCAGTTACTCACCCAAGATCACACTGCTGGGGAGTGGTAGATGCCCCCAGACAGTGCAGCTCCAGCCCTACACGGTTCAAACCACTTCGGATTTCTTCTATGGACTGGCTACTTCTAGGCTACACCTAACATGTGGAAGAAAGGTATGCAAATGCCCCTGTGCTTTACGCATTAAAGGGGGATACTATGTGCTCTGGATGCCAAAGACTCTGTTATTTTGGCATTATATTAGCTCCTGCAGAGATCTGGATATCTGGTTGTATCAGTCAGCCCAGAAATATGTATTGACCCATGTTAAGTGTGAGGTGCTTCGGAAGAAGAGCTATATAACACAGAGCCCGTGCGATCAAGCTGCCTGTAAGACTAGCTGGGGGAATCGAGTCTAGCACAAGCAGAAACTGTATGGGATAAATGTTATGAGTTGTGTAGGCGATACCTACATATTCTCCAAGCACCTATTCTATCTCAGATGTTGGGCTAGATGCTTTCCAGTAACCCTTGAAGCGAGACATCATTATTCTCGCTTTCGAGTTGAGGCAACTGAAGCTCAACAGAAGCTTATTAATTTGCCCCAGGTTCTCAGCTACCATATGGTGGAACTGGAATTCTGACCCTAGGTATCGTTCATGTTTCCTGACCCTTTTCTGCCTCCTCATCTGTTGAATCAGCTGTGGACACTCCCAGTTCTGTGGCCCCTGGAATGTCTTCAAAAATTTCCTTCTCCTCCCTGATCGTATTTCAACTGCTTTCCCTGCCTCCACTTGGCAACAGCTTGGAAGTTAAAAGCTCAGGGGAGGAAGAAGGAGGTGGCTGGAGCCATGGGGCAGTGAAGGTGGGTGTGGGTAGTAAGGATCACTGTCTCTCTCCAGGGCTTCCAAAGAGATGCTGCAGTGCGTGTGCCCCAGGGAGTGCGGGAGAGGAGTCCTGAGAGGCAAGCAGCAGGGCCCAGCCAGGCTTTCCCGCCTCCCAGCGTTGATGTGGTCTGTGAGTCAGGCTTGCTTTCTTTGGGGTGTGGTGAGAATTACAGTGAGAAAACTGTGTTGGAACTGTTGGGGGCCCAATTCTGAAATTTCACTTTTCCTCTCCCTCTTGACATTCAGCTATTCTCTCAGAGAAGCAGTTTCCTGTTCAGCAATGTGCCCCAGGCCTACACAGTGGCCAGGCTTCCAGTGGCTGGGCTCTGCCTCATAGGGAGTGAAAGCAGAGGCCAAGCTCACTGTGGTTCTGGGGAGTGTCATCTCCTTGGCCCTTTGAGGCCAGGGTTGGGGACAGGGTCCCTCCACCTTCTCTGCCATGCTGCTTTCTTCAACGTTTCTTGTTGACTCATTAGAAGCTGGCCTTGCTTATAAGAATTCTCCAGAAAACATATTACCATGAGTAAGAGGTGCCCCCCTTGAGTTTCTGCTTTCTGAACCCCCCCAGCAGAGGGGGTTGGATATGAGTATAACAGCCTTCATGCAGGACTCACTGCATGGCCCCTGGGCTTTGGCAGGGGCACCCCATGGCCTTCTGGCCTTCCCACTTGCCCCTTCTGATCCATTCTCCACACCACCAGCTAAGTGCTCCTTCAGATGTTGAAGTGCAGAGGCCTTTGTGTAGCCTCCAGGGCCGTGTGACTCACCTGCCTGTCACTTACCTACCCGCTCCTCTCCCCCTACTCACAGCCTTACATTCCAAGCTTCAGTCATGGGGAACCACAGCAGCTCCCTCCTGCCCCCAGGCCTTGGAAGCTGCTCTTCTTTCCACCTGAATCACCTTTCCCCTCCATCCCACCCTCCACTATATTCTCCACCTTTCCCCTCCATTCCACCATCCGCCATATTCTCCGCCTTTCCCCTCCATTCCACCATCTGCCATATTCTCCCAACTCCTACTTGTTCCTCAGGTCTCAATTTAAACATCGTTTCCTCCAAGAAGCGCTTTCTGAGCCTCCCGTGTCTGGTTTGGGAGCTTTTTCTGGTGTTCCTATCACCTCTATTTCCCCCTTCGAGGCGCTTATCCCACTCTGTGTTCATAACCTGTTTACTTTCCATTTCTTCTACTGCCCTGGGAACTCCTACACGGCAGAGACTGCCTTTTTCACCCCTGTGTCTGGCACATAGCAAAAGCCTCATTAAATATTTTCAGAATGAGTGAATGAAATCTACTAGTTGCACGGCAGAGTGTTTCATTATGCTGGAATCTCCCTGACCTATGAGGCAGGATTGTCTCAATTTTACAGGTGACAAGTGATTTGAGCAACTTCCGTAGCTGGTCACTGGCTAACCAAGAACTCTTTCAAAAAGTGTTAGAGGCTGCAAGTGAGAAAGCACCCAAGAGAGGCGGGCAGGAGGGTACTGGCAACAGATGGGAGTTATGTGTCATGGTCACTTTGAAGAAAACGTTTAATTTAAATGTTAAAACACATTTTATCTCCCACTGCTACAAAATTAATTGGGGGGTATAGTTGGGGAAGAGTTCTACTGAATACAGAAATGGTTGCTTTGAGGAACAGAATCAATAAAACCAGCCTCAATCCCTAAAGCCCCCCTCTGAGCAGATTCATGGAAAGGAACCCATCATGGGTAAAGTGGGTACCCTGGCACTGGGCATCATGCTGGCAGGGCACACAGCATCTACTTCTGGAAGTCTGAGAGGCTCTTCTCAGTTCCCATTATCAGAACATGAAGCATTCCCACAAGTCGGCGTGACATTATCCAAAACAAGTGAGGTCACTGACGGGAGCATGTCTCATATCTGTCTGATGGTCCTGTGGAAACTGTGGAGGGCTTTGGTTTGGTTTTCACCAAATATGAAAGCTCCACCTACATCCAGTAAGTTGTCATTGTGGGTGTGGGTTAATAACTGTTTTCCAGAAAGCGTGTCTTATGTGATTCACTGAGTGCAGCTCTCCAATTAACAGAAAGGCTAGTTATGAGTAGCAATCTCTTTGCTTCTCATGACAGTGTCATTTCATAAAAGCTTCATCTTCATTGGTTTCTGACTTCATTTTTACATGATAGTAGGAGGGCTATTATTATCCCAGATAAAGAAGTGGAAGTTTTGAGAGTTTATGTGATTTGTGTGGAGTCCCACTAATGACGAAGGAGAAAGCAGACCAGCCACCTCCAATCACCCTTGGATGTTTGGATTTTTTTTTTTTCTGTTCAACCTTCGCTGTATAACAAAGTATCCCAAAATCTAATGGTATTAAACTTTTGCATGATTTTATGATGCTCACAGACTCTGTGGGTCAAGAAACCAGTCAGGGCACAGTGGAGATACAAGTTTGTCTCTGCTCCACAATGTCTGAGGCCTCATCTGGTATCTTTGTCTGTTTGGGCTGCTATAACAAAATACTATAAGCTGGTTGTTTTGTAAACAATAGGAATTTATTTCTTACAGTGCTGAAGGCTGGGAAGTCCAAGATCAAGGCACCAGCAGATTCAGTGTCTGGTAGGGGCCCACTTTCTAGCTTATACATGGTGCCTTCTTGCTGTGTCCTCCCATGGTGGATGGGGCAACAGGTCTCTCTCAGGCCTCTTTTATAAAGACACTATCTCCTTCATGAGGGCTCCACCCTCATGACCTAATCACCTTCCAGAGGCCCATCACCCACTGCCATCACCTTGGGGATTAAGATTTCAACATGAATTTTGGGAGGACATAAACATTCAGACCATAGGCTTTGGTCCTGGGTCCCCAAATTTCATGTTGTTCTTACATGCATAATATACTCATTCCAACCCATTAGCCTCAAAAGTCTTATTCTGTCATCAACTCAAAAGTCTGAAGTCCAGAATCTTTTCTAAATATCAGCTAAATCAGATATGGGTGAGGCTTAAGGTGCAACTCATCCTGAGTTAAATTTACTCTCCAGCTGTAAACCTATGAAATCAAACATGTTACATGTTTTCAAAATACAGTGGTAAGATAGGCATAGTATAGACATTCCCACTCTAAAAGGGAGATATAGGAAAAAAGAGGGGTGACAGGTCTCAGGACCCAGGTCTGAAACCTAACCGGGCCAACAATGTTAAATCTTAAGACTGAGAATAATCTTCTTTGGTTTGCCATCCAAACTGCTGGACACACTGGGGCAAGGATTGGGACCTCAGGATCCAGATGGCCCTACCTCCATGGCTTTGCTGGGTACAGCCCATGCTGCAGCTCTCGTGGGTTTTAGTCAAGTGCCTACAGTTCTCCCACGCTGGAATCACATATAGGTGGTTCTACTGGTCTGACAGCAGCTGTACTAGACATTGACCTAGTAGGGACTCTGCGGTGGCCCAGCCCCCTTGGCAGCCCGCTGCCTGGGTCACACACCTGAGGCTCTGGGTAGTTCCATCCTTTGAAATCTTGATGGAGAGAGTAATGCCTCCTTGGCTTGTATACTCTGTGTGCTGGTGGCGGTGGCATCTTGTGGACACTCCCAAAGTTTACTCTCTGTGCCCTCTGGAGGAGGAGCAGCTACAGAGTACCACTATGCACTTGAACTCACTAGAGCTGAACTTGGGGCAGCCAAAGAAAGAGCTTGGCAAAGAGCAGACCCTTGAAATTGTTCTGTTCCCCCAGTGCCTTTCAGTCTGGACTTGTGAAGTGAGGGGCAGCCTTGATGATCTCCAAAATGCCTTCGGGGTTATTCCATTGTCTTGCACAATAGGTCCGGGCTTCTGTTTAGATGGGAGTCTAATCTCCCCATTGTCTGGATGAATAGCTCCTAGCTTTGATTGAGATAGCCCATCTGAACTAACTTCCTTATCAAACTTGGCCACACCCTTCATGTTCTCTCTGAAACAAGCTTTCTGATTTTTTCTAATATGGATAGGCTGAGAATTTTCCAAATTTTTAGGTTCTGCTTCCCTTTTGGTTAATAGTTGCATTAAATCACTTCTCTCTTCACACATTTCACTATAAGCACTCAAGAGAAGCCAAACAGCACATTTTATACATTGCTTGGAATTTCTTCAGCCAAATATCCAATTTCATTGCTCACAAGCATGACCTTCTACAAAACACTAGAATAGGAACATAATTCAGCCAAGTTCTTTGCCACTGTATAAGAAGCATGGCCTTTCCTCCACTGTCCCATAACATGTTCTTCATTTCTGTCTGAGATCTTATTAGAATGGTCTTCACTGTCCATGTTTCTGTAACTGCCCAGTGGGTTCAGTTTGCCCCTGCCTAGACAGAGCCAATTTCTCAAGGCAGAGGAATTGCAATAGAGAAAGAGCAATTCTTACAGAGCTGTCTGTGTGGGAGATCAGAGTTTTATTATTACTCAAATCAGTCTCCCCAAGCATTTGGGGATCAGAATTTTTAAGGACAACTTGGTGAGTGGGAGAAGCCAGTGAGCCAGGAGTGCTGATTGGTCAAGTAAGAGATGAAATCATAGGGAACTGAGGCTCTCCTCTTGCGCTGAGTCAGTTCCTGGGTGGGGGCCACAAGAGCAGATGAGCCAGTTTATCGATCGAGGTGGTGCCAGCTGATCCGTCAAGTGCAGGGTCTGCAAAGTATCTCAAGCACTGATCTTAGGAGCAGTTTAGGGAAAGTCAGAATCTTGTATCCTCCAACTGCATGACTCCTTAACAGGATTTCTAATCTTAACGGCTAATTTGTTAGTCCTACAAAGGCAGTCTAGTCCCCAGGCAAGGAGGTTTGTTTTGGGAAAGGGTTGTTGTCATCTTTGTTTAAAACTATAACTATAAACTAAGTTCCTCCCAAAGTTAGTTCAGCCTGTGCCCAGGAAGGAACAAGGACAGCTTAAAGGTTTGAAGCAAGATACAGTTGGTTAGGTTAGATCTCTTTCACTGTCTCAGCTATAATTTTGCAGAGGCAGTTTCTTTTCTACCAATGTTCTGCTCACATCCATATAGGTGTACTTTAAGAAGACTGAAGCTCTCTCTACAGCTCTACTCTTTTTTTTTTTTTTTTAAGAGAGAGAGGAGTTTTGCTCTTACTGCCTAGGCTGCAGTGCAATGACGCAATCTTGGCTCACTACAACCTCTGCCTCCCAGGTTCAAGCGATTCTTCTGCCTCAGCCTCCTGAGTAGCTAGGATTATAGGCATGTGCCACCACACCTGGTTAATTTTGCATTTTTAGTAGAGACAGGGTTTCTCCATGTTGGTCAGGCTGGTCTCAAACTCCCAACCTCAGGTGATGCACCTGCCTCGGCCTCCCAAAGTTCTGGGATTACAGGCGTGAGCCACTGTCCCAGCCCAGCTCTCCTCTTTTTCTAAGCCCTTACCAGAATTGCCTTTTATAGTTAATTCATGGCAATGTAAGTATTTTCTAGCATGCAACACAGACTTCTTTCAGTTTCTGTTGATTACCCCGTTCCAAAGCCACTTCCATATCTCAGGTAATTGTTACAGTAACACCCCCACTTCTCAGTACCAATTTCCTATCTTAGTCTGCCTGTCTGCTATAACAAAACATCATAAACTAGGTAACTGACACAACAGAAATTTATTTCTCACAGTTATGGAACTGGGAAATGTGAGATCAAGGCAGATTTGGTCTTGTAAGGACCCATTCTCTGGCTTTGGTAGTGCGTCTTGCTGTGTCCTCACATGGTGGAAGGTGTGACGGGTCTTTCTTGGGCCTCTTTTATAAGAGCACTCGTCCCATTTATGAAGGCTCTGCCTTCATAACCTTATCACCTCCCAATAGGCTCCAGGTCCTAATACCACCACCTTGGGGCTTCAGATTTCTTTTTTCTTTTTTTTTTTTTTTTGAGATGGAGTTTTGCTTTTGTTACCCAGGTTGGAATGCAGTGGCACGATCTCGGTTCACTGCAACCTCTGCCTCCCAAGTTCAAGCAGTTCTCCTGCCTCAGCCTCCCAAGTAGCTGGGATTACAGGCATGTGCCACCACACCTGGCTAATTTTTGTATTTTTAGTAGAGATGGGGTTTCACCATGTTGGCCAGGCTGCTCTCGAACTCCTGACCTCAGGTGATCTGCCTGCCGTGGCCTCCCAAAGTGCTGAGACTATAGGCTTGAACCTCCACGCCAGGCCAGGATTTCAACATATGAAATTCAGGGGGACACACATTCAGACTATAGCACCTGGAAACACTGAAACAGCTGGGAATGACTGAAATAGCTAGTGCTAGAGTCATCTGGAGGCTTCTTCACTCATGTCTAGTATGACTCAATGTCTTGGATCAGCTGGGATTGTCAAATCTCACACCTGCACATGACCTCTCCTTGTTTGGGTTTCTCACAGCTTGGTGCTGGCTTCCAAGAGAGTATCCCGAGAGCAAGTATGCCAAGAGGGTCCAGTGGCTGCTGTATTTTCCTTTCCTTCCTTTGGAAGTCATGCAGCATCACTTCAGCCATATCCAATTGATCACCATCAACTCACTCAGCCCAGCCCAGATTCAAGAGGAGGGGAATTACCCTCTACCTCTTGTTGGAAGTGTGGCAAGGTCATATTGCAGAACAGTATGTGAGATGGGGGCTAGTGTAGCCACTTTTGGAAAATACAGCGTCCCAACAGGATTTTCCTATTCTAAGCATTTCGTCTCATTGGAACTGTGTGATACATGGCCTTTTGTGTCTGTGGAGCTCTTATTTTAACACAAGGCAAATGCCCCTAAACTAAGTGCTTTGCAAAGGTGACCTCACTATACCTTTATGAGATGAGTACGGTAATATCCCCATTTTACAGATGGGAAACACAGAAAGTTTCAATAACTTGCTGCAAGTCCCAGCTGGTGAGTGGTGGAGCCAGATTTTGAACCCTTGTCCCTGGCACTGCTAAACTGTATGCAAATGAATGTCTTTAAGAGATAGGGTTTAATCTCCTCTATCTACAGTAAGAAAATGGAAGTGTATGATGCATTCATAGCTATTTATTGAGCCCCTACAATGTGCCAGACACTGCTACATCAGAGCCACAGATTAGGCAAGAAGAAAGGTAATTAAACCAATAATGGGAATTCCCTGCATCAGGCCTTGGGATAGAGGTCTCTGTGCATTGAGAGCTGTGGGAATAGAGGGGTGAAGGCATCTGTTCAGGGCACACAGCCCAGGGCCCGAGCCAACCTTTCCATCTCTGCCATTAGCAAAGCACACTCCCAGATGTGAACTCTTAGGGTTTGTTGCCGCCCTCCTTCAGTGCCCCCAGGGCCTGCCTGGGAAAGGTGCCTGGCTTCACCTGGCCTGTCAGGGTCCAGGCAGAGAATCCTGCCCTGGCAGTGGCTGTCAAGGCCCTGCCTTAATCTCTCAGGTAGGCAAGCAGCTGCTTCCTCCCGACCGCAGGGCAGGGCGGAGCTGCCAGCCCAGTGTTTCTGGCCCACTCAGGGCCTTTCTCTTCTTACAAAGACTGCTGTGTTGGGTCTGTTTTTCTAAGTCAGATAGTTATTTGATTTCCACCTCAGAACTCAGTGCCAGCATTCAGTGTTGCCAGCCTCACCGCCACCGGCCATGGTGCGAGAAGGAATTCGGGTTCCTGGAACATGGTCAGAGAATGCACTCCTTGATTCAGGTGGGTGGAGGTCAGGAGTGGCTTCCCGCACCAGCGGCCTAACACTTGCCTGACTTGAGCTGGACTTGAAGGGGTTCTGGGGTCAGGAGGAGCTCAGGCTGTACTCGGCCACGTCACCTTTGTAAGTTGCCACAGACTGTAATGAAGACCAACCCAGAACATGCTTCTAATTTGTCTGTTCCCTCTGGGTCAAGTAAGCCGAGCCAGGGCAAACAAAGAGGGCATCATCCATGTGGGGTCATGCCTGGATGTGAAGTCATTCCTGGATGTGGGGTTATACCAGGATGTAGAATCCCAAGGCCAGGCTGGGCCTAAGTGGTGGAGAAATACTGTTAGTGGGGGCAGCCAAAGCCTCATAACAAAAGGGGACCCCAAACTAGGTTAAGAGGGAGGCAGGAGGTCTGAGCCAGACAATGAGACAAATATGAGGTCTCTGGCTGGCTCAATTCAGGCCACAAGCAGGAAGGGGAATGATGAGGACAGAAACTAGGAGGGTCAGAAACAGGTTGGGAGGGGGCCAGGAATGCCCAGATGGCTGGCGGCCAGCTAAAAGTGAAGGGCTGGCTAAAGACACCAGCTTGGGATTGTGGGCCTGCGCTCAGAGAGCATTTCTGTGGGTGCTTGTGCATCCTAGGTGGAGGGTCTTTGTCCAGAGAAGTTGTATGTGTGTTTCTTACAGATGCCTCAAGGGTATAGCTAGCCTGGAACCCTTTTTAAAGCTAATTTATCAGCTTAGGGATTACAGGACCATGCAAGCGGAATGAAGTTTAACCCCAAACCCATGAGCATATTCATGTTTAGAAAGTTCCAAAAGAGATGGCTTTGTTCTACCCAGAGCCCAGGCCAAGACACAAATGGTCTCTCCGTGGTGATGGGTACATTCTCCCCCCAGTCCATCATTTCATCATTTGCTGAGGTGCTCAGCTCTAGGTGGGGTTTGGGTAGCGGAGAGAAAGGATGTCAGATCTAATACCCATCTCATTTAGGCCCAAGACCTTGTCTTATTTCCCCATGCAACTTAAAATCCAAATCTCTTGGTTACCTAAGAACTTTCTTTTCTTTCTTTTTTTTTTTTTTTGAGACTGAGTTTCACTTTTGTTGCCAAGGCTGGAGTGCAATGGCATGATCTCGGCTCACTGCAGCCTCTGTCTCCCGGGTTCAAGTGATTCTCCTGCCTCAGCCTCCCGAGTACCTGGGATTACGGGCATGCGCCACCACGCCTGGCTAATTTTTGTATTTTTAGTAGAGACAGGGGTTTCTCCAAGTTGGTCGGGCTGGTCTTGAACTCCTGACCTCAGTTGATCCGGCCACCTCGGCTTCCCAAAGTGCTGGGATTACAGGTGTGAGCCACCATGCCCTACTTACCTAAGAACTTTCTAAGGGAGCTACAGCTTTAGCTTCTCACTCAACCTTGTTTCCCTGTTTCCACCTTATCTTTGGCACATGAGGATTTCTCATACTTTCTTGCAAATTTTATTGTGCATTTACAAGGGCCTTTGCTGTGGTGTATGGAGTATTTCTGGGTAACTCATAGATAGCTGGGAGGTGTTTCAGTGTGCCCAGAATCTGAAGTCCTTTTGCTTCCACTCATGCCCCTCCATTCCACCCTTACAATAGCCAGTGTCATCTTAAAAAACAATAAAAAAATTTTTTTTCTCGTTTTTCACTTGCAACTTTTCAATAGTTTCTTACAGCTTTTTGCTCATTATAATATTGTTTTGTTAGTGTTTTTGGGTATCCCACAGTCTTCTTCATTTCTCTTTCTATAATCAGCACTCTCTTCCTTGGGCGAAACTCCTCTCAGATTCCATGTGGCCCCAGGGCTGTCAGTCACAATGCCTTCTGCTTCCTTTCCCTTCCACCCCCATTCCTGCTACAGGGGCAGGAACTTGGCCCAGGGTAGACTAATCATTGGACCACATCCCTGTGGACATAGTGATTGGGCCAGTGAGTGGGCATGTAAACCAAGATGGACCAATCAGAGCCTTTCCATTATGTTTTTTCCAAATGGAAGGTAAAGGGATAACCTTTTTGAATCATAGGTTACAAGGATATAGGCCTGATGAGTATCAGTGACTCTTTTCCTACCAGATTGACAGATCCTGTCAGTGCAGGAGAGAATGAGGTAAACTAATAAATTCAGAAACAAGCAGAGATAATAAATTAGTGGAAAAGAAAGTCCTTTTAAATTTTTTCACTTTTTTAGAAGATGGGGTCTCACTTTGTCACTCAGGCCCCATCATAGTCCACTGCAGCCTCAAACTCCTAGGCTCAAGTGATTTTCCTGCCTCAGACTCCTGAGTACTTGGGACCACAGGCGCATGCCGCCACATCTGGCTGGAAAATAAAATCTTTTTTTTTTTTTTGAGACAGAATTTTGCTTTTGTCACCCAGGCTGGAGTGCAATGGTGTGATCTCGGCTTACTGCAATCTCCGCCTCCCGGGTTCAAGTGATTCTCCTGTCTCAGCCTCCATAGTAGCTAGGATTATAGGCGTGTGCTACCACACCCAGCTAATTTTGTATCTTTTTTTTTTTTTTTTTTAGCAGAGACGAGGTTTCACCATGTTTGCCAGGCTGGTCTTGAACTCCTGGCCTCAGGTGATCTGCCCGCCTTGGCCTCCCAAAGTGCTGGTGAACCATCGTTGTTGTCTGGGGTAAATATCTGAGGTTCATTGTCTTGTGCCAAGACAATTAAGGACACGGACACACGCAAGGAGTGAGTTTAGGAGCGGAGGTTTAATAGGCAAAAGAAAGAGAAAGGAGAACAGCTCTCTGGCTTGTGAGAGAGATGGGCGCCCAAATGGGAATTCCGGCCTGTGGCAGAGTGCACCAGATTTTATAGACCGGCTTGAGGAGGTGGTGTCTGATTTATGTAGGGCCCACAGATTAGTTGGTCCAGGTGTGACGTTTACATAGCGAGGCGGAAGGTTGGCCACCCCATCCTCATCTTATTATGCAAACGGCCTTTCCACTTGGCCGGCGCCATGTTGTCTGCTTCTTACTGTAAACGTGGCTGGCAAAAAGGGAACATGAAGCCTACATTTTGAACATGCCTAGTCCCAGGTAGCCTTTTCCTATTGGCAAAACTGCCGGTATTCGCCCTTGCAGTCTTCCAGCTTGCTTATCTATGTCTGCAGCTCAATTTTACAAGCTGCTCTTTGTTAGAAAATGATTTGGGGGCTGCTTTTCGTTAAAAGGAAAACCTTGCTGAGAACTTCCTTACCCTCACTATCTGCCTACATAATTTCTTCTTAACTCCTATATCACTGGGATTACAGGTGTGAGCCACTGTGCCCTGCCACGAAAACCCTGGGCTCCTGGATTCAGCCATATCTGGAGCTTCAATTACATGAACCAGCAAATTGCCTTTTTACTTAAATTAGTTTCCATGTAACAAAAAGAGACTTGACCAATGTAGAGCCACATTCTTCACTTGACGCTGGAAGACAAGGCCCTGTGTGATCTCCACCCTCACCTCACACTACTGTTTTCCTCCTCCCAGTGATCCATCAATACAGAACTTCTTTTAGTTTCTTTTTTTTTTTTTTTAGATGGAGTCTCACTCTGTCACCCAGGCTGGAGTGCAGTGGCGCGATCTCAGCTCACTGCAACCTCCGCCTCCCAGGTTCAAGCAATTCTCTGCCTCAGCCTCCCGAGTAGCTGAGATTACAGGTGCCTGCCACCACGCCCGGATAATTTTTGTATTTTTAGTAGAGACAGGGTTTCACCATCTTGGCCAGGCTGGTCTTGAACTTCTGACCTCGTGATCCACCTGCCTCGGCCTCCCAAAGTGTTGGGATTACAGGTGTGAGCCACCATGCCCGGCGTTCTTTTAGTTCTTCAAGCAGGCCATGCTCCTTCTTATCTCATGGCCTTCTCACATGTTGTTCTTAACTAATTCCTATACATCCCTCAGCTGTCTGCATGTAGGTCATATCTTTAGAAAAGGCTTCCCTGACTGCCTGACTAGGCCAGGGTCCCCCTACGATCCTCCTCTCCAGTATAAACTCCTGCAGCACCAATGCTTTTCCCTCTCAGCACTCATTGCAGTAGTAATGAATACATTCTTTGTTCACGAGATAATTCCTTGTTTACAGTCCATCTTCACCACTGGACTATAAGCTTCATGAAGTTAAGGACCATTTGTCTTTTTAAAATGTTTATCTCTTTTGAGACAGTCTCATTCTGTTGTTCAGGCCGGAGTTCAGTGGTGCAATCATGACTCACTGCAACCTCCACCTCCTGGGCTCAAGCAGTCCTCCTGCCTCAGCCTCCTGAGTAGCTGGGACTACAGGTGTGCACTACCACATCTGGCTAGTTTTATTTTTTGTAGAGATAGGGTCTCACTATGTTTCCCAGGCTGGTCTTGAACTCCTGGGCTCAAGTGATCCTCCTGCCTCAGTCTGCCAAAGTGCTGGGATTACCAGCATGAGAGACCACGCCTGGCCACGACCATTTATGTTGATCATCCTTGTGTACTCAGTGCCTAGCACAGTGCTTGGCACAAAATAGGTGCTCAGTAAACATTTGTCAAATGAAAAAAAAACGAATGATTGAATGTTTGACTTGGAAACCCATGCCTTCGATCTCCACAGGCTTTGTAATCTAATACACAAACACAGGCAATCCTGATTCCCTGGGGTGGTAGAGAGCTTCATGCATGATTTAGTCAGGTATTTTGAGCTGGGATTCTGTCTGACCAGGCCAGAGTGGACCTTGCTCCCAGGAGATGGCAGTGTTGTGCAGTCTCTGACTCGTCAAGGCTCCCACACTGACTTCCCTGAGACCCTGGAAGCTATCGAGCTGGACCTTGACTTCTCAAGCCGTGAACGCCAAGTCCCAGGGCTAGCTTTTTAAAGGAGCTGTGTGTTCAAAGCAACTGAGAAGCAGAGCCTTTGTTCCAGAGACTGGCAGTCCCCCAATCCAAGATAAACAGCCCTCCTCCCCAGCTCGAATGATGGATCTGGTTTGGTCTTCTGTTCAATAACTCTCTTTCCAAGAGTGGCTCAAAGGCTCCTTTGCAGCTTTTAAATTTTACAATCTCTTAGGAGAGAAGACCCAGGCCACAGAGTTGCTACCTCCTGGTGCTTTGGAAGATTCTCCCTATTCATACTTTCTCTCAAATCCCAGAGCTGCTACTTGCTGTGAGTTCAGACTAGCACAACCACCAACACAGACCCACAGGTAGACCATCCTGTTCAGATCCTGGCTCTGTCACTTACCATGTGACTCAGGACAAAGCCCTTCCCTTTTCTCAATAAAAAGAATAGTAATACCTATTTCTCAGGCTTGTGCTGAATGATTAAGCAAACAGTGCCTGGCACCGTGCACCTGGCACTGTGCCCGGAGCATAGTGGGTGCTTAGTAAACATCGGTTCCCTTCCCTCTCCCCCTCCCACACTGCGCTGCTGAGGGGGTTGGGGGAGGGAATGTGAGAAAGCTTCCGCAGCAGGATTTCACTAGCAAATGTCTAAAAACAACAACCTTCTTCACTTCCCTGGAGCACCTTCCTATCCCCAGTGTGACCATAAAGCCAGATTAAAAAGCGCCCATGGTCATTGGAACTCGCCCCAGTCAAATAATCCAAGTTACCAGTCCGGTCCATGTGAGCCCGGCTCCTGCTGCTCCCCACTGTGGGGAGCCAGGTGCTCCTGGGAATCCTGAGGTTCACCCTGGCCCAGGGGCCTTGGCTCCCTTTCAGTTTGTTGCTTTCTTTTGTGGTGGAGCATCTGGGCTGTAGCACTGGAAGCGTTTTGGCCCTGGTGCTGGGGCCCTTATCTCTGTGCTGTGTGAGCCCCATTCCTGCCATGTCAGAACCCATTAGGGACCACTCTGCTGAGGCTTTTGAAGGAGTAATCAGTTTTTAGAGGGAAGGGGCCGTGCCAAGTCAGGCCAGATGGAGTAAGTAATGAAGGCCCCAGATTAATCTCGCCTGTCTCTTTTTTCCAATATGAAGGCTCAACCCAAGAGCTTGGCAGTCTCAAGACAAATTATACTTGTCAGCTTCAAAGCATAAGTTCCCTTCGAAGCCAGAATGCACTTTCTCTCTTTCTCTCCCCATCTCCTTCTCCCTCTCTCCTGAAATACAAAACTGGAGTAAAAAATAGGGTGCATATGAGATGTTGTGACATTTTTGCATCATCGTAATAATAAGAGCCTCCACTGGGCATTTACTATGTACTAGGCAACACACTGAGTCCTCTACATGCATTCAGCTTATTTATTTCTCACCATAATTCTACAAGATATATACTAGTATCCCCGTTTTATGGATTAGGAAATCAATGTTCAGAGAAGATGATTGATTCAAGGTCACATAGTAAGTTGTGAAGCAAAGATTCAAACCTAGGTTTGTGTTACTCCAGCCGCTACGGTATACACACCCTGTAGTTTTTGGAGCTGTTAATCTCTCTAAGTCTTCGCCTGGAGGGAGAGTCCAGCTCTGAAGCCAAGAACACAGTATCCTGCTCCTTCCCATTGTTAAACATTTTCCCTGCAGTCTTGGGGTGAGAGCAAGGGATAAGGGTTGGGTTCTCAGAAAAACATTTCTGGAGGTTACTTTTAAAAAATCCTAGTCTTTGAGATACAGATACATGGGAACAAAGATCCTGTGGTTAAATAAATTTGGGAACCACTACATGTAATTGTCCCTCCTGGAGTCACAAGACATGTGAGCAGGCAAGAAGTCTTAAGAGGTCCTCAAAGTAAAGACGCTGTATCCACTGTTTCCCCAAATTATTTGGCCCACTTGTGTTTTTCAAGGCACACCTAGAAAGCCCCACGTCTGCACTATAGCCTTGCTACTTCAAGTACTGCGCTCAGATCACCACGGCAGCATCACCTGGGAGCTCGCTAGGAACGCAGAATCTCAGGTTGCACCCCAGACCCACTAAATTCCCAGGTGATTTGAATGTCGGAGACACCGGGCTCTAGACTACAGTATAACCAAACTAAGCTCAGTAGACCGGTTATCTCACTCAGGAGACAAGCATCATTAAGCCGCCCAATTTTTGAGTGACATCAACACAAGTGCTGTACATTTGGAAAACTAAATTAGAAAGGAAGGACCAGTTTCTCTTTTGCCCAAACAGCCCCAGAATCACAACTAAACATAAACATGGCATAAAGAGTAGAATGCCATATTTTACTAGGGCACTGGCCCACTTCTAGGTTTTTGGTAATTCCTCACTAAGAAGAGTTAGCTCTGTAAACTATTGTTTTCACCTTTATTTTATACCTGCTGCCTCAGAACTGAGTTCTTATCATTCTGGATATCTTAACATTCTGGGTCAGATCCAGTACCCCCACCATCTGCCACACCTACTACCCCTTCTCCCCAGCATGATCTCAGCTCACTGCAACCTCCGCCTCCCTGGTTCAAATAATTCTCCTGCCTCAGCCTCCCAGGTGGCTGGGACTGCAGGCGTGTGCCACCATGCCCAGCTAATTTTTGTGTTTTTTAGTAGAGACTGGGTTTCACCATGTTGGCCAGGCTGGTCTCGAACTCCTGACCTCAAGTGATCCTCCTGCCTTGGCCTCCCAAAGTGATGGGATTACAGGTGTGAGCCACCGCACCCAGCCTTCCCAGCTCTTGCTTTCCATGTCCCTCCAGTGTCTCTGATTAGCTGAACTCAGCCAGCATCCTGTAGATAAGGAGCCTGAGAAGTGTTTGCCCAGACAGCCCGTGAGACTCAGCGTAGGGCAGGAGAAGGGTGGCGAGTGGATCTAAGAGCTAGCAGGCAGATGATTGCACGAGGCCCTACCCCTTATGGGAAGAAGGGCAGCAGACAGTTTCTTTCCTTGACAACAGGGCTGTAGCAGGGAACAAAGGGGATCTGGTAGGAGGAGGACAAGAACACTAATGGAGTGGAGAGAAACCATAGGTGAAGAATGGACCTTCCCAGTGTTGCGGTGCTTCAGTGTTGCTTGGAACGAGGCTTGACTCTGGTCATAAAGTAGTACCTTTAATGCTTCCAACTCACCTAGCTATTGTAGTGTCAGTAGCTCCTGTATGCCCCATTGCGAGTAGTCTCCAGTATCCATTCAGATCAGCTCCCCTGCACTCATATGCGGCCCGCCTTCATTGTTCTCTTCCTGGCTTTCTGACCCTCTTGGCTCCAGAGGCCCCCTCTGCTGACACACCACTTCAGGCCTCTCTTGTTAAGGAGATTTAGGACGCTTTTCTTTGGTTTGCCCCCAGGCCCTCTCCTGGACCTGGTTGCAAAGAATTTTAACTCATGGTCTCACATGGAGACCTAGGCATTCTAATTATCTTAACTGGCAGGATAAAGTAACAAGCAATTCTTGAATGGCTACTGTATGCTCATTGCTGTATTTGGGATCATGTGCAAGGCATGCTGGTCACTGGACAAGGATGCCAGTGGATTACCCTTTTTTCATTGGACAAAGATTACCCTTTTTTCTAGGTAATCGTTTCTCAAAGAAATTAGCTGCCTGCATGCCTGCCTTCCTTTCTTCCCTCCTCCCTTCATCAAATATTTATATGCCAGCTGGGGAATGCAGTGGTGGACAGGACATAGTCTCTGCCCTTAAGGAGCCTCAGTCTGGTGAGGGAAAGAAAATACAATTATAGTTAAATGAAAGAGGTGCACACAGATGGCTGCGGAAGCACAGAAATGGGGCATCTAATCCAGCCTCGGGGAAGGGGAAATAGGGCTGTCAGGGAAGGTATGGAGGCAGTGATACCTGGCAGGGTCTAGTGTAAAAGCAGGAGTTGACGAGTTTAAAATAAAGTTGCAGGCCAGGCACAGTGGCTCATTCCTGTAATCCCAGCACTTTGGGAGGCAAGAGGTGGGCAGGTCGCTTGAGGCCAGGAGTTCAAGACTAGCCTGGCCAACATGGCGAAAACCCATCACTACTAAAAATACAAAAATTAGCCGGGCATGGTGGTGCACGCCTGTAATCCCTGCTACTCAGGAGGCTGAGGCAGAATGGCTTGAACTCAGGAGAGGGAGGTTGCAGTGAGCTGAGATTGCACCACAGCACTCCACCCTGGGCAACAGAGCAAGTGAGTCTCTGTCTCAAATTAAATAAATAAATAAAATTTAAAAATAAATAACATAAAATAAAATAAAGTAGGGTTGCCAAATTTTTCAAATAAAGATACAGAATGCCCAGTTATACTTGAATTTGAGATAAACAACAAATAATTTTTTTAACATAAGGATGTCCCAAATAATGCTAAAAATATTTCCATTATTTAAATTTAACTGGGTGTCCTGGATTTTACCTGGCACCACTAGAACTGTTAAGAGAAGTGGAAAAAGAGTTTCAGGCAGAGGGAGGAGCTTATTAAATGCTGGGAATTAAGAAGACAGTGAGTCAGAGAAACCACAAGATGTTCAGTGTCCAGGAAGAGATGCTTCTATTTCCCAGCCTAGAACAAAGGGATCTAATAGCTCCTCAAGAACGAAGCTCAAATCTTGCTTTTTTTTTTTTTTTTTTTTTTTTTTTTTTTTTTTTTTTTGAGACGGAGTCTCGCTCTGTCACCCAGGCTGGAGTGCAGTGGCGCAATCTCGGCTCACTGCAAGCTCAGCCTCCCGGGTTCACGCCATTCTCCTGCCTCAGCCTCTCCGAGTAGCTGGGACTACAGGCGCCCGCCACCACGCCCGGCTAGTTTTTTGTATTTTTTTAGTAGAGACGGTGTTTCACCGTGGTCTCGATCTCCTGACCTCGTGATCCGCCCGCCTCGGCCTCCCAAAGTGCTGGGATTACAAGCGTGAGCCACCGTGCCCGGCACTCAAATCTTGCTTTTTTGTCTGTGCCTTCCTATAGCATCTACATGGACACCTGTGGGCATAAGGAGTCCTTCCAACTTCCACTGCCCTTGCCCACCTTCAGGCCCGTCCCATTTCAGATCTCCCAGCAGATTCTCTGCTTTCAACCTCTCTACCAGCATCCATTCCTGTCACATAAGGCTGAAGCTTCCAGGGCCACCTTATCATCATATATGGCTAGAACTGGAAGGGCATTTGCATTTCAAAGATGAGGCAAGAGTGGATCAAAAAGAGAAAGTGGGTTGTACCAAGGACACCCTTGATATAATCAAGGTTAGTGGCAGAGCAAGCATGAGAACTCACATCTGTGACACTATCCAGGTTTCCTTCTTCTGTTACCCCTCAGCACTCTTCCTGAAGTCTTGCTGCTATGACCCCTCCAAGCCTCACAATGAAATTTGGTCCCCAGTGTTGGAAATGGGACCTAATGGAAGGTATTTGGGTCATGGGGGCAGATCCCTCATGACTGGCTGATGCTGTTCTCATGGTGATGAGTGAGTTCTCAGTCTGTTAGTTCTTGAGAAATCTGGTTGCTAAAAAAGAGGCTGCCACCTCCCTTCTCTTTTCGCTTCTCCTCTCACCATGTGATCTCTGCACACACTGGCTATCCTTCATCTTCCACCATGAGTGGAAGCAGCCTGAAGCCCTCACCAGAAGCAAATGCTGACACCATGCTTCCTGTACAGCCTGCAGAACTGAGAGCCAAATAAACCTCTTTTAAAAAAAATAAATTACCCAGCCTCAGATATACCTTTATAGCAACACAAATAGAATAAGACAATAGCTCTACCCATTTTGTCTAAAGGTTTCTTATTTCTTCATTATCTCAGGAGACAATTAAACCATCCACTCAAACTTTGTCTTATTCATTACGGATGATTGTGTTTTCTCACCTTGAGTAGGTTGCTAACTCTCTGAGAACAAATTAGGTATGTCTGGTGCTTGGGTGTCATGCCCTTCTCATGGGAACTTGTGAAGCCCAGGTGAGTTGATGTTAAGTTTTGGGTCCCAGAAGTCAGAGTTGGGCACAGAACTCTTACCACAATGACCAGGAGTACAAACCACTAGAACAAGGGCTGAGCCAGAGTTCTTGGAATTATTCAAAGATCAAACTGCAGAACTATTATATTGGTGCAAAAGTAATTGCATTTTTCATAATTAATTGTGGTTTTTGCAATTAAAAGTAATTGCAAAGGCTGCAATTAATTTTGCACCAACCTAATATCTCTATGGGTGCCCTGAATGGGAGCATGTGGGGTCAGGATCTGGACAGAAATGGAATGAAATGGATGTAAGTCCAGAGCAGAGACAAGAGGCAGCAGAATTAGCATGGCGTTATGGGATGAATTATATCCTCCACAAAGAAGATTTTGAAGTGCTAACCTCCAGTACCTCAGAATGTGACCTAATTTGGAAATGGAATCTTTAGAGAAGTAGAGTTAAAATGAGGTCATCAGAGTGGTCCCAATCCAATATGACTGGTGTCCTTCTAAAAAGGGGAGATTTGGACACAAGGGACAGACATACACACAAGAACAATACATGGACATGAAAGTGGAGATTGAGGTGCTGCATCTATAAGTCAAGGAATACCGAAGGTTGCCAACCAACCCCCAGGAGCTAGGAGAGGGGCATGCAACAGATTCTCCCTCACAGCCTCGGAAGGAACCAACCCTGCCGACACCTTAATCTCACACTCTGGCCTCCAGAACTGTGGGACAATAAGCTTCTGTTGTCCTAAGCCATCCAGTTTTTCATGCTTTGTTATGGCAGCCCTAGCAAATGAATATACATAGAGTATCTTGGAGTGCCCCAGGATTCTGCCATGGACCCTTGCTGTCCTCTAACTAGGTGGCATCTTCCAGTTCCGTGGCTTCAAAGCCATCTCTAAATCAGTAAATTCCTAATTTAGATCTCCAGCCATGGGCTCATCCCAGAACTTGAAGCTTCTGTATCCCACTGTCCATTTGTCACTTTTCTGGATGTCTTTTGGGCACTTCAAATTCATGGAGCTCAAACAGAAATCTTGATCCCTTGAACGATCATAGTCATCTTTTTTTTTTTTTTTTTTGAGACGGAGTCTCGCTCTGTCGCCCAGGCTGGAGTGCAGTGGCGCAATCTCGGCTCATTGCAAGCTGCACCTCCCGGGTTCACGCCATTCTCCTGCCTCAGCCTCTCCGAGTAGCTGGGACTACAGGCGCCCGCCACCACGCCCGGCTAATTTTTTGTATTTTTTAGTAGAGAAGGGGTTTCACTGTGTTAGCCAGGATGGCCTCGATCTCCTGACCTCGTGATCCACCCGCCTCGGCCTCCCAAAGTGCTGGGATTACAAGCGTGAGCCACCGCGCCCGGCCTGATCATAGTCATCTTATTCTTTCCCCGGTGTGATGGTTAATTTTATGTGTCAACTTGGCTGGTCCAGGAGGTGCCCCAATATTTGGTGAAGCATTATCTCTGGGTGTGTCTGGGAGGGTGTTTCTGGGTGAGATGAACATTTGTGTTTGTGGACTGAGGAAAGTTGATTGTCTTCCCTAAGGTGAATGGACTTTATTCAATCGAGGCCTAAATAAGAATAAGAGGCTGAGTAGAAATAATTGTCTCTATATCTGACTGTCTTTGAGCTGCAACATCAATCCTCTCTTACCTTCAAACTTGGACTGGAACTTTCCCCATGGGCTCTTCTGGTTCTCAGGCCTTCAGACTTGGACTGGAGCTCTACCCTCAGCTCGCCTTAGTCTCTAGTTGCCACCTGCAGATCTTGGACTTCTCAGCCTTCATAATCACATGAGCCAATTCCTTACTTTCTCTCTCTCTCTGTCTCTCTGGTGTGTGTGTGTTCTGTTTCTCTGGAGAAACCAGACCAATGTATGTAGTTTTTCCCATCTCAACAAATAATCCCCAGGCATCCAGATGCTCAGGCCAAAAATCTAGGAGCTATCCTTCAGTTCTTTCAGTTCAATGTACCTGAGAGTGCCATCAACTTGACCTCAGAAATATGCTCTGAAACTCTCCACTTTTCTCTGCTGGTGCCACAAAATTCAAGGCACCCAGATTACAGCAATGGGTAATCCACAGCTTCCACTCCTGCCTCACCCCCATTCTCCACACAGCAGCCAAAATGAACTCTTACAAACAAAACCACAGCATGCCACTCTCCTTTTAAAACCTTCTAATGACTTCACAACACACTTAGAATAAAAACCAAACATCTAGCCCCAGCTCATAAATGTTGCAGGATCTTGCCCTGACGACCTTTTCAACCTCCTCGCCTGGCGCCCTGGCTACCCTGGCCTGTCATGGGTTCCTCACACACTTTGAGCTTCTTTTTATTGAGACAAAGTCTCACTCTGTCACCCAGGATGGAGTGCAGTGGCACCATCTCGGCTCACTTCAACCTCCGCCTCCCCAGTTCAAATGATTCTCATGCCTCAGCCTCCTGAGTAGCTGGAATTACAGGCGTGTGCCACCACATCCAGCTAATGTTGTATGTTTAGTAGACATGGAGTTTCACCATGTTGCCCAGGCTGGTCTTGAACTCCTGAGCTCAAGTGATCTGCTCACATTGGCCTCTCAAAGTGCTGGGATTATAGGAGTGAGCCGCCGCTCCCGCCTCAAGCCGCTTTTTGACGGACTCTGCACTAGCTGCTTCCTTTTTGCAGAAACCCCTTCGTCCCATGCCCCCTGTCAATATTCTCATGATGGCCCCGTGTCCTTCAGATCTCTGCAAATGCCACCTCCTCAAAGAAGTCTTCCCTGACCAGCCATCCTGAAGCAGCTGCTTCCTGAGTTACACGCCCACAGTGCAATTGTCAGCATGAGTGGTATCTACTACTAGCAAACAAGTTGTCTGTGTTTTTGTGCGTTCATTTCTTTATTTATTTTCTCCCCCTCACAAGAGTATACAGTTCAAGAGAGATACAAGGTCTGCCTTGTTCACCATTCTCTATTCTGTTCCTAAAACAATACCGGGGCCATGGTGGGTGCCTGACAGGCATTTGTTGAATGACTGCCGTGTGGCTTTGAGATGTATATTCATGGCTCTTTGGACTATGCAGGTGGATCAGCCTGGTTTAAAAATGGAGGATTAGACAGACATTGACTCCTGGTACATAGTTGGTATTTGTAGCAAGCATTCCCGAGGGCCCATTCCACAGCCCCGAAGCCCACCTCTGATTTCAGCTGCAGCTGTGGTGGGCGGTTCTATGCTTCCTGCTCCCTAAGCTTTTTTTTTTTTTTTTTTGACAGAGTCTCACTCTGTTGCCCAGGCTGGAGTGCAGTGGTGTGATCTTGGCTCACTGCAACCTCCATCTCCTGGGTTCAAGCGATTCTCCTGCCTCAGCCTCCCAAGTAGCTGGGATTACAGGTGCATGCCACCATGCCTGGCTAATTTTTATATTTTTGGTAGAGATAGGGTTTTGCCATGTTGGCCAAGCTGGTCTTGAACTCCTGACCTCCAGTGATCCTCCCGCCTTGGCCTCCCAAAATGTTGGAATTATAGGCATGAGCCACCACACCTGGCTCCTAAACTTTTCTTGGGGATTTTGAAGAGGCAAGGCAAGGAAAAGCAAAAAGAAAAAGGCACCGTCCAGAAGAGCTAGAGAGTTCATGCCCCTAGGATAATCTTCAACAAATGAGAGGTGGGAGTTTATGGATAAAAAGCCTCCAGTCTTACAGAGGAACTACCCAAGGTGTATGCTACACAATTTTTCATGGGGGCTCCCGTAGAAGTGAACCGTAGTTGCCCATAGTAGTAACTAGTTCATACTCTCCTGTTGGCTCTTCCTCCTCCTCTGCCTTCCTCTCCCTGCCCCCTCCTTTCTGTTTTCTGGCTCACCTCCCAAATAAACTACCTGCATCCAAATCTTTGTCCTGGGCTCTGCTTTCAGGGGATAAGATAATGCTTAATAGTTTTTGGATGCATGAGTGATTCAATTGTGGTAGACAGTTTCAAAGCAATTTAAGAAGTGTTCTTTGCCATATACTTGGAAAATATTATTAAGAGCTATTCTCAACTGCTTGTATAGCCCATAGATTAATATGTTTTTGTTATGCTGTTCCTTTTTTAAAATAGATTTTTATTTGTGTGGATAATGTCGATTTACACAAGGATGATTCAGGTTTACACGCTTAAAGTTTCCGAGGTACCTTCTTTCCCATGGAATTCGTTTGCCTGTTAGGCTCGAATTATTCCACTCGGTATGACCTTGACCTAAACACTTCACTTCCCATTCTCCCTGCATATAACATGAGGGAGCCAGATAGATACTTTCTGCAGTATATTTAGGTGCTGAGTTTCCGTAGGTCTATATGCAAGACCAGATTGTGTTTATTGAAGGCAAAACAGTCCTATTTCGAGGGAGGGGCTGCTTCTTATGACCAGAGGTGGATGTATCATGAGGCTAGTGAAGCCTAAGCTTCAGGATCCTGCCCTTGCTCTGGCCCCATGCAAGGCCCCACTGGGAAGCACCCTAGCAATGTGCTCATGTGGTTACATGCTTTGGTAAAATGTGCAATCATAATATTGTTTCTTGTTTTTCTCGATGAAGGTCTCCCTTTTTTATTTTTGGAAATGGAGATTCGCTCTTGTTGCCCAGGCTGGAGTGCAATGGGGCAATCTTGGCTCACTACAACCTCCACCTCCTGCGTTCAAGCGATTCTCCTGCCTCAGTCTCCCGAGTAGCTGGGATTACAGGCATGTGTCACCACGCCCGGCTAATTTTTGTATTTTTAGTAGAGACAGGATTTCACCATATTGGCCAGGCTGGTCTCGAACTCCTGACCTTGTGATCCACCCACCTCGGCCTCCCAAAGTGCTGGGATTACAGGTGTCAGTCACTGCACCCGGCCAGATCTCTTATAAGCTCTGCAAGCCTGGATCTGCCCAATGGCCTCTTCCTGTGCCCTGGTTAAAGTCTGTCATGACTTCTTGCTGTGGCCACAGTCGAGCTGCAATAACCGCAGCCTGAGGGGTCCACATGGAGAGATGCAATCCACTCTTATTTGCTGAACTATCTTTTGGATTTTAGAATCGGGGTGGTTCTAAGTCTTTTTTTTTTTTTTTTTTTTTGAGACGGAGTCTCGCTCTGTCGCCCAGGCTGGAGTGCAGTGGCGCGATCTCGGCTCACTGCAAGCTCCGCCTCCCGGGTTCATGCCGTTCTCCTGCCTCAACCTCTCCGAGTAGCTGGAACTACAGGCGCCCGCCACCTCGCCTGGCCAATTTTTTGTATTTTTAGTAGAGACGGGGTTTCACCGTGTTAGCCAGGATGGTCTCGATCTCCTGACCTCGTGATCCGCCCACCTCGGCCTCCCAAAGTGTTGGGATTACAGACTTGAGCCACCGCGCCCGGCTGTTCCAAGTCTTAATTAGCACACTTTAGTCTAGACTACTTCTGTCTCCCTGAAAATGATTTTAACAAATGATAGGTCATCTTGTTAGGTGGGCTTTTGGCCACAAAAGGCCTCGAATTAATCTGCTCCACAGTATTTATTTATATGTAAAGTTTACCTATGATTATTGGGTGTTAGGCACTGTGTTAAGAGCTTTACAAGCATTGGTTCTCCACGGAAGAATGTTGTAAAACATTATCCCCAGTATGTCGATGAAGAAACCTAGGCCCAGAGAGGTTAAGAAAATTCCCCAAAATCTCATCGCTCCAAAATGGGAAAGTAAAAAAAAATTTTTTTTTTTTTTTTAAATTTTAGACAGATCTCGCTCTGTCGCCCCAACTGGAGTGCAGTGGTGCGATCTCGGCTCACTGCAACCTCTGCCTCCCGGGTTCAAGCGATTCTCCTGCCTCAGCCTGGCCCAAAGCACAAATTTAAAACAAAGTTTCAAGATCCTGCTGGCAAAATATCCATAGACTCTTGGAGATGACACATTTGAGGGACAACATTGGTGTTCAAGTTAAGATTTTGATATACTTTTTAAAAATCACTACTTTTTCTTTCTTTCTTCTTTTATTTTTTGAGACAGAGTCTTGCTCTGTCACCCAGACTGGAGTGCAGTGGCATGATCTCGGCTCACGGAAACCTCTGCCTCCAGGGTTCAAGCGATTCTCCTGTCTCAGCCTCTGGAGTAGCTGGGATTGCAGGTGCACGCCACCACGCCTGGTTAATTTTGTATTTTTAGTAGAGATGGGGTTTCACCGTGTTGGCCAGGCTGGTCTCGAACTCCTGACCTCAGGTGATCCACCCACCTCGGCCTCCCAAAGTGCTGGGAATACAGGTGTGAGCCACCGTGCCCAGCCAAAAATCACTACTATTTTTGTACTTATATTTTACAAGTGACTATTATGCCATATATATGCATCATTCATTCCTTCATTTATACATCCACGCCTCCATCCATTCACCTACTCCTTCATCCATCCATCCATCCAACCATTCATCTATCTATTTGTCCATCTGTCCATCCAACCATCCATCCATCCATCCATCCACCCACTCACCCATGCATTAGTCCACTCATCATATTATCCACACATCTATCTACCTGCTCACCCACCCACCCCTCCATCCATCCATCCCCCATCCATTCATCCATTCACCATCCATCCTTCCTTCCTTCCATCCATCCATCCATCCATCCATCCATCCATCCATCCATCCTTCCAAACACTTCTTCATCCATCTATCCACCCATCCACCCATCCGTCCATCCGTCCATCCGTCCATCCTACAATCTTCCCTGCACCAGGTCCTATTCTAGGTGCCAGACATCACACATCCATTTCCATGACACATTGCCTTTCATATTATTTCTCACACTCAGAACAGCGTCCCTCCTCCTCTCTGTCTGTCCAAATATTACCAGCTCTCACATGCCATTCAGATTCCTCATCTGCATTGAAATTTTCTCTCCCTACATTAAACCAAATAATTTCAGTCCAAATCTGGATTTGATGTAATATTAGGACCACAAGGCTGGGTGTGGTGGCTCACATCTGTGTGAGGCACTTTGGGAGGCTGAGGTGGGAGGGAGGAATCCTTGAGCCCAGGAATTTGAGACTCACCTGAGCAACATGGTGAGACCCTGTCTTTACAAAATAAAAAAAAAAAATCAGCTGGGTGTGTTGGCATGTGCCCATGGTCCTAGCTACTGGGGAGGCTAAGGTGGGAGGATCGCTTGAGCCCAGGAGGTCAAGGCTGCAGTGAGAAAAAAAAAATCCACAAGACTTAGAATTTGACAGATTTGGCTTAAAATCCCAGCTCTGCCCCTTCAATGGCTGTGTAACCAAATTGTTTTATTCTGTCTCTAGTTTCCTCATTTGTTAAATGGAAATAATAATAATTATTAGAATAGTAATTATGATAATATCTATCTTAAAGGTGATTGGAAGATTCAATGCAGTTGAACGTGAAATACATGGCAGGAAGTACACATGTTTAATAAAAGTTATTTTCTCTGTCTCCCTGTCGCTCCTTCTGTCTCCAAAAAACTGACCCAGTGGTCTGTACTGCAACTGACTCAGATTCAGGTTGTTAATTAATCATTTAATGTGTTTAAATCATTTCTCTAATAAGAAGCCTATGAATTCCTCAAATGCATAGACTACATCTTATGAATCTGAAACATCTTTCTCCTTGCGTGGGGATCCATATGGCGCTAGGGATATAGGAGATGCCCCCTAAGTAGTTGTCAGTTCAAACTGGATTCAGCGTTTCACTCACTTCCCTCAGTTGCCATGAAAAAAAGGAATGAGGAAGCTCTGCAGGAGGTTCTGGAGGCCCTGAACCGGCCAGGGGTCCCGCATGCCTGCTTGCTCCTAGTCCCCAGCAAGGCTGCTCATGTCTTGGGGGTTTCTCTATCAAGACTCTTATTCTCCCACCCAGGGTCTGGGGAAGGGATGAGGGTCAGGTGGAGAGGCAGGCGGTTGCAGAAGTCACGTCCTAAGTCTGAGTCATGTGCAAGGCTCAGCTTGGCATCTGGCTGTGGAGCCCCAAAGCTCTTGTCTATCAGGATCTCTTAATGCTGAAGGGAAGGCAGCCCAGACAGCACCAAGAGGGCAGGTGAAGGTGAATACGGGGACAGCCAGGCGGCGGCCAGCCAGGATGCTGAATTACACAGGGGACCGAGACGTCATTGGATTAAATTGGCAAGACGTAAACTGGTTCTGCTCCCACCGAGGGAGATGGCGACCATCAGTGGGAATGGAATGAAGCACACACTTGCTGGCCCAGGCTAATCTCTGCTGAGTTTTTGTGAAACTCAAAAATTCTGTATGTGTGGGACTCATACATAATCTGCTGAAGTTCTAAAAACCACAGGATGAATGCATAGTTCGTGCTATTTGCCGGGAACTTTCTAATTTTCAAAACCTTTTAAAGTGCCTCTTTAAGAAGTCCACTTTAGGAAGTCAGCAAAGAAAACCCAAGAGGGAACCAGAACTCCAGAAAGGGTGGAAATATTGTCAAATTTTCCTGAGCACAGATTCTGCTTTGGCCAGTAAACAAGAAGTAGTAATTGGGTCATTTCTGTAAATAGTATTTATTCATAGGAAATCAGCATTTACTTATGACATTTGTCCATAGGAAATCCCCAGCCCCACTTAGTAGCTGTTAAATAAATAATTCGAAAATAATTTCTGATAGCACAGCAAATGATTGGCGCCAGGGTGTGCCTCTGAGGGCAGGGATGTAGCTCATCTTGAGGGGGGCCTCCTCACAAACAGGTTCCAAGACTAAGATTCTAGTGCAAATGGTTTATTTAGGAAGTGGTCTCAGGCAACTGTTGTAGGGGAGTAGGGAGGCGAGGCAGGGAAGGGAAGGAGGCCAGTGAAGAATGAATTTTTTTTTTTTTTTTGAGACGGAGTCTCGCTCTGTCGCCCAGGCTGGACTGCAGTGGCACAATCTCGGCTCACTGCAAGCTCCGCCTCCCGGGTTCACGCCATTCTCCTGCCTCAGCCTCTCCGAGTAGCTGGGACTACAGGCGCCCGCCACCACGCCCGGCTAATTTTTTTGTATTTTTAGTAGAGACGGGGTTTCACCGTGGTCTCGATATCCTGACCTCGTGATCCGCCCGCCTCAGCCTCCCAAAGTGCTGGGATTACAAGCGTGAGCCACCGCGCCCGGCCAAGAATGAATTTTTTAAATCACCTTACCATCTGGGAAGCTGGAGCTTAACCCCACTGGGGACACACTGGGAGCTAATGTCAAATACCTGCCTTAGAGTTTACCTGCCTGAGGAGTGGGGGGAGCTAGAGCTGCCCTGGGAGTGTTAATTCTAAGACTTGTCTGTTCTGTCTTGTACATGGGTACAGCAGATTCCTCCATTTAAAAAAAGAAAGTCCTTAAAGCAAAGACATATGGATGCTGAGAGTCTGTTGGGCCAGTTCACCCCAAAATGAGAAGATCTGAGGGGGCATAGCAGCTCTGCCACCCTGCGGTATTACCAGCCCCTAGCGCAGTGCCTGGCCACAACAGGCAGCCTGTATTTTTCCACTAAATGAATGAATCCACAACAGCACCCATTTTAGAATGGCCACAGTGAAGGCTGGAGAGGTAACCCAACACACAATAGCAGGGCACCCAAGTGCAGGCATTTCTCCACATCCCAGGCTTTCAGATACAACTATAAGACAACTTTGACTTGTGGTCCTGGGACTCTATTGTGACGGAGATGAAGAAAAGACTGAAAATTCTAAAACCAGTTAAAGCTAGAGAGGAAACATGATACTCGCCCAAGTCCAGAACGCTTCCTACAGATGTCCAGGAAATGCTGCCCCAGACTGATACCGTGTTTGCATCTTAGACCCAGAATTAAAAGCAGTCCCTCATTTAGGAACCAAGCCAGTTGGTGTGGAAGGCAACGTTTTATGGTATTAGAATCAGATATCAGAAGAGGTGAGGTGGGGGATGGGGCCAGAAGAGGCAGGGGATTGAGAAGAAGACCACACCCAAGCTCTTTGGCTTCAGGAAGCTTCCAGGCCACAGTGGGGACATACTTTGGCAATTGGGCACACTGATTAGCTAACCTTGTCTGGATTGTAAATCTAGTTTCGTCATCTATTAGCTGCCGGCTTTGGACATTTTCTAGACTCTCAGCCTTAGTTCTCTTGTTTACACATGGGGCTAATGCCCATCTCAAGGCTTTGTGAGAATAAAATGAAAGAATGGATGGATGACTTTGCACAATGTCTTCCAGGAATAGTGCTGAACACACAGCCGATGTTATTCTGTCCCAGAGACTCTGATCTGTCGGGCTGCCCTCAGGATCCTCAACATCTAGCACAGTAACTGGCGCAGAGCAGATCGCGAGAAAGAATGTGGAATTGAGTGAATTCATTTGTATTCTCGCGTATCAATGAACTCATCACCTTCTCGCCTTCCATCCAAGAATTGGAGTTTACTTTCAATGTCCTGAGCAAGTGAAACTTGAACTGAAAGTTTACATGAAGAAAACTTCATGTACCAAGTGCCAAGGCTGGGGACAGATTTACCGATTTTACCTTTGTGCCAGGCACTGTGATAAGCACTTTCTATGGAAAGTTTGATTGAATCCTAAAAACAAGTAGTAGGTTAGAATAGGTCAAAATGGTTTAATGCTTACAATTTCATATGCTTCTACCGTATACATGAATTAGGTCTTACTATTTTTTACATTGTACACATGAAAACTCTGAGACATGAGAAAGTAAGCAACGTAATTATGGTCTCATAGATGGTGTTTCTCAAACTGTAATGTGCACTGGGGACCTTGTGTAGGTGCAGATTCTGATTCAGTAAGTCTGGGGACCATTTGAGATTCAGTGTTTCTCCAAGTTCACAGGTGGTTCCTGCTGGATGGACCACATGCTTTGAGTAGGTGATTTGAGTTTATCTGACTCAACTCTAGAGCTGAGATGGGGATCAGGTAAGGAGACTACCAAACAAGCATCCTGTAATATGTTAATTTTTTTCATAAAGGAAATTTTCTTTGATCCAACTTTAGTGCCTAGTATACATTGAGCATATGATAGGCACACAATTGCCAAGCAGAAGACTCCAGGATTTTTCTCTTTCATCTCCCTCCCTCCCTCCCTCCCTCCCTTCCTTCCGTCCTTTCTTCCTTCCTTCCTTTTTTCATTATTTTTCTCTTTCTCTTTTTTTTGACTTCTCTTTTCCATTGCTCATTATAAATTCATTAAATTTTTTTCAGATGCAAGTAATGCAAGTAGCAGAAACTGATTTTGGTTTAGCTGAGTCAAAAGGGGAATTAATTGGAAAGTCTTCCAATGTGGGCTCACAAAATTTCCAGAAAGTCTGGAAGACCATGTTTGGAACAGAGGCTAGAGCCAAGATGTATTAGTCAGGGTTCTGTAGAGGGACAGAGCTAATAGGATAGATGTATATATAAAGGAGAGTTTATTAAGGAGTATTGACTCACAGGATCACAAGGTGAGGTCTCACAATAGACCATCTGCAGGCAGAGGAGCAAGGACACCAGTTCGAGTCCCAGAGGTGAAGAACTTGGAGTCCAATGTTTGAGGGCAGGAAGCATTCAGTGCAGGAGAAAGATGTAGGCCAGAAGACAAAACCAGTCTAATCTTTCCATGTTCTTTTGCCTGCTTTTATTCTGGCTGCGCTGGCAGTTGATTAGATTTTGCCACCCAGATTAAGGTGGGTCTGACCTTCCCAGTCCACTGACTCAAATGTTAATCTCCTTTGGCAACACCGTCACAGACACACCCAGGAACAATACTTTGCATCCTTCAATCCAATCAAGTTGACACTCAGTATTAACCATTACACAAGACAACTCCAGAGGGCCAAGATGCTGGAGCCCCAACTTTCTTTTTTTTTTTTTTTTTTTTTTTTTTGAGACGGAGTCTCGCTCTGTCGCCCAGGCTGGAGTGCAGTGGTGCAATCTCGGCTCACTGCAAGCTCTGCCTCCCGGGTTCATGCCATTCTCCTGCCTCAGCCTCTCCGAGTAGCTGGGATTACAGGCGCCCACCACCACGCGCCCGGCTAATTTTTTGTATTTTTAGTAGAGACGGGGTTTCACCGTGGTCTCGATCTCCTGACCTCGTGATCCGCCCGTCTCAGCCTCCCAAAGTGCTGGGATTACAAGCGTGAGCCACCGCGCCCGGCCATGGAGCCCCAACTTTCACTGTCTGGAAGGTGCTATGTCTGGGTCATGGCCTCCTGATGGAAGCATGGACTCTCCAGCCAAGCTTATCCCCAGGTCTGTGCCCTTGACCCCCAAAACTACTACTATAAAATAACTGTAATGACCTTTCAAGTTTCACCATCCCCTCATGAGTCAAAGAGTATTCAATTGGCTGATGTTGGCTTACATGCCAGGTTCGTGGCTGCCAGGAGACCAGGAGAAGGAGACAGGGCAGGGCACTGTCCCCTTCAAGCTACCCACAACAGGTGTTCCCCTAATGGAAAGGAAGATTGATGCTAGACAGCACAACCTGCAAATGTCATCACAGCTATGCATGACTAGTTTCTTTGATTCTGCCTTCTAGAAAAAAAAAACTCAGCTGCTCTGCAATTAGCAAGAACCTCAAAGAAAAAAGTGAAAAGCACAGCCTGAGAATCTGAGAGCCTAATGACCTTGATTTAAACAATGTCAGGCATTTCATTCTGCTCAGCTACAGGAAAAAGAGGAAAAGGGAAAAAATAGTTTTTACCCTGATTTTAGAATCTGCCGATGAAAATTCGGAAGCACTTCTTGATGACGAAACCAAATGTGGCTTTCCACCGTTTGCCATGAGCTGAGAGACATACAGACAATCTCCCTCTCTTGGCCAGGCGCGGTGGTTCATGCCTGTAATCCTAGCAGTTTGTTTGGGAGGCCAAGGCGGATGGATTGCTTGAGCTCAGGAGTTTGAGACCAGCTTGGGCAATATAGTGAGACCTCGTCTCAAACAAAAAAAAATGAAAAGAAAATCTCCCTCTGGATCTCCCTTCCCTTCATGCTTTAATTAATTTCCACAGACATGTATTCAATGAACATTTATTGTGTAACTACTCTGTCTCCAGACCTGTGCTAGGTGCAGAGGAAACGATGAAAAATTGAGTTCCTTAGGAGAAGCTCTGATGGAGTGAAATTGTAGGATATGAATACGATACAATGAAAGTACGAGTTGCTGTAAAGTTAGTCCTGGAGGGCCCTGAGAACTGGAGAAAGATTTTTATTTAGGTGAGTAAATCGAGCCTGCCACTGGCTGGTAGATTTACTGTTGAAAACAAAATGTTCTTAGCTACAAAAGCAACTGAGTATTTTCAAGGCAAAAAGCCTCCATGCCCTAGCCTTATAGAACAAGTCACCTTCCATTTGTCACCAGTAGAAGGCGACAACACGATGGATTAAAGCTGGTCCTTAGCGAAGGAAACCAACAGGCAACATCTAACTTCTGACGTAAGAGCTGGAAAAATAGTCTGGCAGTAAAATCTTTTCTTTCTTTCTTTTTTTTTTTCCTTGTACAAAGCTATTTCAAAACTTTACAATCTGTTCTCAGGGAGTAGGCCCTTATGTTAGTAAGGAAGGAAATTCACATAAAGAAATCAGGTCCAGTGTAAAATCAATGGGACTTAGGCTACAATAAAAGTCTAGGGGACCAAAAACCTAACAAAAATATTCCTCACTGTCAAGATATAATGTGTCTCTATGCACCAATTGATTAACAGTATTTATAGAGCAACTACTTGGTGGCATTCTAGGGACTCAGGGGTGTTCAAAAAAGGTAACCCTTCAAGAGAAATATGAATTTCAAGGTTTTTTTTTTTTCTTTTAAGAACATGACATTTTTATTTTGGGCTGTACTTTATAAGGTATGAAAAGTAAATGGGATTTGCAATCACCATTTCTGCAATGTAACTTTGGGCTGCTGGTTTATACAAACACCTCCATACTCAAAAAAAAAATGCAAAATTATTTCTGTAGTTGAGTCATCTTATTAATCAACCAATTAATCAATACTGCATAAGCACTCATGTGTTGGGATACTGAGGTTTCAAAGGCACATTTTCCGTTCAGAAGGAAATTGCGATCCAGCTAGAGAAGAAAAACATAGGAACAAACATGCTATTTAATAACAAGTAAAGGGCCTGGCGCGGTGGCTCACACCTGTAATCCCAGCACTTTGGGAAGCCAAGGTTGGTGGATCACTTGAGGTCAGGAGTTCAAGACCAGCCTGGCCAATATGGTGATGGACTGAGACTGACTCAAAAAAAAAAAAAAAAAGAGATAAATAGTATGAGGATTGCCACTTAAAGGGCACTCCAACATATTGCAAACTCTGTGAGACCAGAGACGTTTTGACTTGTTCATCAAACACCTTTCAAAGAGCTGGCATTTAGCGTTAAGTTCTAAGCATATTTACAGAGTCAATGAATCAACACACAAATGAATGAATACCATCTAAAGGGTAAAGAATAATTCATTAATGAAATAATATGAGGGCCAGTCATGGTGACTTATACCCGTAATCCCAGCACTTTGGGAGGCTGAGGCAGGTGGATCACTTGAGGTCTGGAGTTTGAGACCAGCCTCGCCAACATGGCAAAGCCCCATCTCTACTAAAAATACAAAAATTAGCCAGGCGTGGTGGTGGGTGCCTGTAATCCCAGCTACTCAGGAGGCTGAGGCAGGAGAATTGCTTGAACCCGGGAGGCAGAGGTTGCAATGAGCAGAGGTCGTGCTACTGTGCTCCAGCCTGAGCGACATAGCGAGACTCTGCCTCAAAAAAAAAAAAAAAAACCCAAGAAAAAGAACCGAGTGGTGGTTTGGATGGACAGTTGGGTGATGGAAGGCTGTCTAGAGCAGGGGGTGAAGCATGGGCTTTCAGATCGGGGGGTACCACCTGTGCTTGGGGATGACCCTGGGCAAGTCATCATCCTCACTGGGAAGCCAGTGGGGCTGGGTTTGATCCTGGATGCATGACCTAATCTCTGTGAGAATTTGAATAAGTTCACCATTCTGAGCCTTGGGTTTCTTGTCAGTTCAGTGAAAATGATAGTAACAGTACCAACTTAATGAGGTTGTTGTGAGGATAATCTAGATAATCCATGGAAAGAATTTAACCCACTGTGTAGTACATGACTAGCTCTTATGTTGATGGGGATTTCATTCCCTTTTCTGTAAACTGGGGATAACAATAGCCCACATTTTATAGGCCTCTTGTAAAGATTAAGTAATAAATGTAAACATATTTTACATTTGTTACATATAAATAATGCATGAATGTAAATTGCCAAGCACAGTTCTTAGCATACAATAAGTATTCAAGAACTGCTGGTAGTGAAAGTAAAGACCGCTTATGCCAGGGTAGTCAGGGGAAGCTTCTTGGAGGAAAAGAGGCTTGAAGGATGAATCATCTTTGGAAAGAATACAGAAGCAGGCGTTCTTGCAGGGGCCCAGGCCTATAAGCAAGTTATGGAGATAGAAATATGAAAGATGTGTGTTCGAGAAAAAACAGAATCCCTAAAGGAAACACCTGATCAAATCAGAAACTTAGAAAGGCCATTAGACTTAAGGATGGTCACACTTGCAGCAGCCAAAATTGAGACTGGGTCATGAGATGAATCACTTCAACAAGCCACTTCCCTCTCTGGGCCTCAGCTTCTGGGTTGGTAGAGTTAGACAGGAGTGGTTCCTCATCAGGGACTCTTTGAGTGCTAACATTCTGTAAATACAAGTTTGTTCCCACAGTGCAGTGTGAGCACACATGTTTATGCAACCCCAGAGGACTTTAAAATTGATGTGCAAATGTCTTCAGTGCTTACACCATGGAGGCTAGGTTTCCTTCAAGCCATTCATTCATTCATCCATTTTTCTAAACATTTACTAAGCTCAGACTATATGCAGAATACTGTTCTAGATGCCAGGGCTTTCTTTCTAAAACCAAGATCTGACTGCATCCCAGTCCTGCTTAGTACTTTCAATGACTTCTGGTTGACAAGCGCAAACTCCAGGCCACATAAACCATGTCCTTCCCTATTGCCATGCCTTGCTTTTGTTCCTGCAGTTTCCTCTCTCTAGATTGTCCCTCCAAGTCATCTAGACTGGTCAGCATCTAACGATCCAGACTCCTTTAAAATTTCCCTTCCCTTCTGAAGCCGTCACCAAATCTGCTTGGTCCTTGTCCCTAACCCAGACTGGTGTAATGCTTTCTCTGTGCTCACACAGCACTTTGTATCACCTCTGGTTACTGTGCTTGGCACTTTTTCAGTTCATCATTTGTGTGGCTTTCTTTCCTGCTAGATTTTCAATACAATGAGGCAGGAACAGTGTTTTATTCTTCTTTGAAACCTCAGCACCCTGCATACTGCTTGGCACATGAGCAATAATTAAACATTTGAGGAATGAGTTTGTTGAAGCTTTAGAAGTAAATGTGAATGGTGATATGAATAATATGACAATAGTGACTATTTTATATCATGTACTTCTTACACATCAAATTCTGAGCCAAGTGCTCTACATTCATGATCTGTTTAGTTTTAATCCTCACAACAGACTGTGAGGTAGGGGCATAGGGGATTGGTGAGACATGGTGTCTCTGGAGTTAGAGAGGCCAGGGTTTGAATTCTGGCTCCATGAGTGCCTTGTACACTCTTGTACTTTGTGCCTTGCAGTAGGGGGCTTGGTTAAGGAGATGAGTGGGGCTAAATGCTCCCTCTGCTTACCAAACCAAGTAACTCTGAAATGGGGCTGCACCTGCCCAGAGGAAAGCCGGTGCCTGCCCATAGGGTGCCCTTTTTGGAAGTGGATGGGAATGGTGATTTCATATTTGAAAAAGGGCACGCTATGGGCAGGCACTGACCTTGTGTAGCTCCAACCCATGCCAGCCATGTGGCATTGCACAACTTACTTAACCCTGCTTTTTGCCTAGCCTTTCTCATCTTTATAATGAGATTATGACACCACTAACCTCATAGAGTTTTTGTTAGGGTTAGGCAGGATAATGCACGTGGTATGGTTGGCACTTGTCTCAGATATGTATTCCATAGATGTTAGTTTTCATTATTAGTAGCAATAATAGCCCTATTTGCCAAATAAGCAAATTTAGAGAGAAAAGAGTTGGCTGAGAGCAGAATATGGGGGCACTCCTCCATTTAGAGGCAGCAGAAAGAACCAGGAGAGAGAAGGGCTGAAAACATTGCACAAGGGTGAGTTAGAGGAGAGGCTGGTCAGGTGTCAGGAACTTCTGAAAGATTAAGCTGGAAAAAGCCTGTGAACAGTCCCCTGGACTTGACAGTTAGAGATCACTAATGATCTTTGAATGAGAAGTATCATGACAGCAGTGGGAGAGGAAGCCAGATTGCTGTGGGCTAAGGTGTCAATCAGTGGTAAGACAGAAAGAGTGACTCTGACCTATTCATCAGAAATTAACTTGCGAAGTGCTTGTTTCTGTGCCCCCAAATTCATATGTTGACATCCCCAACCCTAAGGTGATGGTATTAGGAGGTGGGGCGTTTGGGAGGTGATTGGGTCATGAGGTTGGAACCCTCATGGATGAAATTAGTGCCCTTATAAAAGAAGCCTGAGGCTGGGCGCAGTAGCTTACGCCTGTAATCCCAGCTACTTGGGAGGCTGAGGCAGGAGAATCACTTGAACCCAGGGGAACAGAGGTTGCAGTGAGCCAAGATAGCACCACTTCACTCCAGCATGGGTGAAACAGCAAAACTCCATCTTGAAAAAAGAAAGAAGCCTGAGACAGACCTCTTACCCCTTCTGCCATGTGGAAGGTGCTGTCTATGAGCCAAAAATTGGGCCCCCACCAGACACTGAATCTGCCTTGATCTTGGATTTTTCAGCCTCCAGAACTGTAAGAAATAAATTCTTGTTGTTTGTAAGCTACTCGGTTATGATATTTTGTTATAGAAGCCCAACCGGACTAAGACACGAAGGGTCAGAGGCAAATAGGTCAGTTGCTTTAGGAGGATTCAAATTGATAAACACCTTCCACGTACTTTATTTCTTTTTTTAAAATTTTATCCACGTGCTTTATTTTAGGTGATAGGTATCCCCTTCAGAGGGCCAGATCAAGGGAGCTCTAGGGAGACATGGACCCCTGCCTGAACCCCATATCTATCTGGGGAATCTGGGTATCTCTCCATCTCTCCAGACTCCTGAGATGATAAGCAGGATGATTTATCTCAGCTACTCAAACACTGAATGGGACTGTCTTGTATTTAAGGAGAGAAGAAAGTTGAATGTATTTTTTTTCTTTTTTTTATTATTATACTTTAAGTTTTAGGGTACATGTGCACAATGTGCAGGTTTGTTACATATGTATCCATGTGCCATGTTGGTGTGCTGCACCCATTAACTCATTTAGCATTAGGTATATCTCCTAATGCTGTCCCTCCCCCCTCCCCCCTCCCCCCACCCCACAACAGTCTCCTGAGTGTAATGTTCCCCTTCCTGTGTCCATGTGTTCTCATTGTTCAATTCCCACCTATGAATGAGAACATGCGTTGTTTGGTTTTTTGTCCTTGTGATACTTTACTGAGAATGATGGTTTCCAGTTTCATCCATGTCCCTACAAAGGACATGAACTCATCATTTTTTATGGCTGCATAGTATTCCATGGTGTATATGTGCCACATTTTCTTAATCCAGTCTATTGTTGTTGGACATTTGGGTTGGTTCCAAGTCTTTGCTATTGTGAATAGTGCCGCAATAAACATACGTGTGCATGTGTCTTTATAGCAGCATGATTTATAGTCCTTTGGGTATATACCCAGTAATGGGATGGCTGGGTCAAATGGTATTTCTAGTTCTAGATCCCTGAGGAATCACCACACTGACTTCCACAATGGTTGAACTAGTTTACAGTCCCACCAACAGTGTAAAAGTGTTCCTATTTCTCCACATCCTCTCCAGCACCTGTTGTTTCCTGACTTTTTAATGATGGCCATTCTAACTGGTGTGAGTTGGTATCTCATTGTGGTTTTGATTTGCATTTCTCTGATGGCCAGTGATGATGAGCATTTTTTCATGTGTTTTTTGGCTGCATAAATGTCTTCTTTTGAGAAGTGTCTGTTCATGTCCTTCGCCCACTTTTTGATGGGGTTGTTTGTTTTTTTCTTGTAAATTTGAGTTTATTGTAGATTCTGGATATTAGCCCTTTGTCAGATGAGTAGGTTGCAAAAATTTTCTCCCATTCTGTAGGTTGCCTGTTCACTGTGATGGTAGTTTCATTTGCTGTGCAGAAGCTCTTTAGTTTAACTAGATCCCATTTGTCAATTTTGGCTTTTGTTGCCATTGCTTTTGGTGTTTTAGACATGAAGTCCTTGCCCATGCCTATGTCCTGAATGGTATTGCCTAGGTTTTCTTCTAGGGTTTTTATGGTTTTAGGTCTAACATGTAAGTCTTTAATCCATCTTGAATTAATTTTTGTATAAGGTGTAAGGAAGGGATCCAGTTTCAGCTTTCTACATATGGCTAGCCAGTTTTTCCAGCACTATTTATTAAATAGGGAATCCTTATCCCATTTCTTGTTTTTGTCAGGTTTGTCAAAGATCAGATAGTTGTAGATATGCAGCATTATTTCTGAGGACTCTGTTCTGTTCCCTTGATCTATGTCTCTGTTTTGGTACCAGTACCATGCTGTTTTGGTTACTGTAGCCTTGTAGTATAGTTTGAAGTTAGGTAGCATGATGCCTCCAGCTTTGTTCTTTTGGCTTAGGATTGACTTGGTGATGTGGGCTCTTTTTTGGTTCCATATGAACTTCAAAGTAGTTTTTTCCAATTCTGTGAATAAAGTCATTGGTAGCTTGATGGGGATGGCATTGAATCTATAAATCTCCTTGGGCAGCATGGCCAGTTTCACGATATTGATTCTTCCAACCCATGAGCATGGAATGTTCTTCCATTTGTTTGTATCCTCTTTTATTTCATTGAGCAGTGGTTTGTAGTTCTCCTTGAAGAGGTCCTTCACGTCCCTTGTAAGTTGGATTCCTAGGTATCTTATTCTCTTTGAAGCAATTGTGAATGGGAGTTCACTCATGATTTGGCTCTCTGTTTGTCTGTTATTGGTGTACAAGAATGCTTGTGATTTTTGTACATTGATTTTGTATCCTGAGACTTTGCTGAAGTTGCGTATCAGCTTAAGGAGATTTTGGGCTGAGACAGTGGGGTTTTCTAGATATACAATCATGTCATCTGCAAACAGGGACAATTTGACTTCCTCTTTTCCTAATTGAATACCCTTTATTTCCTTCTCTTGCCTGATTGCCCTGGCCAGAACTTCCAACACTATGTTGAATAGGAGTGGTGAGAGAGGGCATCCCTGTCTTGTGCCAGTTTTCAAAGGGAATGCTTCCAGTTTGTGCCCATTCAGTATGATATTGGCTGTGGGTTTGTCATAGATAGCTCTTATTATTTTGAGATACGTCCCATCAATACCTAATTTATTGAGAGTTTTTAGCATGAAGGGTTGTTGAATTTTGTCAAAGGCCTTTTCTGCATCTATTGAGATAATCATGTGGTTTTTGTCTTTGGTTCTGTCTATATGCTGGATTACATTTATTGATTTGCGTATGTTGAACCAACCTTGCATCCCAGGGATGAAGCCCACTTGATCATGGTGTATAAGCTTTTTGATGTGCTGCTGGATTCGGTTTGCCAGTAGTTTATTGAGGATTTTTGCATCAATGTTCATCAAGGATATTGGTCTGAAATTCTCTTTTTTGGTTGTGTCTCTGCCAGGCTTTGGTATCAGGATGATGCTGGCCTCATAAAATGTGTTAGGGAGGATTTCCTCTTTTTCTGTTGATTGGAATAATTTCAGAAGGAATGGTACCAGTTCCTCCTTGTACCTCTGGTAGAATTCAGCTGTGAATCCATCAGGTCCTGGACTCTTTTTGGTTGGTAAGCTATTGATTATTGCCACAATTTCCAAGCCTCTTATTGGTCTATTCAGAGATTCAACTTCTTTCTGGTTTAGTCTTGGGTGGGTGTATTTGTCGAGAAATTTATCCATTTCTTCTAGACTTTCTAGTTTATTTGCGTAGAGGTGTTTATAGTATTCTACAACATAGTATTCTGATAGTAGATTGTATTTCTGTGGGATCGGTGGTGATATCCCCTTTATCATTTTTTATTGCGTCTATTTGATTCTTCTCTCTTTTCTTCTTTATTAGTCTTGCTAGTGGTCTATCAATTTTATTGATCTTTTCAAAAAACCAGCTCCTGGATTCATTAATTTTTTGAAGGGTTTTTCATGTCTCTGCTTCCTTCAGTTCTGCTCTGATTTTAGTTATTTCTTGCCTTCTGCTAGCTTTTGAATGTGTTTGCTTTTGCTTTTCTAGTTCTTTTAATTGTGATGTTAGGGTGTCAATTTTGGATCTTTCCTGCTTTCTCTTGTGGGCATTTAGTGCTATAAATTTCCCTCTACACACTGCTTTGAATGTGTCCCAGAGATTCTGGTATGTTGTGTCTTTGTTCTCGTTGGTTTCAAAGAACATCTTTATTTCTGCCTTCATTTCGTTATGTACCCAGTAGTCATTCAGGAGCAGGCTCTTCAGTTTCCATGTAACTGAGCGGTTTTGAGTGAGTTTCTTTTTTTTTTTTTTTTTTTTTTTTTGAGACGGAGTCTCGCTCTGTCGCCCAGGCTGGAGTGCAGTGGTGCAATCTCAGCTCACTGCAAGCTCTGCCTCCCAGGTTCACGCCATTCTCCTGCCTCAGCCTCTCCGAGTAGCTGGGACTACAGGCGCCCGCCACCACGCCCGGCTAATTTTTTGTATTTTTTAGTAGAGTCGGGGTTTCACCGTGGTCTCGATCTCCTGACCTCGTGATCTGCCCGCCTCGGCCTCCCAAAGTGCTGGGATTACAAGGGTGAGCCACCACGCCCAGCCTTGAGTGAGTTTCTTAATCCTGAGTTCAAGTTTGATTGCACTGTGGTCTGAGAGACAGTTTGTTATAATTTCTGTTCTTTTACACTTGCTGAGGAGAGCTTTACTTCCAACTATGTGGTCAATTTTGGAATAGGTGTGGTATGGTGCTGAAAAGAATGTATATTCTGTTGATTTGGGGTGGAGAGTTCTGTAGATGTCTATTAGGTCTGCTTGGTGCAGAGCTGAGTTCAATTCCTGGGTATCCTTGTTAACTTTCTGTCTCATTGATCTGTCTAATGTTGACAGTGGGGTGTTAAAATCTCCCATTATTATTGTGTGGGAGTCTAAGTCCCTTTGTAAGTCACTCAGGACTTGCTTTATGAATCTGGGTGCTCTGTATTGGGTGCATATATATTTAGGATAGTTAGCTCTTCTTGTTGAATTGATCCCTTTACCATTATGTAATAGCCTTCTTTGTCTCTTTTGATCTTTGTTGGTTTAAAGTCTATTTTATCAGAGACTAGGATTGCAACCCCTGCCTTTTTTTGTTTTCCATTTCCTTGGTAGATCTTCCTCCATCCCTTTATTTTGAGTCTATGTGTGTCTCTGCATGTGAGATGGGTTTCCTGAATACAGCACACTGATGGCTCTTGACTACTTATCCAATTTGCCAGTCTGTGTCTTTTAATTGGAGCATTTAGCCCATTTACATTTAAAGTTAATATTGTTATGTGTGGATTTGATCCTGTCATTATGATGTTAGCTGGTTATTTTGCTTGTTGGTTGATGCAGTTTCTTCCTAGCCTCGATGGTCTTTACAATTTGGCATGTTTTTGCAGTGGCTGGTACCGGTTGTTCCTTTCCATGTTTAGTGCTTCCTTCAGGAGCTCTTTTAGGGCAGGGCTGGTGGTGACAAAATCTCTCAGCATTTGCTTGTCTGTAAAGTATTTTATTTCTCCTTCACTTATGAAGCTTAGTTTGGCTGGATATGAAATTCTGGGTTGAAAATTCTTTTCTTTAAGAATGTTGATATTGTCCTCCACTCTCTTCTGGCTTGTAGAGTTTCTGCCAAGAGATCAGCTGTTAGTCTGATGGGCTTCCCTTTGTGGGTAACCCGACCTTTCTCTCTGGCCGCCCTTAACATTTTTTCCTTCATTTCAACTTTGGTGAATCTGACAATTATGTGTCTTGGGGTTGCTCTTCTCGAGGAGTATCTTTGTGGCGTTCTCTGTATTTCCTGAATCTGAATGTTGGCCTGCCTTGCTAGATTGGGGAAGTTCTCCTGGATAATATCTTGCAGAGTGTTTTCCAACTTGGTTCCATTCTCCCTGTCACTTTCAGGTACACCAATCAGACGTAGGTTTGGTCTTTTTACATAGTCCCATATTTCTTGGAGGCTTTGTTCATTTCTTTTTATTCTTTTTTCTCTAAACTTCCCTTCTCATTTCATTTCATTCATTTCATCTTCCATCACTGATACCCTTTCTTCCAGTTGATTGCATCAGCTACTGAGGCTTCTGTAGTCTTCACGTATTTCTCGAAGCTTGGCTTTCAGCTCCATCAGCTCCTTTAAGCACTTCTCTGCATTGGTCATTTTAGTTATACATTCGTCTAATTTTTTTTCAAAGTTTTTAACTTCTTTGCCATTGGTTTGAATTTCCTCCTGTAGCTCGGAGTAGTTTGAGCATCTGAAGCCATCTTCTCTCAACTCATCAAAGTCATTCTCCGTCCAGCTTTGTTCCATTGCTGGTGAGGAACTGCGTTCCTTTGGAGGAGGAGAGGTGCTCTGCTTTTTAGAGTTTCTAGTTTTTCTGCTCTGTTTTTTCCCCATCTTTGTAGTTTTTTCTACTTTTGGTCTTTGATGATGGTGATGTACAGATGGGTTTTTGGTGTGGGTGTCCTTTCTGTTTGTTAGTTTTCTTTCTAACAGACAGGACCGTCAGCTGCAGGTCTGTTGGAGTTTGCTAGAGGTCCACTCCAGACCCTGTTTTCCTGGGTGTCAGCAGCGGTGGCTGCAGAACACAGCGGATTTTCGTGAACCGCAAATTCAGCTGTCTGATCGTTCCTCTGGAAGTTTTGTCTCAGAGGAGTACCCGGCCATGTGAGGTGTCAGTCTGTCTCTACTGGTGGGTGCCTCCCAGTTAGGCTGCTCGGGGGTCAGGGACCTGCTTTAGGAGGCAGTCTGCCCATTCTCAGATCTCCAGCTGCGTGCTGGGAGAACCACTACCCTCTTCAAAGCTGTGAGACAGGGACATTTAAGTCTGCAGAGATTACTGCTGACTTTTTGTTTGTCTGTGCCCTGCCCCCAGAGGTGGAGCCTACAGAGGCAGGCAGGCCTCCTTGAGCTGTGGTGGGCTCCACCCAGTTCGAGCTTCCTGGCTGCTTTGTTTACCTAAGCAAGCCTGGGCAATGGCGGGCGCCCCTCCCCCAGCCTCGCTGCTGCCTTGCAGTTTGATCTCAGACTGCTGTGCTAGCAATCAGCGAGACTCCGTGGGCGTAGGACCCTCCACACCAGGCGTGGGATGCAATCTCCTGGTGTGCCGTTTTCCAAGCCCGTTGGAAAAGTGCAGTATTAGGGTGGGAGTGACCCAATTTTCCATGTGCTGTCTGTCACCCCTTTCTTTGACTAGGAAAGGGAACTCCCTGACCCCTTGCGCTTCCCGAGTGAGACAATGCCTCACCCTGCTTTGGCTCGGCTCGTGCACGGTGCGCTAAACTGACTGTCCTGCACCCACTGTTGGCACTCCCTAGTGAGATGAACTCGGTACCTCAGATGGAAATGTGGAAATCACCCCTCTTCTGCGTCGCTCACTCTGGGAGCTGTAGACTGGAGCTGTTCCTATTCGGCCATCTTGGCTCTGGAGATCGAATGTATTTTTTTTAGGCAGAGTACAGTCAACAGAATACAAAGCGAGAGAAGGATGAGGTCAAGGACCCAGGTGCATGGATTCATCCTGGTGGGTGGTGGGGATGGAGAATGCAAGGGAGAAGACAAATAGACAAGTCAAGGATGCAGCAGAAGGAAGATGAAGGACTCTCTGATGGTCTTTCCTGGAACAGAAACAGGTAAGGTCTGCGGAGAGTTCAGGGAGCAAAAGGTGAAGGGCCGTGCATTGGTCAGGACAGGTTAAATGCTGCAACAAACAATCCTCAAGTTTTAATGGCTTACTATAATGAAAATTTATTTCTTTTCATATCAAGTCCAGACAACATAGGGTTGGCAGGAGCCTCTGCTCCATGCAGTGATAAGGATCCAGGATCCATCCATTTTATGATGACTTCCTCATTTTGTGGGGCCTCAAAGTCCTTTTCTGAACCTTCTTCATCTGCTGGCAAAAGCAGGAAGAAAGAAAACGTGGAGGATTGTGTAGGAGATTTTATAGGCCACTCCTGGAGGTGTTGCACATCACTTTTGCTTATGTTTCCTTGGCCAAACTTCAGTCACCTGACGAATCTTAACTGCAAGGGAGGCTAGGAGGCATCATCAAACAGTGTGCACAATACCATCTTGTCTGTGTCCTCAGTGACCAGTGCCTTGCACAATGTCTGGGCAATAGTGGATACTCAGAAACATCACTGAATAAGTACATAGGTGAACATGATCTCATTTGGTCCTCACTATTCTCTCTACTGGTACCCTGCTTGAGGTTCAAAGACAACATAGACCTAATGTCCTAGATATGAGCTAAAGTTTGGGCTTATGCTTAGAGTTGGTCTTCCTATGATGCTGATATACTGCAGGGATCCATTCACACTCTTTGCACTGGTATGTTTGCTAGCTGGGGGTAGACCTGAAGTCTGTAGTTAGGGAATCTGGCAGAATTATACTGCTTTCCTCTCAGGGAAAGAAATATCAGAGTTTTTCTTTCAAAGCCCAGCACTATAACAAGTTGAGTTAATGATTATAAGTACATTAACCAACTACAATTTCCAATCCAAATATGAGATAACCAGCCCATGATTTGGCTAACCAGATCCTCCCTGAGTCATCCAGCCCCTTGCTAAACTAGCAAGTCCCAAGATGAATGGACAAGTTACTGACTGAGCTAACAAGTCCCCTTTTAAGCTAACTAGTTCCTAGGGTCACAAGGTATCGCTGATTCGACTGTGTCCTACAGATAAAGCTTAAAACCCAGGACTGGGGTTAATCTTCTCCAAGACCTTTATAATGACCCTTTTTATGGATAACATGCACTGTAGAAGGGGAAGGAAAGCTGGTTATGTGAGTCATAACTTTCCTAAAGGTCAAATAAAGGGCTCTTTATCAGGCTGGTGAAGCTCGCCTGCAAGTGCAGCATGACGCGAAACCGTGTCGGGCAGGGAATGCCAAGGATATTTTTATAAACAACTCCAGAGCCATCAACAATGTGGGGCTGGTGCAAAGATTCCCATATTTGCAGATGATATTTCCGTGAGCCAGGGTGCCTGTGAATGAGAGTGAGTGCCAACAAGCCCAAGAAGGAGAAGGAAGCAGAGGCAGGCAGTTCTAAAACAAGTCAGTGTTTCAGGCCCATGGAAACACAGGGGCTGAGATGGACATCTCTGACTCACTCAGCCTGGTGTGGTGCAGTAGAGAAAGTGCTGGGTAGCAGGGTGTTGAGTGGATGGGAAGCGAGTAGGGTCTCCTAGTGCCAGGAGTCCTGCCCTGACTGTAGAAGGCAGCTGGGCCCTTAAGGATAAGAGTTCTGATGGCAAGGAGACAGGCATCCCATTCAAAGGGCAGATCCATGGAGCCCTCAAGAAACATGGACCTCCCCGCCTAAACCCCAAGTCATCTGGAAAATCTGGCCATCTCTCCAGCCTCCTGAGATGACAAGAAGGATGAATTTCCTCAACTACCCAACTCCAGGCAGGACTGTCTCCCGTCTCATGATAAGGCAACTCATTTCAAAGCAATTTAAAGTCCAGGCCTTGGAGTCAGTGGGTTCTAAGTCCCCAGTTACCACTAGTAGCTATGTGGCCATGGGCAATTCATTCAACCTCTCTGGGCTTCAGTTTCCTCTGTAGAATAGCAATACTATTTTGCAGGTTAGAGCAGATTTATTTAATGAGACTGTGCATGAAAAAAGCCTAACCAACTGCCCAGAAAGCAATAGGTACATAATACACAAATTTGATTCCCTTCCCCTCAAGCCTGGCTTAGCGCTCTCTGGACCAGGCTTAGGCCTTCCCTTGTCACAGTGGAGCCTTGGATAGGCATGTGGCATCACTTCTACAGTGCCCACCTTAACTGTCTGCCCACCAGACGTGGGATCCTGCCTTGCTTCCCTGGCCCATGTGGGCCTGCTGATGGCTCCAATCTGCCTGGCAGGAGTTCTCAGGCTATGATCATTCTGAGATCATTCAGGCTTGTAGAGACACAGGGGTGAGGACTCATTCTCAGGTTATGATCAAGACTCATGCCCAGCATACTTATTCTTGGAAATAGCACAGTGCAGGCAGGCAAGGTACTGGCAGGTATGGATCAAGGCTGGGAACCTCTGCCAGACTTCACATAAAGAACTAAAGCCCGCTCATGAATGAAGGCAGTTGTGGCTGGCCTGCCCTCTCCTTCATGTCTCTTTCTAACAGTGTCCAAATTAATGTTCTCCAGCTCTGCAGAGGAAATATTCTAAAGCATAGTAGTTTGACCTAAAGGAGGACTAAAAGTCAGACAAAACTTCTACCATGTAATTTACATGTGCTGTGCTGATGTGGATGGGAATATGTTCGTGGTCAACCAGGGAGCCTTCCACATTCTTGAGTCAAGTTGGAGTGGTGTTTATTGTGGTCTAGGGAACTCTTTGGACAGGCAAGACTCCAGGCCAGTGTTTATGACAATGGGGGATCTCTAGATCACCTTTCCCAGGACATCCAGGGATGCTTGTGCACATGTGCACACTACATTTCAGGAACTCTATCCTTCCTTCTTTTTTTCTTGTTTTTGTTTTTTGAGACAGAGTCTTGCTCTGTTGCCTAGGCTGGAGTGCAGCGGTGTGGTCTTGGCTCACTGCAACCTCCACCTCCTGAGCTCAAGCGATTCTCCTACCTTAGTCTCCCGAGTAGCTGGGATTGTAGGCACATGCCAGCACATCTGGCTGATTTTTGTATTTTTAGTAGAGACGGGGGTTCTACCATGTTGGCCAGGCTGGTCTTGAACTCCTGACCTCAAATGATCTGCCTGCTTCGGCCTCCCAAAGTGCTGGGATTACAGGCGTGAGCCACCGCGCCTGGCCCATCCATCCTTCTTGACTCCATCTCCTTCCTTCTTCACTCACTCTGCACCAGCCACCATGGTCTTCCCAACTTGAACACTCTAAGCATTACCCCTGGAGCCTTTGTTTCCACTCCTCCTCTTGCCTAGGAACTCTTTCTTCCCCCATCTCCTTCAGGACTCATCAGAGAGCATCTCACTGACCATCCTTTATAAAACGGCACCCCCCCCAAACTACTATTCCCTTATCATGGTGATTTTTCTTCTTAGAACTGAGCTTCAGACCTATTACTACTTATTTTTTGTTTACCATCTGTCTGTCTCCTACAAAATCAAGCTCCATGAAGACAGGTTTTCATTTTCATTTTGTTCACTGCCGTCTGCTCAGTTCGTAAAACAGCCAGGCCCCTAGTAGGCCTTTAATACTTGGTCAATAGATGTGGGACTTGACCTTCAATTTGGCCTGTTGTCCATATATAGTGAATTAGGTAGAAAGCTATCATTAATCACTTTACACAGATGAGGAAACTGAAGTTCAGAGAGGTTAAGTGACTTGCCCAGGGTCACTAACTAGTTAGAGAGAAGGTCATAACCAGAACCCAGATATCTTGAATCTCAATATTATGCAAATGATGTGAGCCATTTGTGCCTCCTTAATTCTTCAGCCCGTTTCCCAAAGGACATCACGTTGTGTTGCCTTAAAGACTGCCTTTAAATGGAGCACTGACTCCATTTGAGCTTGATTGATTCTGCTCACAGACTTCTCAAAAACTGGAATTTAGAGGTAACAGGCAGAGACTAGTGCTTTTTAGTACAAACCACTTTTCAGTTTGTCCAGCGTCTACTCTGAACTGTGTTTATTCCAAGTCTAATGCAGAAAATACATGCACTAAAAAACAAATTAAAAATAAATGATAAGTGAGTTAGAAACTGCCTGGGGCTGTCAGGAACTTATGCACCGTGCTATGTGGGTTTTGAGTAAATATTTGCTTTGCAAGCCAGGAAGCAATATGTATTTACCAAGGCAGTCTCTGGCTGAAGGGCACACATGCTACTTCTGGGGCTTCGCGCAATCTCTCCAGAGAAGTGTGCACGCAGGCCTAAGCACCACGGCATTCTGCAGAGAGGAGGCAGCTTGGCATCAGAAACCCCGGTTCTCGTTTGAATTCTGCCCTCTCTAGTTGGGCAAAATTGGGCAACTTACTACTCTCTCTGGGCCTTTTTAGCCCTTAGCATCCTATGACTTTAAGACAGGCCTGAAAGACTTGTATCAAAATAAGAATAGTTAGAAAGAATAATGAGACCTAGTATTTGATAAAACAACAGAGTGACTGTAGTCAATAATAATTTCATTGAACATTTAGAAATAACAAAAATAGTATAAATAACAAAAAAGAGAACATTTAGAAACAACAAAAAGAAATAGCAAAAAGAGTACACAGATGAGGAAACTGAAGTTCAGAGAGGTTAAGTGACTTGCCCAGGGTCCCCAACTAGTTAGAGAGGAGGTCATAACCAGAACCCAGGCATCTTAACACAAGACATAAATACTTGGGGGGATGGATACCCCCTTTTCCATGATGTGATTATTCAACATTGCATGCCCGTATTGAAGTATCTCATGTACCTCATAAATATATACACCTACTATGTACCCACAAAAATAAGAAATAATAAAATAATTAAAAGTAAAAATTAAGAAATAGTTTTCTGGTCAGGAAATGGTTCAGACGTGAAGGGGCGGGGAAGAAGTTGTGAGTGCTTTTCTGTCTCTTTCTTCTATCTTTTCCTTGAGTTAACTCTTTTCTTTCTTGTTTTTACTCTCAATTCAAGCATCTCTTTCTCTAAGCACTTGTAACCAATGCCAGAACTTCCTGAGGGCCTTTGCTGTGTTCTTGAACAATAGCTAGTACCTGTGCCGAAAACAATCTGTGCTTGCAGGGTAAGTGTTCGGCTATGTGGGGTGATGCGGTGGGCAGCGCCTAGAGGTTCCTCTGTCTAAAACATCACTTATCAGATCACACAGTGGGAAAGATGCTCACTGAGCACATTCACTCAGCAGCTGCGTATTGAGCTCCTTCCAGAGGGATATGTCGGCCAACAGAGCTCAGCCTGGCCCTTGTGAAGCTTAAGGTCTGGTGATGGAGAGCTGGTTAGGGAATCAGCCCTAGTTCATGCTCCCGTGAAACTACTACAGAAAGCTGTAGCCACGGGAGGGACAACTCCTTCCAATCTCAGTCTTGTCGAAAACTCTGGCAAACCTTTCCAAGGTGTAATATGTGGCCTCTAGAACGAGATCTGAAATTATTCAGATAATTTCAGAAAATAACTTCAGAGAGCTGAAGTTATTCAGGCAAAGGTGAGGAGGGAGAAAGTGTTCCAGGCTGAAGGTACACGTGTGTGTAAATGCAGAGGCCAGGCTGGGGCTGGATGGATTCAAAGAAGGCAGAGAGCAGGGGGGCTGGAGTGGGAGAGGGGGGCAGGAGATGAAATTAGAGAGGAAAGAGGGTGGGCTGGGTCTTGCCTAGAGCCTTGTGAGCACTTGAAAGAATTTGGGCTGGCCGGGCACGGTGGCTCATGCCTGTAATCCCAGCACTTTGGGAGGCTGAGGTAGGTGGATCACCTGAGGTCGGGCGTTCGAGACCAGCCTGGCCCACATGGTTAAACCTGTCTCTACTAAAAAACAACAACAACAAAAAAAAAACAACAAAAATTAGCTGGGTGTGGTGACATGTGCCTGTAGTCCCAGCTACTTGGGAGGCTGAGGCAGGAGAATCATTTGAACCCGGGAGGCAGAGGTTGCAGTGAGCTGAGATCGTGCCACTGCACTCTAGCCTGGGTTACGGAGCCAGACTCCGTCTCAAAAAAAAAAAAAAAAAAAAAGAGTTTGGGCTCCTGGAGCTTGGGAATGTCACATTCAGATTTGTACTTTAGCAAGGTCACTCCCCGCCTCTGCAGAGTGTACAGCCTCTCTCTGGAGGGAGGCAAGGCTGGAAAACCAGGGACTGGGTGACCGGGTGAGAGAAATCATAGAGCAGAGCAATCTTTTGACTCCGAGAGCAAGTCCAGGCTGTGGAGCTTCCAGAACAGGTTTTATCTGCTGTTCTTTCTCAAACCCCTGTGGTTCCTTTTCTCCATGTGGCCACAGCATTCTCAAACTTGATTTTAATACATTCTGGGGTTTTGTCACATTAGAACAACAGGATACAACCCCGTTGAGCATGAGAACTGTTTCTTAATGTAAAAGACTTCACCCCCACGTCACAGTTCTGGTGCTTTTTGTATCTGTTAATTGAGAAAATAACTAAGGAACAAAGCCTCCAGGAGATGGAGGCACACTTGAGAATTACGCCCACGTCTTATGGGAGCCAGGATTTAACCAGTCTGTTGACATGGCTGTTGTAACGTATGCATCCGTGAAGCCATCTGAAAGAACTCTGCACCCCCCACCCCCAAGGGGTTGGGAACCGTTGCGCTGGAACATGTGTGTTAAGAAGCCACATAGACATCTGTCCCCAGAGTGCAGTGCATGGCTGCCTTCTCTGTAAACCGTGAGGTGCATAAACTCAGCTGGTTCTAATTGCACAGGGCATGCCATATTGTTGCCCGATGTAATGTCAATTTTATTTATTTGTGTTTGTGAAAAGCAGGGCTGATTAGACCACTTAAAACTACACAGGCTGGTTAGAGCCAGGCTGGCGTTAGTGATTTCAGCTGCCTCCCCAAAGTCATCAGCACTCCCAGCTCTCAGCCTCCCTCTGAGAATGTAAACTAGGGGCCTTGTGCTATCATGATTTCTATTTCATCCTGACTCTTATAAACTACCATATAAAAAGCAGCCGCTGATGGGTTTTTTTACATTTCAATTTCATTTTGAGGCTTGGAAAATCACAAAATAAAAATAGCCCTGAGAGTGGAAAGTTTGGGGAGTTTGTTTAGCTTTCTTTGAAATCTACTTTGTGAAGAAATGTCAGTCATGAGATCTCTCTTGGTGGAGTGCTTTAGTGTTGGTGTAATTTTTTTACATCGCTTTCTCCTGTGTAATCCTAAGAGAGATGCTGTGAGGTGTGAATGATTACTCTCCTCATTCTGCAAACGAGACAGAAGCTCAGAGAGATGAAAAGACTGGCCTGGGCCAAGATGGCATGACCGGGAATGGCAGAGTCGGTCCAGGTAAATCCTTACCCCAAATCCTGGCCTCCCCTTACAATCTTACATCTCTCCATGCCTGGTTCCTGCCTTCCTCCTTCCTCAGGTGTCCAGACCACGTCTGGAAAAGCATAGGCTCTGGCTTAGTCGCCGGGCAACTTCCTCCCTGCCAAGAAACCTACTGCTTAATATAAGACTATTTACTTACAGACCCTCTGGGTCCCCTTGCAGGTGGCCAGCTCCTTGAGGACAGGGCATTTGACTTTGTCACCCCTGTGTCCTTAGGACCTAGAACAGGGTTTAGTACATAGTAGATACTTGGTAAATGTCCTCCAAATGGAAGCATCATTGAATAAGAAAGGTTGTTTTTTTTTAATCATTCTATTTCATTCCATTTTGGTCCTGATTATAAATTGGCCATTAAGAGATTGATTAAAGTCTTGAGGTTATTACTGGGCTTAACATTTTCTAAACTGTGTTTCGAGGAATGTTCTGAGATATGTCAATAGGCATTCCCCTAAAATTAAAATTTTCGTGGTCATAGAAGTTTGGGGAATACTGATTAAATAAATTCAACAGATTTTTTTAATTGCAGTTGTTCTCAAAGCATAGATCCTTCTCCAGGTCTGGTTCCCTTCAAGATCTCCCCATCTGTATGAGTTGGAGGCATACTTCTCCTTTCTCATGGTTGTTTAACGAGTAACTTTTAAACACACACATCTGCACTCGTACACAGAACTCTTGTCCTGAGTGGCCCATTGTTTGTAGGGCTGCTTCTCTCACGGTGTCACCAGTTCTCAGCAAAGCCGCAAGTGTGTATGTTTCTCTTCTTTATCACCTTCTCTGCCTCCACGCATAGCCAGGCCATAGACCTCCCAGTGCCTGAAAAACTTCCTTCCCTTTTGCCTAAAAAGTACTAAAGTCTCTTTCATTTAAAGAAATATTTCCTTGTTCATACTGCTTCCTCAGGCCGTGGCTCTCTTTTACTTCTGCTCTTTGACTTCAAACTTTCTTGAGGAGTTGAGCACATCCAAAGTCACAATGCCTTCCTGAGGGCAGTCTGCCTCCAATGAGTAGTGAATGCAGAGGGGTCAAGCCAGCCTCTTTGCCCCAAGTCAGGATTACTCTGCAGGTCCATCCAAGCTCCAAAACTCCACCTGGGATTAGCTGAGACCTTTGCTTCAACACGCCAATGTCTTCCTCTAGCCAATTCTGTTCCTTCACATCTGTCAAGGTATTTATTCCAAGAATGCTCCCCAGTTCCTATATGCTGATGTCCATCTCCAAGTCTGCTTCCCAGGAAACCCGACCTGTAGCAGTTGGTTCTTGGAGTAGCCAAGAATGTAAATATTAATGGGAAAATTTTAAGCTGCATTTTGAGCTGGCAATAAGAACGCCATCATTGGTGGTAGATGGAATAGAGATGGCTCCGGGCACAAAGTAGCAGTACAGTTGTGAAAATTGTCATCATGGTGAACTGGAAAGGTATATACATGCAAGGAATATCGTGGTGGGTCAGGTGTTTGGGTAATATGGAGTCATAAAGAGAATGAAGTTGGATGGATGTATCTGAGAGTTATTGATGCTTTTGAGAAAGATAATGAAAGGCTGAGAGTAAATATTTAGCAGCATAGAAAGAAATTCTCATCTCCTGAGATCTGGAATAGAAAAAGCTGAGGATCAGGCCCAGGATTTAATTATAAGAGAAGTAGAGCTTCTAGACCCAGACGGGGCTATTCCACCAAGGTTGAGTCCCAACCGGGAAGAAATGGAACCCTGTGTTATGGCAGGAGGACATCTGGGTTGATGCACTTCAAAATCTTGAGTGTCCAGATTCCCCTGAACTCTTTGGGCTGGCAGAAGTAGCCCAGCACTCCCTCTTAGAGGCCAGTGCTTCCCCCTTCTTGTAGACAATGTAGAGACCATTACCCTTCAAGTGAACACATGACCTCCCTCTTTACCCACCTTTTGGCCACCAGACAAAAAAAGATAGAATTAAATCAAAACGTATCCTTGCCGGGAAAGTACTGAGCCTATTCAGGTAAGAAAGAAACTAGATTTCAGAGAAGCTGTAGGACCTAACCCACAAGTACAGAAGCTGGGAGAGTATGTGTGGGCCTGGACTCTGAGAATGCTGGATCAAGGGGAGACCAACCATACAAGTGGATGAGGGAGAGTTTATAGGTATGGCAGCAATCTCCCTGCCTAGGACCCTGGGAGGCAGTGTTAGCACACCTCCAGGTGACTCTTAGAAGGTTGGAGAGGGCTATAACCCACAGAAGTGAAGTGGAAATACCTGAGTCACTATGGAAGACATTGAAAGGGGAGATTGAATGGCTCAGAGAACTGTGCATATGAGAATGAATAAACTATGTAAGGCCGGTAAATCCACCAGAAGACTCTGTTCAGCAGGTGGGCTCCGGAAACACTTCGTTTGCCAAAGCAATAAGCAACACACTGACAAGAGGACCATCATCACGGAGAAGCTCAGTGATGGCCACTCTCTATAGACCAGAGTTGATGCTGGGAGATTTGGGCTCCTAATAACAATAGGAATGATTAGATATCAAAAATAGAGGCCAGGTTTCAGCATTTAACTATGAGAAGCAAGGGAGGTGCAATTATCATAGTAACAATAGGAATGATAAGATCTCGATAACAATAGGGATGATAAAATCTCAAAAATAGAGGCCAGGTTTCAGGATTTAACTGTGAAAAGCAAGGTTGGCACAATTATCATAGTAAGTGGCAAGACAGAAAAGCCCAATCTGCTATGGAGATGGTGTAATGTCCTCAGTAGGTCAAATACTCAGGTCTAGGAACCAAGGGGTTTGTGTAGGAATAGCCTCCTTATCATCACTCTCAGTTATTCACTTGGGGAATTTGTGCTTCATTTTCACAGCCCTGGTTTCTAGAGGCTTAGCAGTGTTGGCTCACAGAGGGGAAAGTGCTTCCACCAAGGGACACAGCAAGAATCCCATTAAATGTTAAGCCACATCTTTCTCTCTAGTCCCTTCAGGATCGTGACAGGAGTAATTGATCCTGACCATCAGGAAGAGGTAGCACTGGTGTTACACAATGGGGGCAGGGAAGAATACATTTGGCACCCAGGTGATCCATTTGAGTGTTTCTTGATACCTTTTGCCCAGTTTTGATGATAAATAGGTAAGTGTAGGAGTCATTGCCTGAGAAGGGCAGAGGAACAAGAGTTCAAATCCCTCGGATATGAAGGTCTGGGCACCCTCACCAGGTAAGCTATCTAAACCTGCAGAGGCAGTAGCCGAGACTGAGGGGAGTGATAGGAGACGAAGCAGATGCTGAGTATCTGTTTTGTCCTTGGGATCAGGTGCAGCAGGCAACACATTAGTTTACAGCATTAACCTTCCTCTTTTAAGTTTCTCTAGAAAAACAGGTCCACTAGAATCCTGAAAGATCTGCTTTCGGGACACACACCAAAGGAGTGGATCTGAGCAACATGAGGCATGGACTGGCATGGATGCTGTGGTGCCCCAGCCAAATTCTGTCTCCCCACTCCCAGGATCAAAGCACTCATTCCCCCAGCTATTAAGCATGTTGACAATTGACAGCATATGGCTGAGTCCAGTCCTAGAGGCTGCCCTCAGCTGAAGAGAGTTGCCTTGCTCAATGCCACACACCTTCCTTAAAGGCAGCCCTGAGCGTAATGGGTCATTGCTGTGTGGTCATAAAAGCTCAGCCCCATTGCCCCAGTTAGGAACAATGCTTCAGGGCTCTTCAAACACCAGAGCTCTCTATGGAATGGGATGAGGGCTTTTTTGTGACTGCATCACAGCCCAACTTCACTCTGTGCCCAGTCCCATTCCTTTGCTTCTTCCACAGATCCCAGTTCTGAGAGCCCTCCCAAGTGAGTTTTCAGCATGCTAACCTTCTACTCAGAGTCTGTGTTCCGGAGAACAGGGAGGCAACACAAAGCAGCCCGCAGTTCCAAACAACAATAAATTCCAAGCTGGATAATCAAAAAATATGTATATATGTGTATATATTAATATATATGTGGAGATATATGTATAGGCAAATCATGGCAAAACTTCAGAAAATCAAAAAAGATATTTAGAGATGGGAAGAAGGAGAAGATAATGTCAGAAAGACAGAACTTTTCTCAAAAGAGCAGCAATTTTTCTGAGGGCTGACTTCTCTAGAGAAAATATTGAAGCCAGAAAAGGGTGAAATGAAATGGTCAATGCAGGGACATAAAATAACCTAGAATCTCATACCCAGGAAAATAACCAGTCAAAAATAAGGGCAAAATACAGAACATTTCAGAAAAAACAAAAATGCAGTAAGTTTACAAACAGAAGACACTTAATGTTTGTTAAGGAATATATCTCAGACAGAATAGATAGAGGGTGCAAGGACAGATGGTGAATGTGTATTTTGGTAAATTTACAGATAAAACTTAAGAAAACGTTTAATTTATGAAATAATAATAATGTCTAATGTCTGTTGGGGGCAAACAGCCTAGAATAGACAAAAGTAGCATGTGAATTTAGAGGAGTGGGAGATCAGATTTAAGGCACCCTGAAGTCATAGTGTATTTGGAGAAAAAAATACTATTTAAACTTTGTTCAAAAGAATGACATATGACATAGCACTTTAATTAATTAATTCCAAACTTGTAGGAGAAGAATTAGGATGGGGAAGGGAAAAAATGCAGTCAATCCAAAGGAGGTAGGAAGGGTGGGTGTAAAACAGGAAAGGCAGAATGAATAGAAGGATGCATAGAAATAAGGGAGTAGACAGAAATCCAAACAAGTCAGTAATCAAAATAAGGGGAAAAAATTCTGGGCATAGTGGTGCACCCTTGTAATTCTGACTACTCGGGAGGCTGACGTGGGAGAATTGCCATAGCTCAGGAATTCAAGATCAGTCTGGCCAATATAGCAAGACCCCAACTTGAAAGAAAAAGAAAGCAAGAAGGAAGGAAGGAAGGGAGGGAGGAAAGAAAGAAAGAAAGAAGGAAGGAAGGAAGGAAGGAAGGAAGGAAGGAAGGAAGGAAGGAAGGAAGGAAAGAAGAAAAAGAAAGAAAATAATAAGAAAGGAACGTGGTGGCCAACATGGTGAAACCCCATCTCTACTGAAAATACAAAAATAATAACAATAATAGTAAGCTGGGTGTGGCAGCGCGCACCTGTAGTCCCAGCTACTCGGGAAGCTGAGTCAGAAGGATTGCTTGAACCCGGGAGGTGAAGGTTGCAGTGGGCCAATATTGTGCCACTGCACTCCAGCCTGGGGACAGAGCGAGACTCTGTCTCAAAAAAAAAAAAAAAAAAAAAAAAAGATAAAGAGATAAGAAAGAAAGAAAAGAAAGCAAGCAAGAAAGAAACAGAAGGAAAATGGATTAAGCTGTCCTGTTAAAGCACAAAGACCCTCATACCGCATAGAAACAAACTCCAGCTATGTCCTTACTACAAGAGACTAACTAAATAAAACACAAGGACAAAAAAAGTTTGAATGTCAAAGCCTGGAAAAAATATGTCAGGAAAATATTAACCAAAAGAAAGCAGGCCTGCAAAACAAAACGGACTTTGAGGAAAAAAGCATTGAAAAAGATAAAGAAAATCACTACATAATGCTAAGAGGTTCGATTTGTTAGGAACACAACAATTGAAAACTTATATTTACCTAATAGTACACCTTCAAAATATAGAAACAAAAACGGTTTGATCTATGAAGAGGCATTAAGAAATCCTTCACTATTTTAATACAGCTTTCTTGGTTATTGGTAGATCAAGTAGAAAACAATGTTGGCAAGGATTTTTGAGATTTGAACAGCATCACGTAAAAGCTTTCAGGACACTGCTTTGGTTTACCATCTCCCCCAGGTCTCCACTTCACCCCATGTACACTCCCATCGCTCTTGTCCTGACTTTTTCATTCACGCATCTCAGGGTAGTCCTTGATTTGTGTCGGCACCACCGGTTTTATTATCTGCCTCTGGTTTGTGGCTTTACTCATATTCTCAATTTTGCCTTCATAGTTTCTTAAGCAAGATTTCTGTCTTCCAGTATCTTAGCCAAAGAGAAGTCGAAGCAGGGCTAGACTTTAACCCCCTTGTCTTCCTCATATTACAAAAGGAGTCGGGAGACAGGTTCAGATATCATATAAATATTAGTGCTTGGCACATGTTAGGTAAGTGCTCATAAATGTATGTAGAACAAAAGCAATAAATATTAACTTATTTGAAGGATTTTTCTCCCAGCATCATTTACTTCTGGATCAAAGTGCTTAGGCATATCAGCTTTCCCCATTTTCCTTCTCCCAGCCCTGCATCCCTACCCATTCCAGGTCTTTATCTTTCTTCTCTAGTCCCTGTCTCCTACCACTTAGTGCCAACCACAGAATGAGAGAGGCTGGGGATGGTTCTTCCAGTAGAGCTATGGCAGAGACAGCAGTGGTACACGGAAACTACCTCATATGCAGCACTCTCCCACCTGACAGCCTTCTTAGAAAATGAGAATTCATCTGGCAATAAATAACAAGGGCTTCAGAACTGTTCCTACTCTTTGACCCAGTAATTCCACTTCTGGGAATTTTCTCTAAGGAAATAACTTAAGGGGGAAAAATCCATCTGTCTAAAGATGGTCACAGCAGATAATTCATAAGAAAGGAAAACTGGAAACAATCCAAATTCCCAGTATTGGGGAAATGGCAGGCAGATTGTGACACAGTATCACAATGGAATACACTACAGCTATTACAAAGGGCAGTTATATGCACTAGGCCAATTCTTGGAAGCGTACCTGTGAAGTTACATTCTGAGAGAGCAGCCTACCTGAAAACTCACCATTTATTATCTATTGCTTGTAAGACACTCCAAACCTGGTTCTAAGGATGATGAAACTGAGGCTCGAGGCGTTTATTGCCCTGCCTGGAGAGAAATTGTAATTCAAGACTGGATCTCTCTGATCCCAACGTCCATGTCCTCCTATACATGTATCTCCCAGCTGTGTCTAATTTTCCAGCAAAATAGAAAGGGAACAGAGAGTGATCCAAGCAGATTAGAGTTCTGTTTTTTTATTTTTTTTGAGACGGAGCCTTGCTCTGTCGCCAGGCTGGAGTGCAATGGCGTGATCTTGGCTCACTGCAACTTCTGCCTCCCAAGTTCAAGAGATTCTCCTGCCTCAGCCTCCCGTGTAGCTGGGACTACAGGCGGCTGCCACCACGCCCAGCTAATTTTTGTATTTTTAGTATAGATGGGGTTTCACCATGTTGGCCAGGATGGTCTCGAGCTCTTGATCTCGTGATCTGCCCACCTTGGCTTCCCAAAGTGCTGGGATTACAGGTGTGAACCACCGCACCCTGACTAGAGTTTATTTTTAATTGTCTTAATAATGAGAAATGTTTAAATTTTTTTAAAAAAGAGGAATAAAACAGATCTGTCTCATGAAGACCAGGCCCAACCATAGCTCAATCCAAGGGTCTGTGCCATGTAGACACCCACATTAACTATGTGTCTCCATTATGTACCCAAATACCTTGAGGGGCTTGTTCAGTGCACACATGCTTTCTTCCCTGAACCCCTGCTCTGCGTTGAAACTTTATGTCTATGACACAGTGAGCTACTGCTTGTGGTAGAAATATGGATATTTATTTTTGGTTTGTTTGGAGCCAGAAAGAAAGATTGAAAATCATTGGTTAAAGTGTTGTCCTCAAAAGGTCCCTGTGAAAACCCAGGAGCTTGTGACATAAATGAGAAGAATGAATATTTTCCAGTTTTCAACATATGACTTGATATAGGCATATTGGGTAAAATGGAAGATGCTTGGGTTTTGTGTGAATTTTGGAGTAAGAATGATTCAGGTTCAAGTCTTGGCCCAATTGTAATTGTGGCTAAGATCTATTTTATTTTATTTTTTAAAATTTTTATTTATTTATTTATTTATTTATTTATTTATTTAGAGATAGAGTTTCACTCTTGTTGCCCAGGCTGAAGTACAATGGCATGATCTTGGCTCACCGCAACCTCTGCCTCCTGGGTCCAAGCGATTCTCCTGCCTCAGCCTCCCCAGTAACTGGGATTACAGGCATGCACCACCACGCCTGGCTAATTTTGTATTTTTAGTAAAGACGGGGTTTCTCCATGTTGGTCAGGCTGGTCTCGAACTCCCGACCTCAGTTGATCCACCCGCCTCGGTCTCCCAAATTGCGGGGATTACAGGCGCAAGCCACCGCTTCTGGCCAAGATCTATTTTAAACACACCCACACACCCCTGGCATTTGCCCTTAGAAACTGTTAGAACAACTTTTCTACCTTGCCCTTTACCTTGATATCGTTGAATTTTGCCACTGACAAATTGTCCTAGTTCTTGGACTAATGATGTCTCAGTGAAAGATAAGGATTAGAAATACTTTGTTTCTAAAGATCTTCTGTTCTTTAGCTGATGCCTGCGTTTCTGTTCCTTGTGCTTCCCTAGTACATTCACCAACCAAAGTTGCAATGGCAGGAGCCCTTCTGGCTTCTCCTAGGGCCACCTGCGCCTGCCTGCAGTCCAGATGGCTGACTTCCCCACTTCCTCCTTCATTACCTCTCATTAGAGAAGCAATTGGACTACAGGTTTGGACTGACCAATGAATAAAGGGCAAAGGGCCACTTCAAGGTATTTTTAGTCTTAAAGAAACTATAAAACCAACCCAGACACAGCAATGGGGGGACTCCAGGCTCAAAGGCAGTAGGCCCAGAGGACAGCTTGGCATGAGTGCATCAGCTTCAGAGTTGTGCTTCTTGGCTGTTCTTCAGAGTCAGCAGTTGTTCCCTCAATGACTTTGCAGAAGTGGCAAGATGAGGTTGGTGGGGAGAGACAAGCGGCATGGGTTCGTCTTGCCGTCAGCTGATCCACCCACCCTGCTAGGTTCCCGCTGCCATGACCACAGCCTTCTAGTTAAAAGTAATACTTTTCTTCGCCGGGCGCGGTGGCTCACGCTTGTAATCCCAGCACTTTGGGAGGCCGAGGCGGGCGGATCACGAGGTCAGGAGATCGAGACCACGGTGAAACCCCGTCTCTACTAAAAATACAAAAAATTAGCCGGGCGTGGTGGCGGGCGCCTGTAGTCCCAGCTACTTGGAGAGGCTGAGGCGGGAGAATGGCATGAACCCGGGAGGCGGAGCTTGCAGTGAGCCGAGATCGCGCCACTGCACTCCAGCCTGGGCGACAGAGCGAGACTCCGTCTCAAAAAAAAAAAAAAAAAAAAAAAAAAAAAAAAAAGTAATACTTTTCTTCATATTTTATGGCAGATAGTTGGGATTTTTACTTTGCCGTTGCAAATACACAGAAAGGAAACAATAACCCCAGGGGTGAGGAGTGGGCAGAATAATTCAAGATATTAAAGTCAGAACTGGGTCACTGGGCAGGAATTAGAAGAGGGAGCTTGTGCTGTACAGACCTCTAGGAGCTACCAGCAAATACAGTGCTTACTTGCACTGTGACTTTGAGCCAGGCACTTAACCTCTCTGACCTTGAGGTTCCTTATCTGTAGAATGGGCTAATCCTTCCCATAATGCAGAGTTGTTATAAATATTAGAGAAAATGTGTCCAACATACCTGGCTATTAGTGCCCAGAGTGACCTTAATATGGAAATAGCATCTGGTCAGAATGAAGGGTCCCACCCTCCATGTGCCCTGAACACATAGATAGTATAACTACAACCATGAACTATCTCACCATATTTTAATGGCATGCCATCTTTCTCACTGGTGTGTAAACTGTGAGGAGAGACTGAGTCAGATTCATCTCCGTGTCCTCAGGGTGCGGCTGGTACCTGGAACCATGCCAGGCTCAGAGTGGATATTTTTGTACTTTGAAATTGTAAATTAGTATTTGGATGATGAAAACACCTCGTTCTTTCTCTCTTTCCTCTGCATTTGCCTCTTGTTTCTTAAATGTAAAGGAATTCAAACCAAATAGGCTTTTTGTGATCAGATTGGGCTAGGCTGTGTTTCAGTAACAGCCCACTCTGAAATCTCAGTGGCTTAACTTAACAAAAGTTTATTTCTGACTCATGCAAAGTCCCCTGTGGTTATGGGCGACTCTCCAGGACAGCTGTTCTCCATACAGTGGCTCGGAAACCCCAGGCGCCTTTGATCTGGTAGCTCCATCATCTCAGCACAAGGCAAAGCAAGAGCCCCTGGAGAGCTGCACCCTCCAGGCTGTGCTTCAGCCCAGAAGGGCCACCTGTCACTTCCCTGCAGAGCCCCTTGGCCAGACGTAGTCACGTGGCCACATCTAACTGCAAGATAGCTGGGAAGAGTAGTTTTCAGTGTGCCCAGGATGGAGAGCTGAGCTGGATCCTAAGGTGTCCTAATAATGCCCAGTGTAAGGGCTCAAGCTAAAATGCAAAACAACCCAAAGCAAAAGTGGAAAAATCACCCACATTTGTTGTTCCTTTTATGAAACATACATTTACTTATTTATCCAATGAATATTTGTTGAAAACCTATAAGGTACCAAGCATTGCTCTAAGTACTGGGGCATAGTGGTGAATAAAAAAGGTCCCTGACATCGTGAGCTTATATTCTGTTGGGGAGACAAACAATAAATAGGTATATCAACTCTCAGATGGTTATATGTGCTATGAAGGAAAATAATAAAATAGGGTAAAAGGATAGAAAAGGAGAGAGGAAGTTACTATTTTGGATGCGGTAGTAGAGGAAGTCCTTTCTGATAAGAGACTTGATGAAGTAAGAGATGACATGCCAGTAGATGAGGTGAAGGAGGGGAGACACTTTTACAGTCAAAGGGAAGACTCAGTGCAATAATTAGTTCAATCATTTAGTTCATTAATTCATCAAACATTTATTGAGCTCTTACCACTGTGACAGACATTCTTTAATAGGGTTGGTGATATAAATGTGAATAAAACACAGATGGCAGCCTCCAGAAGTCCACAGTTCAGTAGGGAGACAGATGTGCAAGCAAATATGTACATTAAGAAGTAAGGAGTCAGATGGGACACAAAAGAAAGAGTGAAGTTTCCGTTTGGTTGGAGAGGGTCAATGAAGATGTTATACAAGAGGTGACTTAATAGTCTAAAGTAGAAATTAAGAAAATCAGCAATTAACATAAAAATATTGTCCGTATTATCTACTGCTTTATAACACAATACCCCCAAACTGTGGCTTAAACCATATTTTTTTATTTCTTATGATTCTGTGGATTGGCTGGGCTCTGTTAGACCGTTCTCCTGGCACATCTGGTATTAACCAGGTCACTTGTGTGGATACATTCAGCTAGGAATCTGGAAGGGCTGAGTATCCAAGATGGCTTTATTCCCATGTCTGGTGCCTCACTGGGGGTGGCTGGAATATCTGGGAATGACTGGGCCTCTCTCTCTCCCTATGTGAGGTCTCTCCTCTAGTCTAACTTGAACTTCTTCACATGGTAGCTGAATCCCAAGAGAATGAACAAAGGCTGCAAGGCCTCTTAAGAACTAGAATTAGCCGGGCATGGTGGCTCATGCCTGTAATCCCAGCACTTAGGGAGGCTGAGGTGGATGGATCACCTGAGGTTGGGAGTTCGAGACCAGCCCGACCAACATGGAGAAACCCCGTCTCTACTAAAAATGCAAAATTAGCCGGGCATGGTGGTGCATACCTGTAATCCCAGCTACTCAGGAGGCTGAGACAGGAGAATTGCTTGAACCCGGAGGCGGAGGTTGTGGTGAACTGAGATCGCGCCATTGCACTCCAGCCTGGGCAACAAGAGTGAAACTCCGTTAAAAAAAAAAAAAAGAACTGGAAGTCACAGGATTATTTCCACTGCATTTGATTGGTCAAAGCCAATCAGAAAGGCAGCCCAAGGCTGGCAGCAGTGGCTCATGCCTGTAATCCTAGCACTTTGGGAGGCTGAGGTGGGAGGATCGCTTGAGCCCAGGAATCTGAGACCAGCCTGGGCAAGATGACGAGACCCTGTCTCTACAAAAAACAAAACAAAACAAAACAAAACAAAACACAAAAACTGAGCATAGTGGTGTGCATCTGTAGTCCTAGCTACTTGGGAGGCTGAGGCAGGAGGATCCCTTGAGCCCAGGAGTTTGAGGTTGCAGTGAGATTCAAGAGGAGGGGAAACAGACTGAACCTGCAAGCCTGTCCTGGCTGGGAGGAATTTTTGGGGGTCATGTTTTCAGATGATCTATTAATGCCCTGAACATTAACAGTACAGTAAAGCAGGTGTGTCTGTACGCTTCCATGCTACCTTCTCCCCACCATATGTGCCTGTGCAGAAATCACTAATTGATTTCAGCACACCTGCTGAGCCTAGGCTCTTTCTGAAGTCAGTACCTCAGGTAGATTGGCCAGATTTGGGATAAGAGATGAAACTCATTTGCCATCCCAACCAGAAAGGAGTATAGAAACCGCCAACATTGTATCTCTGGTATGATTATACTGACTATAGCTCTTGGGTCTGCAAATGAAGAAGGATGGGGACAAGCAATAAGATTGTGAGTCATGCTTTTTGTCATGTTTTTGTAAGAAGTAGGCAGATTTAGATGCCCAGGGGATGTAAACATTAAAAAAATTATATTATGGGGCAAAAAGAGAAAAAAGGGGATTGAGTGAAACAAGCATGACTGGCCCAGAGAGAAAGGAATTTGGAGGGACCCAGGGAGGGGAGCAGGTGACACAGGCTTGTCAAGGGGTTCTGGACTGAACAACTTTGGTCTGAACAGGAAACTGTACTTGGTTTCCAGCCAGAATGAGCTTGGCACTCCCAAGCTCTGGGGTTTGGGTAACTAGTCTAGTTGGGCTTAGAGATATAACAGGTTGGAATGTAAAGGCAGCTTTATGTGTCCAACTGTGCTAGCTGAATTCTACAGCAAGCTTCAGTGCCTGCATTTGACCTGTTTCCAAGGGGTTGGAATCCCCAGATGTGTCATAATGTGTTAAAATCAGTTTTGTGCTCTAAACTGCTGGGAGTGTTGTATTTCAGGTACCTCATCGTAAAAGAAGGTTACAGAAGTTAGGGCTGCACCTGTAAGGACAGAGGTAACATAGAAGAAGTCTATGTTATTGCTTTTGGTGGTGGTGGCAGCTGAATTAACTAAGCTCCAATGCAGCGGACAAGGCATCTTGTGAGAGATTGGACATATGGCATCTCCTGATCCTTAAAATTATAGATTATTTTAGCCCTACCTCTTCAGCAAAGCAAAATCCTCATGTAGAGGGACTGTGTGTGATTGAAGGCAAAATGTCTTTTCCTTTCCCCCAGCTGGGGGTGATGTGGTGGGAAGTATGCTGGATTTGGCCTCAGGAAGGGGGTTACCTAAACAGCAACTGTAGTGCATAGTGGGTTTCGGTGTCATCTAGACCTGGACTTGAAGCCAGACTCTGCCATTTCCCAGCTGGATAGCTGGCATGCCTTAGTTAGCAAGTTTGTAAAGTGATGGTAATGATATCTACTTTTCAGAGTTGTTGTGAAGATAAGTATCTTCAAAGTACTAATGATAAAGGAATAGTACTTGCAGAGCTCTTGTCGTCTGGTACCGTCTCTCATCATTTTATTGGTGCTTATCAGCCCTCAGGCCTTCAGATGAATGACTTTCTTTCTTAGCTAAAGCATTTGAATTCGGCTGCAACTTAGAGGGAGCTAATCCAGTTGCCAAATGGTCCCAGAAGTAGTGGTCCAGATCCTCTCCCTAACAAGCAGAGGAAGATGCTTTTGTGTAGAGGCTTCAAATCAGACTATCTGTGAGGCCAGGTCACTGTAGGTTCGGGAATTCAGGGAAAAACTTTTCCCCAGATAAAATAGAAAATCGCATTTCCTGACATCTCAGCCACCATCTGGGTTTCTTTCTACATCAAGTATCATATTTTGGCTACTGTACCCTGTTAAAACATTTACCATAAACTCTCCCTCAGGATATTTCAAGGACCTCCCGATAAAACTTCCTAACCAGAAAAACCCCTTTGGAATACAAGAGATGGTCATGGATTAGGAGAGGGATCAAAACACTTCAATTCATCACATAGCGAACCTTCTCTGGTGGGGCCGTCACAAGGATATTTTATGGAGAGATTCCTTCTTTTGTTTTATTATCAATGTAATGTCACTTAACTCCAAAATAGTTCTCTATTGCCATGTGCTACAGTGTTTGTCTGATTCCTGTCTGGGCAAGGCTCAAGGCTTCGTTCAGATTCCCTCCTAAACATTCTAGAAAGCTCCCTGTGTTTCTGGTTTCAGGGTATTTGCCACGAAGTTTCAGTCTTGCAGCTGCTCATGTGTTCTGGTGGCAGATAGAAGCTGGGGGGTTATCACATTCAAGCAAGTACTGAGAGTTGAATGCAAGCCAGGCACTGTGCTAGACAGTGAGGTGCGGAAAGCCGTGAGACAGGCTCAGCCCTGGGGTATTCACAATCTGACCAAGGGCCTTTCCTGTTCTCAGAAAGGGTGGGTAGCCTATGTGTAGCGTACCTTATTGGTTTAACTGACCATCTTTGAGGTGGAATGAATTATTCCACAACAACCCAGAACTTTGGCACTTTGGCCTCATCTGCCATATTTAGTTAAGATAATGCTAGATGTCGCAATACACCCCCTAAATATAGGATGAATCAACAGAGTAGAAGTTCATTTCTTGCTCACATTAAGCCCAAATGCATGTTTCCAATTGCCAAGCTGCTCTTCTCCAAGCAGAGATGCAGGGACCCAGCAAATGAAGGAGCCCTTGTTTTTCCCAGTTGCTGGGGAAAGTGGTTAAAGAAGGTGCCTCATTTCTGAAACACTCCAGCCCAGAAGCAACAGACATCACTGCTGCTCACCTTCCACTGGTGAGAGCAAGTTACATGGGCACACCAAGGTGCAAGGGGAAAGAGAGACCCTGGCCTGGCAGCCCCTTTCTGGTGACATCTCTCCACCATGAAAGGGGAACATGAACCTCTGCTGGACAGCTATCTGTCTTTATCACATCTGCCCCCCATTGGTAGGTAAAAAACTTTGATTACTTCCCCACTGATTTGCTTGTCCGCCTCCTTTTTGTATCTCTGGTCATGTATCTTACTCAAGGATCTTCTAATTCTCTTTCTAGTATAATGTGATTAAAAGAACACTGAGCTAGAATCCGAAGACCTGGGTTCTGGAATTATTCACACTTCCTCACAGGATGATCTTGAGCAAGTCATTTTCCCTCATGTGTCTGTTTCCTTATCTGCAAAATAAAGGCATTAATAGCTACTATACAGAGGCGTTAGGAAGATTAAATATGATTCACATCCAAAGTACGTAGTATAGTGCCTGACAAGAGAAACTCAACATATATTGAGTTATGAATTGAATGATGAAAGAAACTTTTATCAGTCATTTTCCTACCACCTTCTACTGGTCCCTGTGGCTGTGTGTATTGGCATTATTTAGGTATATGGGGGCATGGGGAGGTGATGGGAGGGGAACTGGAGTTTTCCCAGCTACTCAATAAAGTCACTGAAGGCAGGAACTGTGTGTGAGCTCCCTTTTATAGGTCCCCCTTCAGGCACACGGAGCGGATGCCTAGTAAACTGGTGAATGCATTTTGTTGAATCATGGATGAGCATTACACCATTGCCTCCAAGGGGCTGAATACTGAGGCAACCACAGTTATGGCTGTACTCTAGAGCTGGAGCTGCCTCATCTCCAAGAATCAGACTATGTTCTTCTGGTTCCAGGGTGAAAGGCAATGTTTCCAAGGTGGGAAGGTAAGTCCTGGTCCTTTCCTGACTGAAAATGTGAGAGGACCCTTCTGTTCACCAGGCAGATGGCTTCTGGCCTCTGAGCTGACCTCAGTAGTCAAATTGCCCACTTGGGTATTCAAAGCAATAAGTCCTTCTAGCAAACCATAGGCAACTGCGGTTAGGCTTGAGTGTGGTATTCAAACTCAAGTCCTGCATGGGCCACGACCTTAACAGGGCTGAGTGGTCAAGTGAAAAGACCAGGGGCTTTGCAGTTCCACAGCGCTGGCTTCAACTCTGGGCCTGGCAGGGAGGCTTTAGGCAACTTCTGCAGTCATCCCAAGACTCAGTTTCTTCATCTGCAAAATGAGCACCACCATCCTGCCACCCTTTCTTTGTTTCTCCTTCTCGTACAGGGTTGCTGAGAAGCAGATGCATTTGAAGGTTGAGAGGTTAGGCTCTGGAGGCAGATTCCTGGTCCATGTGATTGTGGCAAGTTACCTAACCTTTCTTTGCCTCAATTTCCCTGTATGTAAAATGGGACAATAATCCTACTATATATGCTTGTGAGTTAATTTATGTGAAATGCCTAGAGTAGTGCCTGGCAATCAATAATAAACAATCAACTATAATAAGTAATTAATAGGTACTATTATTTTTAAATCATTTATTTTATTTATTTATTTATTTTATTATTATTATTTTTTTTTGAGACAGAGTCTCGCTCTGTTGCCCAGGCTGGAGTGCAGTGGCGCGATCTCGGCTCACTGCAGGCTCCACCTCCCGGGTTCACGCCATTCTCCTGCCTCAGCCTCTCTGAGTAGCTGGGACTACAGGCGCCCGCAACCACACCCGGCTAATTTTTTGTATTTTTTTTAGTAGAGACGGGGGGGTTTCACCGTGGTCTCGATCTCCTGACCTTGTGATCTGCCCACCGCAGCCTCCCAAAGTGCTGGGATTACAAGCGTGAGCCACCGCGCCTGGCCTATTTTATTTTTAATTGACAAGTAATTATTGTACATATTCATGGGGTACATAGTGATATTTTGATATATATAATATGTTATGATTAGATCAGGGTAATTAGCATAGACGTCATCTCAAACATTTATCATGGCTTAATGTTTCGAATATTCGATATCCTCCTTCTAGCTATTTGAAACTAAATATATTTTTGTTACCTATAGTCTTCCTACAGTGCTATAGAATACTAGAATTTATTCCTCCTATCTAGCTATAATTTTGTATCCTTTAACAAACCTTGGCTGGGTGTGGTGGCTCACGCCTGTAATCCCAGCGCTTTGGGAGGCGGAAGTGGGAGGATTGTTTGAGCCCAGAAGTTCAAGACCAGCCTGGACAACATAAGAAGACCCTGTATCTACAAATAAATTTTTTTAAATTAGTGCATGCCTGTAGTCCCAGCACGTTGGTAGGCCGGAGTGGGAGGATTACTTGAGCCCAGAAATTCACGACCAGCCTGGACAACATAAGAAGACCCTGTATCTACAAATAAATTTTTTTAAATTGGTGGGGTGTGGTAGCACATGCCTGTAGTCCCAGCTACTTGGGAAGCTGAGGTGGGAGGACTGCTGGAGCCTGCGAGGTGAAGGCTGCAGTGAGCCATGACTGTGCCACTGCACTCCAGCCTGGAAGACAGAGCGAGACCCTGTCTCAAAACAAAAGCAAAAATAAAAATAAATCCCCTCCCTCCCTCTCCTCTACCCTTCTCAGCCTAAGTATCTTCTGTTCAACTTTTTACTTCTATACGATCAACTTTTTTGTTTTAGTTTCCACATATGAACAAGAGCATGTGGTGTTTTCTCCTGGCTTATTTCACATAACATAATGTCCTCTAGTTTCATCCATGTTGCCTGGAATGACAGGATTTCATTCTTTTTTATGGCTGAATGGTATTCCATTGTGTATATGTACCACATTTTCTTTATTCATTCATCTCTTATTGGACGTCTAGGTTGATTCCATATCTTGGCTATTGTGAATGGTACTGCAATAAACATGGGGGTGCAGATGTCTCTTAATTGCTCTTATTAGAACTATGATTACTATTAGGAGAATTCAATGAATGTAGCATTGTTTGAAAACTCTGAAGTCATAACCCTTAGATTTTATTACTAAAGCAATAGGCCTTCCCTGATCCCCACTGAGTCATGCTGCTGCTCCAGCCCTATTTTCTGGTCTCTTTGCAATTGTGGGAAATTTCTCAGCACCAATGGGGGCACTTGCTTGACTTTTATGCTTCTCTTTGCTGTGGCTGAGAGCTGGTGAGCTTCTTCCAGGTCTGGGCCTGTGCTCTGGTGTATTCTACCCTACAGTGCTTAGAATGCATGTTCCCTTCAGTACAACTCCTAATCGCACTCACTGAAGCATATCTGCGTGTTTGTACTATCCCTGGAGTGAGAGGGAACTGGCCCCAGGCCAGCACCACAGACTACAGAGGGGAAACTGCGATGCCAGGGTCTCTTTTAGTGTGAACCATCTTCTGATACCCTACTCTGGGAAACTGTGGGTCATGGGGTTAGTGGAGGGAAAGACCACCCACCTGGAGGTTAAGAGGGTGGGGCTTGGGATCTGACAAATCTGCATTTGAATCTGTTTCACTTTTCCATAGTTGAGTTATGTTGGCTCATTGACTTCACTCTTCTGAGCCTCAATTTCTTAATCCAGAAACTGGGCATAATAATACCTACTGCCTAGTGGTGTTGTGGATCAGATGATTCAGTAGCTGGCATGTAGCAAGTGTTCAACTAAAGCCAGTAGGCCACGAGCCAGCAAAACCAGGTCCTAATAAATCAGCTACAAATGTTCTGCAAAGCACTGGGCAAGTCACTTAACATCTCTGGGTCTTTATTGTCTTCATCTTTATACCACGTCAGTTTAGCTAAGTTGGAATCACGTTTCCCAGAATTCCTTTTCCTGTGCGGATCTGATTTTAGAGTTGGCCACAGCACAAATCTGTGCTAGATCTGGAAGATGGAAGTGAAGCAGCAGCCATTTTTATGTTGTGGCAGCATACACACTGTTGCTAATCTGCTTGCTCAGCTTGGTGTGTGGCTGCCCAGGTCCCACAGCTCCTTCAGCTCCTGCAAGATCCTTTAGCTTTTGCCGGGCGCGGTGGCTCACGCTTGTAATCCCAGCACTTTGGGAGGCCGAGGCGGGCGGATCACGAGGTCAGGAGATCGAGACCACAGTGAAACCCCGTCTCTACTAAAAATACAAAAAAAAAATTAGCCAGACTTGGTGGCGGACGCCTATAGTCCCAGCTACTCGGAGAGGCTGAGGCAGGAGAATGGCGTGAACCCAGGAGGCGGAGCTTGCAGTGAGCCCAGATTGCGCCACTGCACTCCAGCCTGGGCGACAGAGCGAGACTCCATCTCAAAACAAAAACAAAAAGCAAAACAAAAAAAAAGATCCTTTAGCTTTTTCAAGTCCCATGCCAGGGTGTGTGCAGTTGCATGCTGCATTAGTCAGGGTTCTCTAGAGGGACAGAACTAATGGGATATATCTATGTCTATATCTATATCTATATCTATATCTATATCTATATCTATATCTATATATCTATATCTGTAGGAGTTTACTAAGTATTAAGTCACATGATCACAAGGTCGCACAATAAGCCGTCTGCAATCTGAGGAGCAAGGAGAGCCAGTCTGAGTCCCAAAACTGGAGAACTTGGAGTCTGATGTTCGAGGGCAGGAAGCATGCAGCATGGAGAAAGATGTAGGCTGGGAGGCTAGGCCAGTCTCGTCTTTTCACATTTTTCCGCCTGCCTTATATTCTAGCCATGCTGGCAGTCGATTAGATGGTTCCCATCCAGATTAACGGTGGGTCTGCCTTTCCTAGCCCACTGACTCAAATGTTAATCTCTTTTGGCAACACCCTCACAGACACACCAAGGATCAATACTTTGCATCCTTCAATCCAATCAAGTTGACACTCAGTATTAACCATCACACATGCAAAGAGCACAGCTTCTTCTGCAGGTCCTACACAACACTGAGGGTGGAGGACATAGTAGACACATGCAGCTTCCAGTTTACCTTCATGGGTTCCTTATTTTCCACTAAGTTCCAGTTCATTCTTGGTCTCCATCACTTCATGTCCAGCTGTCCTTCCTGACTTCCAGCCTGGCTGACCTGTATGAACTTTAGGCACAACACCCAACACAGACACTTCAGCAGCCAATGCAATTGCGTAAGGTCTAATTTCTAGAATACATTCCTTATTCTATGTCAGTCTTAGTGAATCTACTTCTCTGCTCAAACTCTAACAGATACAGTGGGGCTAGTAGCAGCAACCTCACAAGGTTACTTGAAGGATCAAATGAGATAAGGGATGAGAAACTGCTTTGAAAAGTATAATGTGCTTTAGGTGTGCCTTTTAAAAAACATCGCATATAGAAAAATTATTAATGAAACTCAAAAGTATAATTCTTTCAGATATTTTGAAAGCAAAACAAAACTGCAAGCAGAACTACTGGTCTCCCTAAGTCCTTCTCCACTATCTTCTCTCCAGTTGCTCAAGCCACAATTCCTAGATGACCTTTGACACCATTCTCTCCTACACACCCTTGCACATATTCAGAGCTTAGTCACATCTCGTTGCCTACACTGCTAACACCCTGGTGCAAGCCACCATGCCTCTAGTCAGGATTATGGCAACAGTCTTCTCCCTGGCCCCTTGCTTCTACTTTTGCCCCAAAATGATCTGGTAAAAACTCGAGTTAGATTATCTCATTCTCTGCTCAAAGCCAGTCAGTTTCTTCCCTCTTGGAGGAAAATCCAAATTCCTCTCAATGACCTGACAGGCGCTTGACTCTTCCTGCATCTCTCATCTTATTTCCTACCATCTTTTCCCTCGCTCACTCGGCTCACCATACTGGCTTCCTTGCTGCCCTTAAACATGCCACGTGTGTGCCATTTCTTAAAACCCTTTTTCCCGTTTCTCAGAGAGAAGGAATCATACCCTGAAGTGATGTGTCTCTGGTGTGACTGTTGGCTTAGACACATCTGGGAAGTTCGCTTGCCACCCGTACACAGTAAACTATACGACCACAGACCAAAGCTGGATGCCATTCTGGAAAACGCTTTTTACCAAGAATTAAATGTGAAGTGAGGTTGCTGTTAGTCTTATGGTTAACAACGACAATTTAGATTTTAATTATTACTACCCACAACAACATCTTGCATCTCTGTAGCTATCAAGGGTTTTCAAAATGCTTTCATGTCTGTTATTTACTCTGGTCCTCACAACAGCACTAACAGTTGGGTATTATTTTCCCCTGTTTTACAGATAGGAAAACTAAGGCTCAGAGGAATCAATTAACTCCAGAGTCAAAGAGATGGTGGTTGACAAGATTAACTTTCAGGCAGATTTGCTGAGTCAAGGCTCCGTACTTTTTGTACTACAATTAGGAACTTGCCAGGAGAACCTTATTCATAAGTAGGGTCAGATGCAATGCGAAGAAAGTTATTCTTGCCATTGCCACCGCCCATGATTCAAAATGCTCCTAGCATGCCTAGACTTTTGAAAATTTTACACTTCCTTTTCAATGCAAATATCCCTGGGATTTGTGTGCAGAGTCAACCAGTTTGCTTTCCTCCTGAGGTACTGCCACAGCAGAAATGGCCTTTTTTATTAATTAGCTGGGTGTGGGGGTGTGCACCTGTAATCCCAGCTACTCAGGAGGCTGAGGCAGAAGAATCACTTGAACCCAGGAAGGCAGAGGTTGCAATGAGCCAAGACTGCACCACTGCACTCCAGCCTGGGTAGCAGAGTGAGACTCTGTCTAAAAAAAAAAAAAAAAAAAAAAAAAAAAGGGCTTTTTTGTCTTATGGGAAATTCAGGAAGAGAGAAAGGAGAAGTGTTAGGTGACAAAAATTCCTTGCTTAATGAGACTTTAATCATGCTCCTGAACCTTCTCCTAGGCCCATCTGTACACTTCCTTAAAAAATCCAGTTTTAACAAGAACCCTGCTAAGTCATTTTAGCAAGAGTGCCCCACCCTCTTTATATGATCAGTTTCCTCATCCTCCACCATCCCCCAGGTGACTTCAGACCACCCTGGCCTGCCTTCAGCAAGAATCCTGTTAGGTCTGTGTATTAGTCAGTTCTTGCACTGCTATACAGAAGTACCCGAGACGGGGGTATTTATAAAGAAAAGAGGTTTAGTTGGCTCACAGTTCCGCAGGCTGCACAGGAAGCATGATACTGGCATCTGCTTGGTTTCTGAGAAGGCCTCAGGAAACTTACAATCATGGCAGAAGGTAAAGAGGGAGCCAGCATATCACGTGGCTAGAGCAGAAGGAAAGAGAGCGAGGGGAACAGGTGCCACACATTTATTTATTTATTTATTTATTTATTTATTTATTTATTATTTTTTGAGACGGAGTCTGGCTCTGTCGCCCAGGCTGGAGTGCAGTGGTGTGATCTCAGCTCACTGCAAGCTCCGCCTCCCGGGTTCACGCCATTCTCCTGCCTCAGCCTCCCAAATAGCTGGGACTACAGGCGCCCGCCACTACGCCCAGCTAATTTTTTGTATTTTTAGTAGAGACGGGGTTTCACTGTGTTAGCCAGGATGGTCTCGATCTCCTGAACTCGCGATCCGCCCGCCTCGGCCTGGTGCCACACATTTTTAAACAACCGGGTCTTGCGATTACTCACGCACTATCCCAAGAACAGCACCAACAGGATGGTGCTAAACTATTCATGAAGGACCACCCGATAAGCCAGTCACCTCCCACCACGCCCCACCTTTAATACTGGGGATTACAATTCAACATGAGATTTGGTGGGAACATAGATCTAAACTGTAACAGTCAGTTTAGCCAGAATTCTCTTTACTAATTTCTTAGTAATTTTCCATCCACCCACTCCCACCATGCTCCTTGGCTATAAATTCCCACTTACCCATGTTATATTCAGGGTTAAACTCAATCTCTCTCCCACTCTGCAAAATCCCATTACAGTGCTCCCTACACCTATTGCAATGATCATGAATAAAGTCTTCCTTACTGTGCTTTAGCAAGTATTATTGAATACTTTTTTCTTTAGCATAAGAAGTATATCATTCAGGTAAGTTGAGTAGGCATATTATCCTCACCTTTTGATTAGGCAATATGATTCAAAGTGCCCAAAACAAGTTGTCAAAGGGCAAAATCATATCATGTTGTTTCCCTTGTAGAATGAAGGGTATTGGATTAAATATTGTCAAATTTGTTTCTAACATCTCATGAGCCCAACTTACTGAACTTTTGCAGCAAAGTTGTGATGGGACTGCAGAGAAGTGTATCCTTTAAAGAAGTTAGTAAAGGTCATATTTCTCAGCACTACAAGCCTGCCTTATAAAAGCAAACAAGTGTTTCAGAAAAATATGGGATTTTCTGTCACTCAAGTAAGAACCTTGATTATATCACTGGGACATTGTCACAGACTCAGAATTGCAATGTTCTTGGCAAAGTGGAAAAGATTCTGGAATTTGGAGCTAAGAAACCCTGAGTGTATGTGTCATGGTTCTCATACTTATTGTTTATTACTAATACTATTGCTATTTTTTGGGGCACTGATACCAGTATTTTGTGTTTTCCCTGCATTATCTCACTTAACTCATCCCACCCCTCAGCAATTCTGTTAGGGAGATGTTATTGCCTCCATTTTATATATGAAGAAATGGAGGCTTAAGATCACAAAGCTGCTATGTGTAAAAGCTGGGATTGTTTTTTTCTTATTTTCTTTTTAGAGACAGGGTCTCATTTTGTCATCCGGGCTGGAGTGTAGTGGCATAATCATAGGTCACTGCAGCCTCGAACTCCTAGGTTGAAACAATCTTTCTGTCTCAGCCTCCCGAGTAGGTGGGACCACAGGCCTACATGACCATGCCAACTAGGGCTGGGATTTTAACATGGGTCTCTCCCACTCTAAAATTGAAGTTAGTCAGGAGTTTCAGGGAGGGCACAAAACTAGAGGTGATTGCTTTAATTGAATTTAAAAGATTTTAGGTAAAGTCCATTTGAATCCTGAAGGTTGCTTACTACTATGAGGTACTGCCTTCTTTGCAGGATTGTTTTGAGATTAGAGAAACCCATCGATATGGTTTGGCTGTGTCCCCACAGAAATCTCATCTTGAATTATAGCTCCCATAATCTCCATGTCTCATGGGAGGAACCCAGTGGGAGGTAATTAAATCATGGGGGCAGGCTTTCCCACGCTGTTCTCATAATAGTGAATAATTTGATGAGATCTGATGGTTTTATAAAGGGCTGGTCCCCTACACACACTCTCTTGCCTGATGCCATGTAAGATGTGCCTTTGCTCCTCCTTCACCTTCTGCCATGATTGTGAGGCCTCCCCAGCCATGTGGAACTGTGAGTCCATTAAACCTCTTTCCTTTATCAATTACCCAGTCTTGGATATGTCCTTATAGCAGCATGAGAATGGACTAATACACCCATGTAAAGGACCTAGCATAAGGCCTGACACGTAGTTGGTACTGAGTAAATGGAACAGGAGGTGGTATAGGATGGCGATTGGGAACCCTGCTTTGGAGTGAGACTTCCAAAGTACAAATCACTTCTTCCACTTAGTAGCTGTGTGACCTTGGGAAAGTGATAAAACCCCTCGAAGCCTAACTTTTCTCACATATAAAATGGGGATGATAACCAATGTATTCCAAGGATTAAATGAATGAGCTGATATGCATAAAGAATCTAGTACTTACTGTTCCTGGTTCATTGTTGTCATCAGGAAATTTTGACTATTATTGTTATTAATATGAGTTTTTTTTTCAGTCTCCACCTGTGCTGCTCACTCCATGAACAAGGATGGGGGCAGGAGTTGTGGTGAGTAGTGAATGGGGAGGGAGGTGGATATGGTTTGGATGTGTGTCCCCTGTAAATCTCATGTTGAAGTGTGATCCCCAGTGTTGGAGGTGGGGCCTGATTGGAGGTGTTTGGGTCATGGGGCAGGTCCCTCATGAACATCTTGGTGAGGTCCTTGGGTAAGGAGTGAGTTCTCACTCTGCTAATTACTGTGAGATCTAATTATTAAAGAGTCTGTGACCAGGTGCAGTGGATCACACCTTTAATCCCAGCATTTTGAGAGGCCAAGTAGGGAGGACTGCTTGAGCCCAGGAATTCGAGACTAGTCTGGGCAACATGGTGAAACCCCATCTCCACAAAGAATAAAAAAAATTTGCCAGGCATGGTGTGTGTGCCTGCAGTCCCAGCTACTTGGGAGGCTGAGGTAGGAGGCTCACTTGAGACCAGGAGGTTGAGGCTGCGGTGAGCCATGGTTGTACTACTGCACTCCAGCCTGGGTGACAGAACAAGACCTTGTCTCAAAAAATAAATGTATAAAAAGTAAAGAGTCTGGGGCCTCCCCACTCTCTCTCTTGCTTCCTCTCCTGCCATGTGCCATGCCTGCTCCCCCCTTGCTTTCTGCCATGAGTAAAAGCTTCCTGAGGCCTCACCAGAAGCTGAGCAGATGCTGGTGCCATGCTTGTACAGCCTGCAGAACTGTGAGCCAAATAAATCTCTTGTCTTTATGTTACCCAGGAATTACTTCATAGCAATGCAAAATGGATGAACACAGAAGTGAACACCCCACATTTCCTTGGGGCCTTCTCTTCATCAAGCTTCCTAGCATGATGAGAAGGCCTCCAAGGGTCTGCTGGACCCATTTCACCATCTTCTATCAGCTCAAGCTCCCTTGAGTGGCTTGGATAGGGGGCGCCGGTGGACCTGTGAGGAGAGCAGCTTAGGCCCTGTGGTAGGGGAGGGCAGAGAGTGAGGCGTGGAGGCAAGCAGGAGAGGAGAGTGCTGGTGATCCTAGGAGGTGGGGCAGAGACACTGGAAACCCCAGGCTGGGTGTCACATTCCCAAGATGTGGTGGTTTTGTATTTACATCCCCGTGTGGGCAGGGGGCCAGAGGGCCAGGGACTCAGGCAGTGAAGCCTCAGGCTGACTGTCACAGGCACAACACTGGCAAGCGGGGGCTGGTAGCTGGTTTTTCCAAGGGCTCAAGGGCACCACGGACTATCCAGAGGTTTTATGCTCTTTCTGTGACAAAGTGTCTAAGGCCTCTAGGCTGCCCAAGCCTCAGGTCAGCGAAGGTGAGAGAGGGTGTGGGGTGGGTGTTGTGGAAAGGCCTGCTCCTATCAGATGAGGATGCTTCTGTCAAGAGGGCTTGTGTGTAACTGGGGCCATGGACCTGCCCAGAGATGAGTGACCAGCACTGCTCTTCAAGCAGTTAAAGCAGCCTGCTCTCCCCAGCAGAAATGAACACGAAACAGCCAGACATCAGACCCTGCACTACCCCCTGCCTCCAGGATATCCCAAGAGGCTCCTGGGGCATCACCTCTGACCTCAAGAACAGAGTTGAATTTTGAGTGTTTTTCAGTTGTCTTTATTTTTTCTAATGCTGGAAATATAAGCTGTTCATACTATTTGGTAAAAAAGAGGGAAAAGATTGTGTCGACCACAGTGACTACCACAGTGGAAAAGTGCACGGTGTCTGATTTGTAGTTGTTGCTCAATAAATATTAATTGAATGGCTGAATGAAGCTCATACAGGGAAAAAGACTTGAAGGAAAAAAGTCCCTCTAAAACGTTGTTACAGGTTGGTGGTAGGATTAGTGGTGATTTTTTATATTTTCTCTAGCCTCTGGAGTTTTGTATTGTGGTAGTTAGATTATTATAATAACAGGTAATTATGACTAAAAGAAAATTAGAGCCAAAATTAAGTGGTCATTTTCATATGAAGCACATGCCTGCTTGCAGCATTAGCAGTTTAGCTGTGGGAACAAAGGCCTGTTGAAGGGACACATTTTTACATCTATTTTAGGTCATCTATTTCCACCTCTGCTCTTCTTCTTCAAAAAGAAGGAAATCTATCTCTACTCCAAGTGAACACATGCTGACCTTCTTCCTCCCTAAACTAATTAATGCCTCATCTAAAATCCTGCTGAGATTCTAGAGAGGCAAGGTTTTATAGTAGTTAAGGGGCTTTAGGATAGACACATCATCTGGGTACCTTATAATGTACTGTTACTTCTGAAAAAATTTCCTCATGATATATATATATTTTTTTTTTTAAAAAAGCATTTTCTCCTGATTTTAACACTGCATTGCAACCTGAAGTTGGCAGTAAACAGTTGGTCCCTTTACTGTGAACTAGCACAGTCCTAAAGATTGTTTTCCAACCAAGAACAGAATAGATTGGAGAAATCCACTCCCAGGCCTCCCTGTTCTTTTATGACAAGTTGGTCCTAAAATATTTACCCATTGTCTTCCAACCCATAACCCTCCAGGCTAAAATGAAGCCTGCTAAGGGAGCTGTGGCCATTTGGGGATTAGGCCACCAGAAAATTATGGTTGCTATGGTGACAGGCTACATAAGGCACACTCAGCAGAAGTGCCATTTAAAAAATAACTCCACCTTTTCTTTCCTTTTTGTTTTGAGACAGGATCTAGCTCTGCCACCCAGGCTGGAGTACAGTGGCACCATCACAGCTCACTGCAGCCTTTACCTCCTGGGCTCAAGCGGTTCTCCTCACTCAGCCTCCCAAGTAGCTGGGACTACAGGCATGCACTACCACGCCCAGCTAATTTATTTATTTATTTATTTTTTTGTAGAGATGGAGCCTCATTATGTTGCCCAGGCTGGTCTCGCACTCCTGGTCTCAAGGGATTCTCCTACCTCAGCCTCCCAAAATGCCAGGGTTATAGGCATGAGCCACTGCACCTGGTCCTCCACCTTTCCTTAAACTATTCAGAAACCCTCTTTGACACAGGATCAGGTTAAGATGCTTGAACTTTTGGGTAAAGAACAAGGCTGGGTGCGGTGGCTCATTCCTGTAATCCTAGCACTTTGGGAGGCGGAGGCGGGTGGATTGTTTGACTCCAAGAGTTCGAGAGCAGCCTAGGCAACATGGCGAAACCCAGTCTCTACAAACAATACAAAAACAAATTAGCCAGGTGTGATGGTGCATGCCTGTAGTCCCAGCTACTCAGGAGGGTGAGTGGGGAGGATTGCTTAAACCTGGGAGGTCGAGGCTGCAGTGAGCCATGATGGCACCACTGCATTCCAGCCTGGGTGACAGAGTCAGATCCTGTAAAAACAGAATAAAGAAGAAAAAGAAGAAGAAGAAGAGAAAGAAGGAGAAGGAGAAGGTGAAGGAGAAGGTGAAGGAGAAGGAGGAGGAAGAAGAAGAGGAAGGAGGAGGAGGAGGAAGAGGAGGAGGAAAGAAGAAGAAAGAAGAAGAGGAAAGAAAGAAAGAAAGAAAGAGAAGAAAAGAAAGAAAGAAAGAAAGAAAGAAAGAAAGAAAGAAAGAAAGAAAGAAAGAAAGAAAGAAAGAAAGAAAGAAAGAAAACATGTCTGAGAATTTCTGGAATGCATCCTGAATTCCTAATAGAGATTCCTGGAATGCATCCTTCACACCAGGGAATTTCTGTTCCTTTCTTACTGGGCAATTGTTATGGAGATCTGGATTTATTTCTGGCTCTGTCACTAACTTTTTGGGTAACTCTCATTCAAGTCACTTTGTGTCTTGAGGCCTCAGTTTCCTCATCTGTAAAATGGGAACAATAATCCTCACCTCATAGGGTTGTTGTGCAGATGAAATGAGATAAAATATGTGAGAAGACTCCCTTCCCTCCTTTCTCTACAAAATGTCACGACTGTGCCTATCACAGGAGAAGAGTAATATTCTCCTCAGTGCAGATTGTCAACTGCCATACCAACTTGTGCTAAGTCTGTTCGCGCATACCACCTGAGTCAGAGCTTTTCATTAATGCCAGGGGAATTCCAGCTCAGCTCCCCCAGTCAAGGAGTTCTGAGTCATGTTTCATCAAGGATTTATTGCAGGAGTACTTTGGGAAAGAAGGACGCGTGTTGCTCTGAGGAACTGGGACCACACCCTGGTGCTTGGGAATTGGTGGTGGTGGTTGCATTTTGTTGTTGGCTTGTTTGTTTTAAAATATCCACATCCTGTCCCACAGCTGGAGCATAAAATCAAGCTTTAGTTGTGGGATTTTTGTTTACTTTATTCACTAGTTGGGCTGGTCAGGAGTTTAACGGAGGTCAATGCCTTTAACATTGCTTGGATTCTATAAAGAGAATTCTAGCAGTTTTTGCTACTAAATATCCTAGTGTAAAAGAGGAACTTAAAAAAATTGACGCACACGGTCTGGTTTCTTCTAGGATAAATTAATTTTTGTTTTGCTTACAAAAATAATAACAACTTCTGAATGTTTATGTTTTCATTTTGCACAGGAAGCTTTGGCAATAGAAAATGTTCGTAGAAAAAGTAATTAAAGAAATAAATGTGGCAACTCTCACGGCTGTAAATCATTGATTTAGTTCCATTTGTCCCACCCCTCACCCACCAAAAAAAGAAAGAAGAAAGAAAGAAAAGAGGGAGGGGGAGAAAGACAGAGAAAAAAGAAAAAGAAGGAAAGAAAGACAATTAGCCTTATCGCCAGAGGATGGTTCCCTGTCAGTTTTCAAAAATCTTCCTCATGTCCCTTCTCACAGAACATTTCAGAGGTCGGGAAAATATCTGATTTGTAAAGACTGAGAGTAGACCAAGTACAGCTTCTTAAAAATATCTTTCAAAATTGAATAACACCCTGTGCTGTTTTCATAATAAACATAATACTTGTTTATTCAAGAAAAATGAGAAAATACTGAAAAGCAGAAAGGGAAAGAATCCCTGTGCCCAACTACAACTGTGACTGACATTGGGTGTATTTTCCAGTGGTCTTTTTACTTTGCCTGTGTCTCCTCACTTGTTTTTGATGGAGATAATGATGGGGTGTATGTGCATTTGCACTCTGGGTCTTTCACATAACAGCAGCATTTGCTGAAGGCTCGCCGGGTGCAGGTACTGTCCACCACTGCTCAGGGCCTTTAAGCCAGGCTGACAGTCTCACATGTCCACCGGCTCATTATCCACCACCACCAGCAGCAGCAGCTACATAACCATGATTCAGTTTCTCTCTGTTTCCTTGGCACCACAACATGTGAAAACAGCTGGATGAATTTCATCCAGTTTGAAGGGTATTTGAAGGTGGTTTCACTTCAAATATGGGGTATATGACAACAATTTCACCATGGGAAGCTCAGGGTGGAGGTGAGCCTCGGTTTTTTATTTCCACCCAGAGGGAGGACTGTGACACTTCATTCTGAAGATTTCCCTGAGTTCAGACATTTACCTTATTTAAGGTTTGCTCTAATTTTATGGATGGAGAAACTTCCGGGTTCATTATACTTCCAAAAGTCATCATTTTTCCCCAAAGGGACACATAAGAAATTATACCTTACTGGAACCCCTTTTAAAGGCATTAATTCAATGTCAGGAAGGATTTTTCCAGAAGAAAACTTTTTAAAAGAGTCTAAAATGTAAGTCAGAATGGGAAAGATGTTTGAGGCCCAAAGAAGAGACATGCAATGAGATTTCTTAGGGCAGTTGACCAAGAGAGACATTTTTCCAAGGCACCTGGGGAAGATGTCTGACTCGGGCATGTTGAAACACCCAAGTCAATGGGTGTTCATCCTCTGCAGCAATGAAACTTAGGCACAAAGAGGGGCCCTTATGATGCCAATTGGGAGATACAGCTCATTGGATGAAGCTGCCAGGGACATACAAAACCAACAGTGGTTTCAAATATGAGGCTTAACCCAAAATTCCTCTTGGCAGATACTCCACAATATTAAAATGAAGCTGTTTCTCACATGGCAACTCTACGGACTCTTCAGGGTGAGACGTGAAGATGTGTTTATATGTATCCCAACAACTAAAGTGTGTATACAGACTTTTTTTTTTTTTTAACTGAGCTGAAAATTATTAGAGGTCTCTTTGAATTATTATATCTCTGAACATTAATTTTCAAGTAGTTTCTATTAAACTTGATGATTCTTCTGAGCAATGATCACTTGAAATTATAACAATGGCTATTTTTATGGAGTTAAAACACTCACTAATACTCAATTAGAAATATGCTAGATGCTGTCCTTAGTACACTACATGCTTCATTTCAAATAATCCCTACAGCAATTCCAGGAGATGGGTATAGGCACACCTCATTTTATTAAGCTTCACTTTATTTTTATTTTATTTTAAACATTTTTTATGGGTACACCGTAGGTGTATATACCTATGAGTTACATGAGATGTTTTGATACAGGGATACAATGTGTAATTATCACATCAGGGTAAATGGGGTATCCATTACCTCAAGCATTTATCCTTTGTGTTACAAACAATCTAGTTATACTCTTTTCATTATCTCAAAATGTATGATTAAATTATTTTTGACTACAGTCATCCTGTTGTGCTATCAAACACCAGATATTATTCATTCTATATTTTTGTACCCATTAATCCCCATTCTCCCCCTACCCTCTGCCACCCTCACTACCCCTCCCAGCCTATCATTCTACTCTCTATCTTCATGAGTTCAATGTTTTAATTTTTAGCTCCTACAAATAAGTGAGAACATGCAAAGTTTGTCTTTCTGTGCCTGGCTTATTTCACTTGAAATAATGATCTCCCGTTCAGCAATGTTGTTGCAAATGACAAGATCTCATTCTTTTTTATGGCTGAATAGTACTCCATTGTGTAGATGTATCACATTTTCTTTATCCATTCTTCTGTCAGTGGACACTTAGGTTGTTTACAAATCTTAGCTATTGTGAATAGTGCTGCATTAAACACGAGGCTGCAGATATCACTTCGATATACTGATTTCTTTTCTTTGGGGGTATACACCTAGCAATAGGATTGCTGAGTCATTTGGTAGCTCTATTTTTAATTTTTTGAGGAACCTCCAAACTGTTCTCCATGGTAGTTGTTACATTCCCAAAACTGGATACAAGGGTCCCCTTTTCTCCACATCCTTGCCAGCAATTGTTATTGCCTGTCTTTTAAATAAAAGCCATTTTAACTGGAGTGAGATGATCTCATTGTAGTTTTGATTTGCATTTCTCTGAGGATCAATGATTTTGAGCACATTTTCATATATCTGTTTGCCATTTATATGTCTTCTTCTGAGAAATGTCTATTCAGATCTTTTGCCTTTTTTTTCTTTTTCTTTTGGAAACAGGTTCTTACTCTGTCACTCAGGCTGGAGTACGGTGGTGCAATCACGGCTCACTGCAGCCCCAACCTCCCAGGTTCAAGCTATCCTTCCACCTCAGCCTCCTGATTAGCGGGGACTACAGGCACGCACCACCATGCCCTACTAAATTTTGTATTTTTTGTGTGGAGACAGGGTTTCATCTTGTTGCTCGGGCTGGTCTCGAACTCCTGGGCTAAGCTGTCCACCTGCCTCATCCTCCCAAAATGTTGGGTTTATAGGAGTGAGCCACTGCACCTGGCCTCTTTTGCTCTTTTATAAATCAGATTATTAGATATTTTCCTACAGAGTTGTTTGAACTCCTTATATGTTCTGGTTATTAATCCCTTGTCAGGTGAATAGTTGCAAATATTTTCACCTATTCTGTGGGTTGTGTCTTTATTGTGTTGATTGTTTTCTTTGGCACACAGAAGCTTTTTAACTTGATGTGATCCCATTTGTCCATTTTTGCTTTGGTTGCCTGTGCTTGTGGAGTATTACTCAAAAAATCTTTGCCCAGGTCAATGTCTTGGACAGTTTCCCCAATGTTTTCTTGTAGTAGTTTGATAGTTTGAGGTCTTAGATTTAAGTCTTTAATCGATTTAGATTTGATTTTTGTATATGGCAAGAAAGAAGGGTCTAGTTTCGTTTTTCTGCATATGGATATCCAATTTTCCCAAAACTATTTATTTATTCATTTATTTATTTACTGGAGATAGATTCTCACTCTGTCACCCAGGCTGGAGTGCAGTGGCACAATCTCGGCTCACTGCAACCTCGGCCTCCCGGGTTCAAGCAATTCTCCTGCCTTAGCCTCCCAAGTAACTGTGACTACAGGTGCAAGCTGCCACGCTCGGCTAATTTTTTTGTATTCTTAGTAGAGATGGGGTTTCACCGTGTTGCCCAAGCTAGTCTCGAACTCCTGAGCTCAGGCAATCCACCTGCTTCAGCCTCCCAAAGTGCTAGGATTGTAGGCATGAGCCACTGCGCCTGGCCCCAACACCATTTATTAAAGAGACTGTCCTTTCCCCAATGTATGTTCTTGGAATCTTTGTAGAAAATCATTTCACTGTAGATGTATGGATTTGTTCCTGGGCCCTCTATTCAGTTCCATTGGTCTATGTTTTTGTTTTTATGCCAGTGCCATGCAGTTTTGGTTACTGTAGCTCTGTAGTATAATTTGAAGTCAGGTAATGTAATTCCTCCAGTTTTATTCTGTTTGCTCATGATAGCTTTGGCTATTCTGGGTCTTTTCTGGTTCTATGTAAATTAAAGGACTTTTTTTATTTCTGTGAAGAATTTTATTGCTATTTTGACAGGGGTTGCATTGATATGAGTAGCATGGACATTTTAACAATATCAATTCTTCCAATCCATAAACATGGAATATTTTTCCATTTTTTTGTGTGTCCTCTTCAATTTCTTTCATCAATGTTTTATGGATTTCATTGTAGAGATCTTTCACTTCTTTAAGTTAATTCCTAGGTATTTAGTTATATTTGTAGCTATTATAAATGAAATTACTTTCTTAATTTCTTTTTCAGATTGTTCACTGTTGACATATAGGAATGCTACTGATTTTTGCATGTCGATTTTGTATCCTGCAACTTTATTGAATTTGTTGATCAGTTCTAATAGTTTCTTTTGGAGTTGTTAGGTTTTTCCAAATATAAGATCATATCCTCTACAAACAAGGATAATTTGACTTCTTCCTTTCCAGTTTGGATGCTCTTTATTTATTTATCTTGTCTGATTGCTCTGACTAGGAATTCCAGGACTAGAGTAGGAATTCCAGGACTATGCTGAATAAAAATGATGAAAGTAAGCATACTTGTCATGTTCCAGATCTTAGAGGAAAGGCTTTCAGTTTTCTCCCATTCAGTGTGATACTAGCTATGGGTCTGTTGTATATGGCTTTTATTATGTTGAGGTTTTATATTCAGTTTTTTGAAGGTTTTTATTGTGAAGGGATGTTCAATTTTATCAAATTTTTTTCAGTATCAATTGAAATGATTGTATAGTTTTTGTCCCTTATTCTGTTGATATGATGTGTCACTTTGATTGATTTGCCTATGTTGAACCATCCTTGCATCCTTGGAATAAATCCCATGTGGTCATTATGAATGATCTTTTTAATGTCCTGTTGAATTCAGTTTGCTAGTATTTTGTTGAAGATTTTTGCGTCAATGCTCATCAAAACTACAGGATATTGGCTTGTAGTTTTCTTTTTTAATTTGTCTTTTCTGGTTTTGATAAGAAGACCTTGTAGAATGTGTTAGGAAGCATTCCCTCCTCCTCTGTTTTTCAGAATAGCTTGAGTAGAATTGGTATTAGTTCTTCTTTAAATATTTGATAGAACTGAGCAGTGAAGCCATCGGATCCCAGGCTTTTCTTTGCTGGGAGACTTTTTATTAGGACTTCGATCTTGTTACTTGTTAGTAGTCTGTTCAGGTTTTGGATTTCTTCATGATTCAATCTTGATAAGTTGTATGTGTCTAGGGATTTATCCATTTATTTTAGGTTTTCCCATTTATTGCCATATAGTCACTCATAGTGACCTCTAAAGAGGCTTTGAAATTCTATAGGATCAGTTGTAATATCTCCATTTTCATCTCTGATTTTATTTATTTGGGTCTTCTCTCTTTTTTTCTTAGTCTGGCTAAAGGTTTATCAATTCTGTTTATCTTACTTAAAAAACAACTTTTTGTTTTGTTGATTTTTATATTGTTTTCTTCATTTCAGTTTTATTTTTGCTTTGATTTTTTTTTTTTTTTTTGAGATGGAGTCTTGCTCTGTCACCAGGCTGAAGTACAGTGGCGAGATCTTAGCTCACTGCAACCTCTGCCTCCCAGGTTCAAGTGATTGTCTGCCTCAGCCTCCTGAGTAGCTGGGACTACAGGCGTGCACTACAACGCCCAGCTAATTTTTATATTTTTAGTAGAGATGGGGTTTCACCACGTTGGCCAGGATGGTCTCGATCTCTTGACCTTGTGATCCACCTGCCTTGGCCTCCCAAAGTCCTGGGATTACAGGCGTGAGCCACCATGCCCGGCCCTGCTTTGATTTTTATTATTTCTTTTCTTCTACAAACTTTGGGTTTGGTTTGCTGTTGCTTTTCTACTTCTTTAAGATGCATCATTAGATTGCTTATTTGAAGTGTTTCTCTCTCTCTTTTTTTCTTTCTCTTTCTTTCTTTCTTTTCTTTCTTTTCCTTCCTTCTTTCCTTCCTTCCTTCCTTCCTTCCTTCCTTCCTTCCTTCCTTCCTCCCTCCCTCCCTCCCTCTCTCTCTCTTTCTCTTTCTTTCTTTCTTTCTTTCTTTCTCTTTCTTTCTTTCTTTTTTTCTCTTTCTTTCTTCTTTCTTTCTTTCTTTCTTTCTTTCTTTCTTTCTTTCTTCTTTCCTTCTTTCCTTCTTTTTTCTTTTTTTTTTTTTCAGAGTCTCAGTCTGTCGCCCAGGCTGGAATGCAGTGATTTGATCTTGGTTCACTGCAGCCTCAACCTCTCAGACTCAAACTATCCTCCCACCTCAGCCTCCTGATTAGTTGGGACTACAGATGTGTGCCACCATGCCCAACTAATTTTTTCTTTTTTGTATTTTTGGTAGAGACAGGGTTTTGACATGTTGCCCACCCAGATTGAGGGTGGGTCTGCCTCTCCCAGTCCACTGACTCAAATGTTAATCTCCTTTGGCAACACCCTCACAGACACACCCAGGACTAATACTTTGTATCCTTCAGTCCAGTCAAGTTGACACTTAATATTAAACATCACAAGTAGAAAGTCAAAAAGATGAACCTATCAAAAATAATATCTACAACAACTTTTCAAGACATAAACAGGAACAGCAAAAAGTTTTATAAAAGGGGAGACAGAGTTCTTATCAGTTCTCAGTATGAAGAGGGAAATTTACAGCTGAAAGAGTCTACATAAAAAAAACTAGAGGCCAGACATGGTGGCTCATGCCTGTAATCACAGCATTTTGGGAAGCTAAGGCAGGAGGATTGCTTGAGCTCAGGAGTTTGAGACCAGGTTGGGCAACATGCCAAAACCCTCTCTTTACCAAAAATACTAGTGTAAATCCAAGAGTACAAAAGCCAAAGAACCTGCAGTCTGATGTTCGAGGGCAGGAAGCATCCAGCATGGGAGAAAGGTGAAGGCCAGAAGACTCAGCAGGTCAGTCCCTTCCACTTTCTTCTGCCTGCTTTATTCTAGCCACACTGGTAGCTGATTAGGTGACTGTGTATTTTCAAATGGCATGTCGTCAAGGTCACTAATTCTTTTTTCTGCTTGATTAATTCTGCTATTAAGAGATGCTGATGCATTCTTCAGTATGTTGACTGCATTTTTTTAACTCCAGAATTTGTTTGTTTCTTTTTAATTATTTTAATTTCTTTGTTAAATGTATCTGAGAGGAATCTGAATTCCTTCTCTGTGTTATCTTGGATTTCTTTGAGTTTCCTCAAAACAGTGAATTCTCTCTCTCTCTGGAATTGGCCCCGGTGCCTTATTTAGTTGGTTCGTTGAGGTCATGTTTTCCTGGATGGCCTTGATGCTTGTGGATGTTCATCAGTGTCTGAGCATGGAAGAGTTAAGTATTTATGGTAGTCTTCACAGTCTGGGCTTGTTTATACCTGTCCTTTTGGGAAGGCTTTCCAGGTACACAAGGACACTTGGGTGTTGTGATTTGAGGTTTTGGCCACTGCAGCTTCACCTGCATTGGGGGCACCCCAAGCCCAGTAACATTGTGTTTCTTGAAGACTTGTGGAGATACCACCTTGGAGGTCTTGAATAAGGTCTGAAAGAAATCTCTGAATTACCAGGCAGAGACTCTTGTTCTCTTCCCTTCCTTTCTGTCAGACAAATGAAGTCTCTCTGTCTGTGCTAACTCTCTGGAGCTGGGGAAGGGATGACACAAGCACCTCTGTGGCCACTACCACTGGGACTGCACCGGGTCAGGCCTGAAGCTAGCATGGCACCGTGTCTCACTGAAGGCCCACTGTAAAACTACCTGGCTACCGCCTATGTTCTCTCAAGGACCTAGGGCTCTATAATCAGCAAGTGGCAAAGCAAGTCAGGCTTGTGTCCTTCCCTTCAGGGCAACAAGTTCATTCCCCTTGGCCCCAGGCAGGTCCAGAGATGCTACCCAGGAGCCAAAGCATGGAGTTGAAAACCCTAGAAACTACCTTTACTCTATTGAGCTGGTACCCAAGCCACAAGACAAAGTCTTTCCACTCTTCCCTTCCCTTTTCCCAGGCAGAAGAGTCTCTCCGTCTGTCCATCATCATCACAAGCTAGTGGGTAGTACTATCAGGCTACTGCCAATGTTCACTTAAGGCCCTAGGGCTCTCCAGTCAGCTTGTGGTGAATGCTGCCAGGCCTGGACTCACCCTTCAGAGAAGTGGGCTCCCCTCTGCCCCAGGGCAGGTCCAGAAATGCTATCCAAAGCCAAGGCCCAGAGCTGGGGACCCCAAGAGCCTGCTTAGTGCTCTACTCCACTATGGCTGAGCTGGTGCCTAAGCTGTAAGAAAAAGTCCCCTTTACTCTTCTGTCTGCTTTTCTCAAGCAGAAGGAGTCCCTCCTCGTAGTCACCACAGCTGTGAATGTGCTGGGTCACACCTGAAGCCACCATGTCTCAGTCTCACCCAATGCCCGTGTTGTACTACCTTGGTATCAGTGCTATTTATTAAGGGCTTAAGGGCTTAGGGCTCTTTAGTCAGCAGGTGATGGATCCTGCCAGGACCGAGTCCTTCCCTTCAAGGCACTGAGTTCCCTTCTGGTCCAGGGTGTGTCTAGGTTGCCCAGGAGATAGATTCTGGAATGGGAGTCTCAGGACTCTGCCTGCTGCCCTATCTTACTGTTGCCAAGCTGGTATTCAAATTGCAAGACAAAGTCCTCTTTAATCTTCCTTCTCCTCTCCTCCAGTGGAAGGAGGGGTCTTTTTCAGAGCTACAAGCTATGCTGCCTGGGGTTGGGGAGGGGTGGTGCAAACACTCTCTTAGCTGCTTTGGCTTGTGTCTAATTAGGTTGCATACCCCAACTCCACTGGCTCTGACCCCAGCACAGCATTAGGACTTAACCAGGAGTTGCAGTCCTTGTGGCCTAGACTGCTTTTCAAATTTATTTAGAACCCCAGAGCACTTTAGCCTGTGGTGGTGAGGCATGCTGAAACTCAAGTTCCAACTGCTGGAATGGATGATTTCCCTCTGGCTACAACTTGCCTAAATGCTCCCTCCATGGACGTTGTTCTGCCCAGTGTTGGCAGCACTGAGTTCCAATGCAAAGTTCCACAATCACGGTGCTCTCCCTCCCTCAAGTGCACAGATTCTCTCTCCATGCCCTGCAGCCACTGCTGGAGGATTGAGGAGGGGTGATGTTGGCAATTCAAGACTGTCTTTCCTGCCCTCTTCATTATCTTTTTCTGGAATCTATAGGTAAAATTAGTTACTGTGATTGCCCACTTGATTTTCGGTTCTTCTGAAGGTGCTTTTTTGTGTGGATATTAAATTTGGTGTTCCTGTGGGGAGGATGATTGATGGAAGTGTGGGATTATGGGTGTGAGCCACTGTGCCTGGCCAAATGTGTGCATTCTGACTGCTCCAAAGACTCACCATTCTCCCATATCTCTCCCTCTCCTTGGGCCTCCCTATTCCCTGAGAAACAGCAATATTAAAATTAGGTCAATTAATAGTCCTACAATGGTCTCCAAGAGTTCAAGTGATAGGAAGAATCACAAGTCTCTCACTTTAAAAAACTATAAATAATTAAGTTTAACGAGGAAGGCATGTTGAAAGCTGAGACAGGCCAAAAGCTAGGCCTCTTGTGCTTAATAGCGACATTGTGGATGCAAAGAAAAAGTTCTTGAAGAAAATTAAAAGTTTGACTCCAAGGAACACACAAATGATAAGAAAGCAAAACAGCCTTATTACTGATATGGAGAAAGTTTGAGTGGTCTGGATAGAAGAACCAGACACAACCATCCCTTAAGCCAAAGCCTAATCCAGAGCAAAGTCCTAACTCTCTTTCATTCTATGAACAGTGAAAAAACTGAAGGAGCTGCAGGAGCTAGCAGAAATTGGTTTATGAGGTTTTAGGAAGAAGAGGAAGAGGAAAGAAGAGGAGGAGGAGGAGGAACAGGAAGAAGAGGAGAAAGAGAAGAAGAAGAAGGAAAAGAAGAAAAGGAAGAGGAGGAAGGGGACAGGGGAGGGGGAGGAGGCAGAGAGGGAGGGAAGGGAAGAGAAAAGGAGTAGAGTAGAGACAGGTGGGATGAAAGGCACGAGTAACCTGGTTCACAGTTGGGGATTATGAAGGACTAAATGGCACTAAAATTTCACTGATGAAGAGGAGACTAAAAGATATTTTATACCTAGGAATATGTCTAACCAAGGAGGTGAAAGATCTCTACAATGAAAACTACAAAACACTGATGAAAAAAATTGCAGATGACACAAACAAATGGAAAAATATCCCATGCTCATTGATCAGAAGAATCAATGTTGTTAAAAATGACCCTACTACCTAAAGGAATCCACAGATTCAATGCAATTCCTTTCAAAATATCAATGTTATTTTTCACAGAATTAGAAAAAGCAATGCTAAAATTCATATAGAACCAAAAAACAGCCTGAATAGCCAAAGCAATCCTAAGCAAAAAGGACATAAGCTTGAGAGAATAGAAGTAAGGAAGAGACATTTCATGGGAAAGGGCATTTTGGGTTAAGGGCATGGGGAGGGGTTCAATTTGGTTGCAGTGAGACTTGTTTAAGAGGAAGTGGCATATCATGGGGATGGAGGAAAACCACAGGTGACCTGTAAGAGGTCACATGTGCAAGGCTTTGACTATCTTGTAGGTGCTGGACAACTACTGAAAAATGGCTAATTAATAAATTTTCTCTGGCATCAAAGGAGAAGATGAAGCAGGGAGGAAACAGTTGCCATGTTCCAAGTGAATCAGACCTAAGGGTGAGACCAGAACTAAGCTATGAGTAGTAGAAATGGAGAAGAACATGCACTTTGAGGAAATATCAATTAACGAGGGTTGCCAGGACTTGGTAAAAGTACCTAAGAAGCAGTCCCCAAATGAAAGTGCACATTGCTGTGTTTTGAAGGCTCATTTGCTCCTCCATGTCTTGCCTTTTGGATAGCACAGAAATTATTTCTCAGCTCTTGGGGAGGTTGTGCACTCTTCAGTCTCCCTAGGCTCAGGGTTAAACAATGATGGAGACTTGGAAGGGAATGACTCCAAGGGCAGGGAAGCCACACACAACAAGCTGACTTCTTCTTGTATGTTCAGGGGTAGAGTGGCCACAGGTTATTTAGAGTAGGTGTCCTGCCTTTCCAGATGATGGCTGATGAAACAGAGAGGGGGTGGGAAGTGAGAAGGAATCCCTTCATGTATTTCTATTGGCTTCCTGAGAGCAGTGCAGATTAGCTGAGCGTAGCACCTGGATGGAACACAGAAGAAGAGAGGGGGCGGGAAGTGAGAAGGAATCCCTTCATGTATTTCTATTGGCTCCCTGAGAGCAGTGCAGATTAGCTGAGCGTAGCACCTGGAAGGAACACAGAAGAGTATGCTAGCATGGAATTAATGACACAGACAAGGAAATAGAAGAAAACTAGTAGAGGAGTGACTGGATCCCACTCTCTCCTTCCAAATGCCCTATCCTTAATGAGTCAGCCTGAACCAAGGTTTGTTTCCAAGACGGTTTCAGGGGCAGGAAAGCCCATCTGAAGTGTGAAGTTGAAGGATCCAGTAAAGTTAGTGCTGTAGGTTTGACAGGGAATATTGCTCCCACTTTACAGATGATATCCAGGCAGCAAGAGTTAAGCCAGTAACTACAGATAATGCTCTGGTGGTATGTACTCCTGTGTACATTGTTCTCGGCATTTAATTTGAATTATGTTATCCCTGTGGGGTTGGTAGTTTTATTATCCCCATTTAATAGATGGGGGACTTGAGACACAGAGAGGCTAAGTAACCTGCCCAAGGCTATATAATGCATATGACAGAGACAGAATTCAAATCCAGGCAATGGGACATCAGAGAGTATGCCTGACCACTATGCTCCATTGACTTCAGCACCAACCAAGTCTTCTGATTCCAAGCCCATTGCTCTTTCCAATACATTGTAACAGTCACTTCTTGGCATAAAAATTTCAAATATCATGCCAATAGTTTCATATGTAGGGGATTTCAAAGGTGTACCTCTGGGAAGCCTATGATCTCAGCCACATTGTAGGAAATAAATTGCCCAAGTTTAGTGTCTTAAATTCAAATCACAAACATAGTATTAACAGTGGGGTGGAAGTATTAGTAAAAATTCATCTTATTAAATGAACATCTGTTTCCCGGAATTTGACAGCATTCTCATACAAGTATGGCCAGGCTGGGTTGGCTCACTGAGAAAGTTTAAGTATACTTTCTAATGAAACTTTCATAGTTATAAAAACTACAGCGATGAAGTCAGTGGGTAAAGAGTCTGAATTTTAGTACCTCTAAAAAAGAAGTCAGACACATTGTTTTATCTGCCCAATTCTAGAGTCATTATATCTCTCCCTTCCCAGTCTAGTGTTAATAAGACAGACAGACTGGGCAGGGAAATGGCAGTTAGTGGGCAAAGGGTTTTTGGTAGGGAAGTGGGCATAGTCCGGAATATTGGAAAATGCCACTGCCTTTCATCTATTTTTGGGACTGGGATGGGTTTCCATGTCAGATTGATTGCAAAAAATGGCTGCAATTCTTCAAGCACTTTGCACTGTGACTTTGCCAGCAACTCCATTAAGAAATGGAGTCTATTTCCCTACCCCTTGAATCTGGGCTGTCCTGTGACTTAGTTTTAGCCAGTAGAATGTGGCAGAGGTAATGGTATGTCAGTTCCAAGCCTAAGGTCTTAAACCAAGACCTCTTGGTCAGCTCTTTTTTTTGAGTTGGAGTCTCACTCTGTTGCCCAGGCTGGAGTGCAATGGCACGATCTCGGCTCACTGCAACCTCTAGCCCCCAGGTTCAAGTGATTCTCCTGCCTCAGCCTCCCAAGTAGCTGGGATTATAGCCTGCCACCACGCCTGGCTAATTTTTGTACTTTTAGTAGAGACAGGATTTCACCATCTTGGCAGGTCTTGAACTCTTGACCTTGTGATCCACCTGCCTCCGCCTCCCAAAGTGCTGGGATTACAGGCGTAAGTCACTGTGCCGGCCATCTTGGTCAATTCTAAGATCAAGAGTTCTTGAACATTTCCGCTCTCTTTTGCCCCTCTGCCTTTATTAGGAGAACAATCCTGAACTAGCCTGCTGGAAGATGAGACATGACATGAAGCAGAGATGCATATTCCCAGCTAAGGCCATCTTAGATCAGCCAACTCCAGCAGACCTTCCAGCTGTCGGCAGTCACATAATAAGCTCAGCTGCATACTTTGAGCCCATCCTGGATCAGCGGTTGCTCAGCCAGCTCCTAGATGCATGAGAAATAGCATATGGCTGGGCTTAAAGACACTAGACATTGGGATGGTTTGTTATGCAGCATTATTGTAGCAATAGAGAGCTGACAAAAGCACCAGAGGAAAATCTCATCAGTGACAGGAAGTCTGCTCCCCTCTATCATGCCCTGTTTCCTGTGCTTGCAGCTTTTCCATTTCCTTCTAATAGTGGCTGCCCCACTCTCACCCAGCCCCACAGAAACTCTGCTGGAAGGCCACTGGTTACCTACTGGGGAAAGGCGGCCAACGCTTACATTGCAAACACATAGAAGAAACAATACTCATGTTTTCTCCAGCCCAGAGCAAGTCAGCAACATGGCAGAAATCCAGATCTTCCTCCTTTGTTTCTTTTATGTTTGCACTTTGGTCCGCTTTCCACCCAATTCCCACCATGGCTCCTCTTTCTACTTAAAGATGGGTGTATCAAAGAGTTTCCAATCAAGAAATCTGCAGTTGCACAGGTTTGGATTCACACTCTGGCTCAGCCTCCTACTAGCTCTGTGCTCTCAGAAAAGTCGCTCAACTCATTGAGTCTGTTTCTTTGTACATAAAATGGGGATGATAATTCCTACCTATAGGGTTATTGTAAGGATCAACTGAAGTATGTACTTAGGATGTATTAAATAATACATCAATAAATGGTAATTTTGACTAATTGGTGGGCCCCATCCTCTCCAGTTCTCAACTCTGGGGCTCCTTTCAGAATTCTAGTTTGGGTTCAAACCACCTGCTAGCAGAACCCCATATAATCTAGTATCTTAGGACCTGCTCTAATCTCTAGTCCCTGCAGGCACCCAGGCTGATGTATTAGTGTCCCTATGCAAGTACACTTTACAACAGAAAAGTGTCAAAGCCCTTTTGCAAGTGGGTCAGTGGGCTATCTCGCCTCTCCAAACCCCAGGCTCTGCTGACCGCCTGCAATTATTTCCACATGATGCAATGCTCCCCCTCCCCTTGGGAGCAGTATTAGGTTTCCTCCCATTCCCATACACTTCAGAGACTGCTACCCTCTCACATTTCAGACGCTGACCTGCTCCTTTGCACTTTTCCCCTCTGCTTGTCTGGAGAACTGCATAACGAAATTCAGACAGTGGTGACTAACTTCCCCTCAGAACAAGGTGGCGCGGGCTGGCAGGGAGCATGCTTCTCCCAAGGCTGGGGCATAAAGCTGGGTGAGAGGAAGCTTGGTGACTTCATTGCTTCGTGTCAGATCAGAGGTTCCTTGCTCTGAAGGGAAAGGCAAACACTTTTGATCTGACTATGGGAGGCGGGGAGAATACATGTGATCTATAAAATGAAAGAGGCTTTCCAAAAACAACAAGGCTGAATCATAAGAACTTACATTTATGGAACACTCTGCCGTTTCCAAGGCTCTTTTCACACGCATTGTCTCATTTGACTCTCACAGCAGCCATGGGAGGCACAGGGGACCAGGATTAACATCGCTGTTAGACCAACATTCCCGCTAGACCTTCTAGAGGAGTGCTGAGGTCACACAGCAAGGAGGTGGCAGAGCCTAGGCCCACCTGCAGGCCTCTGGACCCCACACCCAGCACTCCAGCCTCTGTGGTGCTGTCTTCTCTCTTGCACTTCAGACCGTGACTAAGGCCCAAAATGTTTAAAGCTTTCTTGTAGAAACACCCCTTACGGCAGCAAACTTACTAACTCTGATGCAAACTTACTACCAAATCTTGCATCTTGTTTAAAAATTCCATTTGAACTATGAGTTTCGTTATACTAATTGCCACATTTATATTAAGTATATTTTATATTCTTAAGGCAAAGGTAAAGCTTTTTATTTTTGCTTCCCTTAGATAAAATAAATGTTTCAGGAAGATGGCTTTGCTTAGCCTCTGGTGACTTCAGGAGTCCGTGGCACCAGGTTCTAGATGCTTTCAGCCAGTGTGGAAGATGAGTGTGTGGCCTACGTGCGACCGCCTGGAGAAACGCTTTCTTGAGCCCCCACCTCAGTAAGGATGTGATTTTTTAGTTGGTATTGTTGACTGGGGCTTCTTTTAAACCATCTGTCCCAAACATTCCACTCTGCGTTCTTTGACAATAGAAAGACACATGTTTGTAAGGTGTGTTTAGTATCTTGAGAAGCTGGAGGCAGGAGCTTTCGTGCATTCCCAGATGCAATGAATGCACTTGCAGAGCAGAAAACATGTGCTTTAAGCAGGAACCAATGATGGAAGCAGGCACAGCCAGAAGACCAGCTGTGTGTGGAGCTCAGCCGAGGGGTCAGAACACAAGATTTAGGGGCTCGGAATTGTTGTAACTCTATGCCATACCTTACGTCACCCTCCAGGCAGCTCTCTCTCGGAAGAGTCTTGGGAGGAGTCCCACTGTCAGCCAGGGAGCATTCTCCTCTCTGTGCCTTTCAGGAGGTCCAAGATCTTTAAATTGGAACTTGGACTCCACAGGGCCCTGCGGTGCAAGCCTCAGCTGACTCTGGCTAGCCTTGACAACTCCTGCTGTCCATCCCAGAGCTGGCTCGGCACTTGCTGGTGGGGTTTTTGCTCCAGAGAGGAATCCTGGCACCATCAAGATGCAAAGTTAGTTGAGACAATTATAGCACACTTATCAGAACAGATGGGATCAAAGTCTCAAGTCAAAGGTGAGTGAGGTGACCATCATGAGGGCCATCTCCTTTGACATGGGTTTGAAGTAAGTGGGAATATATTCCAAAGTGGTCTTGCAATTGTTTGCAATGATAAACTTGGGATTTGCTGAAGGAAAGAAAAAGAGTCATCCAAGAGGACAATCTCAACAGCTAACATGTACAACCGTTTCTTATGTGTGCCAGACACTGGCTTTAGCATCTTAAGTGCATTTGTTCATTTACACCTCAAAACAGTCTTACAAGGTAGGTACTAGTGTGACCCATCCCATTTACACAGATAAGAACATGAAATCACAGAGACTGTAAGTAACTTGTCTAAGGTAAACAGCTAATACGTGGCAGAGCTGGGATTTGAACCCAGGGCCTCCATACTTTTAACTACCATGCTATACTGCTTCTCACTGCCTACCCAATGCACTCACAAGTAATAGTAAATGAACTTTCTTTAGCCCAATTTTATGCTAAGCCGTGTGCTGAATGCTTGACAGGCCCTATCTCTCACAATTCTGACAAGATTCCTGGAAAGGAAGTACTATCACCGCTTCCATTTTCTAAATTACTTCCAGCTTCAAATGAGGAAACTGAGGCTCAGAGATGTTAACTTGCCAGGAGTTACATACCTAGTAAATGACCCTAAAGCCGATACTCTTAATCATTCTATTTTGCTGCCTTCTACGTAAACTGCATAAACTGCGACTAGCTCAAAACAAATAAGAGGTTGTTTTTTTTCTTTTTTTTCTTTAGAGAGTGTCCCATGTATTCTGGACACTAAATAAGTGCATACTCATTTCCAAGAAAATGCTTATAGGATTTGAGATCTGGGTGGTAGGCAGCATGGTGAAATGCAAAGAACCCTGAGCTTGCAGTCAGAAGATCTAGGTGCAGGTCCCATCTCTGGTGCTTGGTTTCCCAGTTTCCTCATGTGTAAAATGGAGCAAACGAGAAAGCCTGTCTGTGGGAAATGAATGATAGGACATATGTGGTGCCGTTATTATTTAACATATGGAAATAGTTCTCTTTTTAGCCCAACTCCTTTCATTTTTTTTAGATGAGAAAATAGAATCCTAGAGAGGTTAAAAAAACTTTCTTGAGTCCCACAGCTAGTTCATGACAGTCAGGACTTGAAATCAACTCCTCAGCCTTGCAGTCCAGCACATTAGCTACTTTACTGGGCTGATTTTCTGATACTCCTTAGAGTCTGTGTTTTAGGATTATCCTGTCATTACTTGGTTCCATTTATTAAACTGCTGCTTCTCTTGTATCTGTGGAATTAAGGGTCAAAAAGAGTTTAGATAAGGTGAATGCACACTCTCCACAACTATCTAGTGGATTCCTGGTTTCCATTTGCAGAAAACAGCAGCTAAAAAGTCATAAAATTGGTAGACAGCTCTCCATCTCTCTGTCTCCTGTTCATCTTTAAAGGATGTGCCACCAAATGGTGATGTGAGCAGAAAAACAAGGAAGGCACCACAGAGCTCTCCCAGGTGGTCTTGTCTGGTCTAGCGGCAGGTGTGGTGTTGTGGGGAGTGGGAATTACTAAGGAAGAAATCAATAAAGATCAACGGAAAGTCCCACAGTTAGGTTCAAAACATCAACTGTACCCAGTGCAGGGTAAGTAGAATCGTTCACACAAAAATGACCTTGAGGTTTTAGTTGTATAAGTTCAATAAGAAATAATATTGCTGTGGATTTATCTAAAAATCAATTGCATTCTGAAAGTGTGTGGTGGCTAATATTTTGTGTCAACTTGACTGGATTAGGAATGCCCAGATAGTTTGCAAAACATGATTTCTGGGTGTGTCTGTGAGGGTGTTTCCAGAAGAGATTAGTCTTTGAATCTGTAGTCTGAGCATAGATGATCCACCTCACCAATATGAGTGGGCATCATCCAATCCATTGAAGGCTCAAATAGAACAGAAAGGTGGAGGAAGGATGAATTCACTCTCTCTCTTCTTGAGCTGGGACAGCCATCTTCCCCTACCCTTGAACATCAGAAATCCTGGTTTTGGGTCTTCAAACTCTGGGACTTATACCAGTGGCACCTCTCCTTCCAGGTTCCCATGCCTTTGGACTTAGACTGAATTATACCACTGGCTTTCCTGCTTCTCCAGCTTGCAGATAGCATATGATGATTCTTCTTGGCTTCCATAATTGTGTGAGCCAATTCCCATAATAAATTCCCTCTTATGTATCTGTATATATCCTATTGGTTCTGTTTCCTTGGAAAACTCTGACTAATACAGAGTGAGTTAAGAGTTACTTTTTAGTCCCAGCCGGGCGTGGTGGCTACCCCTGTAATCCCAGCACTCTGGGAAGCCAAGGTGGGCAGATAACCTGAGGTCAGGAGTTTGAGACCAGCTTGACCAACATGGTGAAACCCCTTACCAACAGACCAGCTACTTGGGAGGCTGAGGCTGGATAATCGCTTGAACCTGGGAGACGGAGGTTGCAGTGAGCCGAGATTGTGCCACTGCATTCCAGCCTGGGCGACAGAGCGAGACTCTGTCTCAAAAAAGAATAATAAAAAATAAATAAATAAATAAAGCATTACTTTCTAGTCCTGACCCTTTCACAAACTGGCTGAGGAACTCAAGTAAGTGTTTTAAAGCTCTCAAAATGAGGAATGGTATAGTCCCTCTGTATTCTGTACTTAAGACATGCATAGAAATGCTTCTTTCTGAACGTCATATTTTCACGTTGTATTGACAAGCTGGAGCATAACCAGAGGCCTCGGACTCAGCACTGGAAAGAATTCACCTTTGTGGGGCTTTCCATCATGTACTAGACACTGAGCTAGGGTTTTACCTATGTGGTCTCAGTTAATCTTCACATCAGTGCTGAAATCTTTTTTATTATTCTAAAAAAAAGAGTTTTGTCTTTTTTTTGTTTTTCGGAAGAAACTTGCCTAAGATCGCTCCCACTGAAAGTGAAAGGGCTGACTCTTAAATGCATGTCCTTCCCACTACTAGGATAGAAAAGCATCTAAAAACCATGTCCTGGGAGGGCAGCTGTGGAAACCAGGCATAACAATAGCTATCCAAAAAAATATATGAAGGACTGTTAGGTCCAGGAAAATAGATTTATTCGTTTTTGATCCCAGAGAAACTTGATCCAGATCCATGGTAGGAAAACAGGAAGTTGGTGTCCGGAAGAGCTTTCTATTAGAGGCGATTCAACCAAGGACCTAGCTTCCTTAACTCATCCTGAGCATCCTTTGGCATAGGAGATGCTGTCAGTATCCGGCAGTGTCCCCCTACTTGCACCCCTGCTGGGCGTGCTGAACCAGCCTCAGTTGCCAAATCCTGTGAATCTTTGCCTACAGGATTCTCTGGTCATTGGAGCCCACCTACTTGCATACTGGAAGTGACCAGGGAATAATCACTTCCCCCAGCAACTGACATGGAATGACTGAAGGGATAAATGCCCTGGCCCTCTTGCCCCTCGTGGGATAACTCTGAGGTACATGATCTATGCTGTTTCCCGGAGTTCCCAGCAGGATGAAGCTCCAGTTGGTGGAAACTTGTTTCATTGTGTTCTTCTCTTGCCTGTCTCACTTCCGCTGCTCAACCGGTGTTCCCTGGAATAACTTCTCAACTATGCCACTTGCATTTGAATCTTTGCCTTGGAGTCCACTTCTGTGGAACCCCAAAGTAAGGCAGTCCCTGTGATTCATGAGCACTGGACTGTATGTCAAGGGATTTAAGTTTTCATCTTGCTTCCTGACCACGTGCTTTTGGGCAAGTCACTAACTCTGTCTGGCTCCTCATTTTCCCATTTGGACTGGATGAAATATATTTGTGTCATTTATATTCATGATCATGAGTACACCTAGCACTTCAATTTGTAGAGTCCTTTGGCTGCTTTTGTTTTTATTTATTTATTTTGAGACAGAGTCTCACTCTGTTGCCTGGGCTGGAATGTAGTGGCACAATCACAGTTCTCTTCAGTCTTGATCTCCCAGGCTCAAGTGATTCCCCCACCTCAGCCTCCTGAGCAGCTGGGATTACAGCTGTGTGCCACTACGCCCAGCTAATTTTTAAATTTTTTGTGTGGGGATGGGGTCTCACTATGTTGCCCAGGCTGGTCTTGAACTCCTGATCTCTAGAGATCTTCCTGCCTCAGCCTCCCAAAGAACTGGCATCACAAACATGAGCCACCATGCCCGGCTCCTTTGCCTGCTTTTGAAAGGCCCTTCTCATCAAGGCCGTTCCCATCCATGTCTCATTTGATCCTCAAAATACCTCTATGAATTACACAAGGTATGACCAACTTTGCCTATCTAGAAGATTAGATAACTGAACACCATAAGGGATTAGTGTCCTTTTTTCTCATCTAAATATTTTAACTAATTTGCTCTTATTATTCACCAGTCTGAGTGATTCTCATGCCTTATTCTTCTAAATTTCCATCTTCAACTTTGATGCATAGAACAAGTTTCCTGTTTCCTGATGGCTGGGAAACATCTGGAATTGTGGCCAAAATAAGAAGAGATTCACAACCTTGAATATAAAATTCTACCTTCAACAGTCTATACTAGGTTAAGTGCTGTGTGAGACAAGCATGTGGAGGTAGACATAGTCCCTGGGCTCGGTGCTGGTGGGCTGGGGAACTATGTATGTGCACTCTGAGAAGAGGCAGCACAGGCACGTTTCAGAAATGACATAAAGTTTGGGCTCTCTGAGAGATGGACTGTGTGTGAGTGTAAGTGTGTTTGATCTATGTATCATCAGTTTCTAAAACTGTACCTTGGATATAGTAGGTATTAAGTAAATATTTCTTAAGTGTTAATATATGTCTGCATAAATGAATAATAGCACCCTGGGAGTTCTGGGAAGATACTGTGTTACTACTAGAGTAGTCAGGGCAACTTTCCAGAGGGGATAGATGGAATTTGAGGTGGGCCTTGAATGACTGTCAGTATTTCCGTTGCCAGAGAGGGCATCCCAGGTGGAGGATATGGCATGGGCACATAAGCAGAGACAAAAATACTCTAAGTATGTTCAAGAGGGTGGCCAAAGGCCTTGTGCGACTGATGCACTATGTTAACATGGGGCATGGTGGAGCCAGATTGGTGGAGGCCTTTGAGGCCAGGTGGAGTTCAGGATGCAGTGGTGAACTGCTAAGGGTTCTGAGTGCGAGAGTCATGGTCACGGCTAGGGAGGAAGTGTAGTCAGGTGTCAGTGCAGAGTATGGACAGAGGAAGGGAGAGAGAAACAAAATCATGAGGAGGAGATTACAGTAATTCAGGCAGGAATGGGAGGGTGTCTGAATTAGGGAGTGGAAGTGAAAACAGAAAAGGAAGAATGGGTCCAGAATTCAGTAGAATATGGATTTTAGGAGCACAGGCTTTGGGGTGAAGAAGGCTGGTGCCAAATTCTTTCCCTGCTGTGCAATATTAGAATTATGTATCCTCTGTTGTCTCATTTGCAAAAAGGGAGTCATAGGATGTCGGTAAGAATGAAATGAAATAATGTATATAAAGAACAAAGCAAAGTGCTGTCACATACACTCTACATGACAGAAGTTTTAAAAAATTATTATTTTATTAAAGAAAGAAAGACTCAGCTGCTGATTAATTACCCAGCATTTAGAGATGGTTATTATTAGTGCATCATACAGTCTGTCCACCAGAACTTTGTTGGCCCCCACGCTGTTTCTCTAGATCCATGAAAAATGACGTGTGTAACTAGTACAGGCCAGAAGCACTGAAGAAAGTCAGTACCATGGGGTTTATGGGCACTCTGGTAGCGTATTAGTCCATTGTCACACTGCTATAAAGAACTGCCGGAGACTGGGTAATTTATAAAGGAAAGATGTTCAATTGACTTACACAGTTCTGCATGGCTGGGAAGGCCTCAGGAAACTTACAATCATAGCGGAACTGTAAGTAAACACGTCATTCTTCACAGGGCAGCAGGAGAGAGAAGTGCCAAGCAAAGACGGAAAGGTCCCTTATAAAAACATCAGATCTCGTGAGAACTCATTCGCTATTATGAGAACAGCATGGGGGTAACGGCCCCGATGATTCAATTACCTCCCACCAGGTCCCTCCCACGACATGTGGGAATTATGGGGACTACAATTCAAGATGAGATTTGGATAAGGACACAGCCAAACCATATCAAGTAGTTATAATAATGACCCCCTGAGGATGCCTACATTCTTATCCCTGAAATCTATACATACGCTACTTTATGTGGCAAAAGGGACTTTGCAGATGTGATTAAATTAAGGATGTTGGGAGGGGGAGATTATCCAGTAGGTGGGCCCAATGTCATCACAAGAATCTTTGTAAGCGGGAGGCAGGAGTGTCAGAGTCAAAGAAGAGGATGTGACAATGAAAGCAAGAGATCAGAGTAAGAGACAGCTCCTCCAGAAGGAACACAGTTCTGATGACCCATTTTAGACTTCGGACCCCCAGAACTGTGAAATAATAGATTGGTGCTGTTGTAAGCCACCAAATTCGTTACAGCTGCAATAGGAAACTAATCCAGGCAGTGTAGATGGTATGTTCATTCTTCACATTGAGCAGCAAGGGTTTTTCTAACTAACTTTTGGTTGGTTGCATGAGTAATGTTCTGTCTCCACAACAGTATAATTTGTGTTAGTTGGGGTAACAGTAGCTGCTATTGCAAAGAGACTGCAATAAAGAATGACTTAAAGAATATTGATGCTGTTTCTCATGTAACACTCTGCAGTGAGTGTTTCAGGCCAGCAAGTAGTTCCACTCCATAGTTATTCAGAGAACTAGGCTAATGGTAGCTTGGCCACCTTCAATGAGTGACTTCCAAGACTGCTAAAATTGCATTTAGCAGACAGCCCTGGTCATGCTATGACAGCTACCAGGAAGTAGGGAGTTTTGGAAGGCAGTGGAAGAGGCCAACCTCACTTGGAGAGAACGTGGTCACAAGGCCACACTAGACGCAAAAAGGTCTGGGCAGCCACATTCCAGTCAGAAACTATTACCATGGATGGAAGAAAGAAAGAGCAGATTTTGGGGGGCACCCAGCCTTCTCCGTCACATCTGGTCCCATTCTGACCTTTAGACTGCTAGTTTCCCAAAGCAAGGACTGTGCTTTTGCTTACCCATTGCATCCCCAGTAGTTGGCACAAGTGTTTGATACATGGTACGTGCTCAAAAACTATATGTTGAATGAATGAAGGAGTAAATGAGTACATAAAAGGACAAGTGGACTTTTCTTTAATAGCTGTGTGACTTCAAGCCTATCTCTTCAGCTCCCTAAACCTTGACCTCGTCATCTAGAAAATGGGCCTAGAAAGGCAGGCTCTGCTTGCGTCCCAGTGTTGTTTTGAAGACAAAATATAATCATAAGAAAAATACTTTAAAAAAATATTCCTCTGCAATTTACAGAAGCACTTTCATATCTTTGGTCTCACTTGACTCCCAGGAACTTGGGGGATGCTGTTATTTGTTATCCCCGTTTTGATGAGGGAACAGGCCAAGGGGAACTGAGTGCATGTGATCAGTGTGAAGCGCCCATTAGCATGTTGAGGCGGATGGACATGGGCGTTGTCATGCTCAGGCCTGTTCCCTAGACAGCTGTGCTGTACGAGTTCTGATTCTGTGTAGATTCAGTCAGAGGTACTTGCCAGAATAAACCAGGCTCACTCTGTTACAACTGTGCTGTCATAAAAAAGGAAGAGCGGGCTGGGCGTGGTGGCTCACGCCTGTAATCTCCGCACTTTGGGAGCCCAAGGCAGGTAGATCACCCGAGGTTAGGAGTTCGAGACCAGCCTGGCCAAAATGGTGAAACCCTGTCTCTACTAAAAATACAAAAATTAGCCAGGCATGGTGGCAGGCGCCTGTAATCCCAGCTACTCGGGAGGCTGAGGCAGGAGAATCGCTTGAACCCAGGAGGTGGAGGTTGCAGTGAGCTGAGACCACGCCATTGTACTCCAGCCTGGGCGACAGAGCGAAACTCTACCCTAAAAAAAAAAAAAAGGGAAGAGCAAAAATGATACTGCAGAGTCCTTAAGTTATTATTAGATGACCCTGTGCCATTTTGTATAGAGCGAAACCAGACTTTAGCACTCTCCACAGAATCTTAGCCATCATTCTGGTCCAAATTCCTCTTGGTCCAGAGAGTAGAGGTACTTTTCTGTGGTTGCACTACTCCTAGAGTGACTACCCATCCTAATTTGCACTGAAATTCTCCCCTCCCAGGAAACTCCTGAGTCCTGAGCAAGTCAGGATGATTGGTCACTTACAATGGGTAGGTAAATGTTTTCAGATTCCGAAGTCTCCTTGATTCCAGAATACTACTTGTTAACCACACTGGCACTAAATGTAATCACGGGTTAGTTACTTTGCCCCTCCAATCTTAAATTTTCTCATCTGTAAAATAGAGAGAATAATATTGAACTCAAAGAAATGTTGTATGGATTAATTCAGAAAATGCATATAAAGTGCTCACTAGATTATAGATACCGTGACTATTATTATTACTTACCAGGACTAGAAGTAAGTTATTGTAGCCATCCAACTAACTCTCTATTACCCTTAGTGGTGTCTGGTAGGATTAATAAATCATCATTATAGGAATTTTCTGTACATGAAATAAAGATGTCATATTATAATTGGAAAATTTTGTAAACTTATATGCCCCCCTCAAAAAAAGTGTAGTGAACAAAAAGTTTTTGCTGTCCATACTAAAAACCTCACCTTCCAAGAGGAATTTAGTCTATAGCTGAGCTGTACCCAAATGATTTCTTTTTTAGATGGTGAGAACAAGCTGCTATCAAGTACACTATAAAATGGAAGGATTTAGATGATTCTGGCACCAAGGGTTTAAAGTTTATGGCAGGAGGGAATGACTGTATTTCTTATATCATATTCAGTTATGTATAATAAAGTCTATTTTGGATCTAGCTACCCTCTGACCACATTTTTCTGTTGTTGCTGTGCCTGCCCATGCAAATATGCTCTATGGCATTATATAGAGAGAATAACAAAATCTGGCATTTCATGCAAGATTTAGAAGCTGCCTGTTCCCCTGTTGTAGTGCTCTGAGGGGGTGTTTGAACTCTGAAACCCTGAAGACTGAGTCCCTCAAACAGACTCTCTCTGTATCTCAGTGGGAAACTCTCTGCTTCTCTTCTTCAGTTTCTTCAGCTGTAAACAGGAATCCAAATAATTCCCTCTAGCCCAGGGATTCTTTGAGCTGGTCTGTAAAGTTACAGAGACATGAAAAACCCTGTAGTGACAATGCATGCCTAGTGTGTTGCTGTGAATCTATAGCTCAGAGTTCCATGAAATTAAAATTAAAAAAAAAAAAAAAAGATACAGCATCCAAGAGGAAAAGCCCAACGTTCTCTCTGCTCAAACTGTGGTGGTTTGTGCATAAATGTGGGGAATGAATTTCTGTGCAAGTTCCTAGGGTGATCTTGTAAACATTTTCCTACTCTTTTCTTTAAAGGCAGTCCTCTCAGTTTTTTTTGTTTGTTTGTTTTGTTTTTGTTTTTTAGGATTCCCTACACGCATCTCTCCTTTTTTTTTTTTTTTTGTAATAAAGAAAAAAAATGAGTACAGCTTCCTTGCTCCTTGTGGAGAACAAATCTGTATCTCTTTGGAAGCTTGTTGATCAAAAGATTTGTGTCATCTGTGTGTAGTACATTTCTCTGAGGGGAAAAGGCAGAGTAATCAAGAATGCTTCTCTTCTGAGAGGAAAACAGATGTACTGTGTGTGTAATGGGACTATGTTTTAAAAACAAAGTCAAGAGCCCTGGAGAATGATAATAGTGATCTCTCTGAAAATGTGTGGAGATGATGGTAGCTGGAAAAGATATCCCCACATTCCAGAGTTTTTGGTGTCTGTGGCAAAAAGCAGAAGAAATGTGTTAATAAAAATCTGGCACTTATTAGAGAGATAGGGAAGTCTGGAGTAAGTAGTGGACTCTGAGTATGACAAGAAAAGGAAAATAGAAACATTTCTTTACCCGATACCAACTTCTGCCTTGGGTCTGGTGGTACCTGTGTTTATTATTTAACATTTATAACAGGTATCCTTAAAATGATCATTGGATTTTGAGGAGCTCCCTTCCCAGCTTGATAGTGTTTACAAATCACACCAGACAATAGATCTTTAACTCTATTACTAAAAAGTAATAATAGAAAATGGGTTTTGTATATAGTACATTTTCTCTGGGGGAATGAAATCCAGAAAAATATTGACCACAAACATTTTACTGTTTAACAAAACAAAAATTGTAGACACACAAAGAATCCGCTGATTCTCCTCCCATGGGTGGCTCTTCCGTAGCTGTATATAACTGTCCAGGGCAATTATTCTCATAGTAACCTGTTTAATAGTGGCAAAATCCAATATAATCAGAATACTTAAAACTTTAGGTTATTCTTTGTGTTTTACAGTTATGAGGACAGACAAATGGGAATATGTATCTGTTTCTAGAATTTGGTTTCCAAACAAGTTTTTAGATTGGATAGTACTATATAGTTTCATTGCAGGCTTCCTGATTCAATGTTTACGTTGAAAGAGGAAAAATATTTTGTACTGACAGAGAATCAAGAGCAGATGTACTCCAAGGTCTCAAGCACACGTTTTAACTTACATTTGTATGCTGTGATGGACTATCTCAGAGCCGAAAAGTGATCTGTATTCACTAATTGTAGGTGGTTTGGTAGGTTTTGCATATAAAAATAATGTTTGATGTGTTACTGCTGTTGGGTTTCCCTTCTCTTTTCCTGTGTTTTGTGTGTTTACTTCATGGGCTCATTTAAGGTTGATTGTGGAGCTATCTCAAGTCCTAGGCTGCTCTGGTTTTTACACTCGTAAGTTTTCTTAGGAAATGTAATGTGGCTCTTAAATTCCACTGTTGGAGCACAGGTCCGTGGGAACAGGGCAGTTGCCAGGTAAATTTGATTTAGTTAGAATGTCAAGTTGGATTATTTGAGAGTCAGGACCTCCAAAATAGATCCACTTTGGTGTAAAAAAAAAAAGAAAAAAATCCTGACTGCATATCTACATTGCTGTAACCTGCCGGAAGGTTGCCAGATCTCCACTTCAATTGGTGTGTGTATAAACTGCTTACATATGCAGCCTAAAGGGAGTGATTTCGGTTGAGTGGTTGGGCGAATGTCAACACAGCTAATTGTCATTTCTAGATAACAAATCGTAAACATGGTTGGTCCCCTAGAAATGAAGGTTAACTGCATGGGGCAGAATGGTGTAAAACGTGGGTTGCAAAAATCAGTGCCTGCAGAGGCTAGGTTCCTGTGATAATGGGTGAGGTGGGCCTGGTGTCAGGGCATGAGGAAATGATGGGGACTGTGAGGATCTGAGGAGACACGCCTCATCTGAAGGGGCACCTGCCCCTCAGCTCTGGCCCTCCCTTGCCCTTCCTCCATGAGGGCTCCCTGTTGTCTGATCTGTTAATTTTTTTGCAAAACAAGCAGGAAATTCAGACTTTTATTCGAAATCTTTCAAACTCTAAATGTTGGCTTGAATTTCTTAAAACACAGAGCACTCAGAGTCTAAAGACTTCAGAAGGCCACACTGGCTGCCATTTCGAGACCCCTGAATTAGGCGATTCTTTGAGAAGAAAAGAACCTCCTGACTTCCCACTTAGAGGCTTTTTAGCTTCTTTTTTTCCCCCAGAAACCTCAGTGGGTGTCTTTTTTATAACAGAACACTGGACTAGGAGTTGGGAGGCTGGATATGCCAACGCTCCATTTCCTAACTGCATGACCCAGGGCAAGCCCTTAATTTCTTACATCCTTGGCTTTATAAATCTATCAATTCATAATATATATTTCACTACTATCTCACAGATCAAATTCACCCAACTGATATTTATTGAAAATGTACTTGAGCATATCCTATTTTATTTAATCCTGAAGAAGTCTTTATGAGGTAGATATTTCTAACATGTGTGTAGAGATAAAGAAACAGATTCTGCAAACTAAGGAAATTGCTCAAGGTCATAGAGCTAATTGGTGATGGAGTGGAAATTCAGACCAGATCTTCTGATTTTTAGTTCTGCTTTCCATTGCAAAAGCAATTCTTAAAATAGATAAAAAGCTAAAATCCATTTAAGTCATCATTGTCATCATCATCAACAACAACAACAACATTATTTTGGCCTTTTCTTATCCAGCCTCTAAATACTGACTTTATAAACAGAACCTGACCAGGTCAAGTTACTATATCTCTATAGGCCTCAATGTTCTTAACTCTTAAATGGCAGGAGCAAAACTTGAGCAGAGGTGGCAAATTTGCATTTTGAGGGCTGTATTTAGCTTAGTAGTGTTTGGTTGGGCCTAAACGCATTTTTTTTTTTTTTTTTTTTTGAGACGGAGTCTCACTGTATCGCCCAGGCTGGAGTGCAGTGGCGTGATCTCAGCTCACTGCAAGCTCTGCCTCCCGGGTTCACGCCATTCTCCTGCCTCAGCCTCCCAAGTAGCTGGGACTACAGGCACCCGCCACCACGCCTGGCTAATGTTTTGTATTTTTAGTAGAGACAGGGTTTCACTGTGTTAGCCAGGATGGTCTCCATCTCCTGACCTCGTGATCCGCCCGCCTAGGCCTCCCAAAGTGCTGGGATTACAGGAGTGAGCCACCGTGCCCGGCCATGCATTTTTTTAAAAGCAGGTTATTTATATATAGCTGACATAAAGCAACATATTTTAAGCATACACTTTGATAAATTTCATCACATGAACACACCCATAAAACCATCGCCACAATCAGGATAATGAACATATCTATCACCCCCAAAAGCTTCCTTATGACCTTGTGTGATCCATCTGTGTCTCTCCACACCTTGTCCCCAGGTCACCATGGATCTGTTTTCTTTCGCTATACATTTGTTTGTTTTATACAAATGGGATCATATAGAATGTACTTTTCTTCATATCTGGCTTCTTTCAATAAGCTTAAATATTTTGCTATCCATGCTATGGTGTATATCATTATTGGTTCATTTCTTTTGATTGCTGAGCAGTATTCCACTATATGAATTACCATAGTTTGTTTATTCACTCACTTGTTGATGAACATTTGGGTTGTACCAGGTTGGGGCTATTAAAAATATAGCTGCTATGACCACTTGTGTATACGTCTTTGTGTGAATGTATCCTTTCATTACTCTGGAGAAAAAGCCCAGGAGTGATTTGGCTGGGTCCTATTGTAGGTGTGTATTTAACCTTGTACGAAACTGCCAAAATATTTTTCAAAGTTCTACCATCTTACTTTCCTACCAGCAGTGTATGAAGAGTTCCAGTTTCTCCCCATTCTTGTCAACACTTGGATGCACAGTCTTTTTTTCCGTTCTAATATTTAAGCAGTGGTACCTTATTGTGATTTTAATTTGAAGTTCCTTAATAATTAATGATGTTGAGCATATTTTCATATGTTTATTTGCCATCTGTATGTCTTCTTTGGAGATGTATCTGAGTCTTTTGCTTATTTTTATTGTGTTGTTTGTTTTTTAATTATTCTTTGAGCTTCATAGTTTTAGCTTTTACATTTATGCTTTAATTTATCTCAAGTTAATTTTTCTTTATGCTATGGACTACAGATTAAGGTTCATTTTTTTCCCAGTTGGTTCAGCAAAATTTGTTAGACTTTTATTTTTTCATTGAATTACATTGGTGCCTTTGCAGAAAAATCATTGTCTATATATGTGTGATCCTATTTGTGTACTCTCTATTCTGTTCTATGGATACACTTTTCTGCCTTTATGGCATATTTATAGTATTGAATCTTTTAAGGTGTATATAGCTCTCCACTTATTTAGGTCTTCTTTCATGTCTGTCAATAATATTTTGTAGATGTTCAGTGTAGGGGTCTTTTTAATTCTTTCATAAACTTTATTTGTAGGTTCTTTACGGTTTTTGGTGCTATTGTAAATAAAATTTATTTTAAAATTTTATTTCCAATTGTTTATTGCTAATATATAGACGTACGATGGATTTTTGTATATTGAACATGTATCCTGAGGCCCTGCTAAATTCACTTATCAATTTAGTAGTAGGGTTTTAAAAACGTTGTTGTGTTAGGCCATGTGAGGTGGGTCACACCTAATTCTGGCATTTTGGGAGGCCAAGGCAGGAGGATCACTTGTTGCCAAGAGTTCAAAACCAGCTTGGGCAGCAAAGCAATACCCCTTCTCTACTAAAAATTAAAAAAAAATTAGCCAGGTGCAGCGTGGCCTGTGCCTGGAATCTCAGCTACTTGGGAGGCTGAGGTGGGAGAACCCCTTGAGCCCAGGAGTTTGAGCTGCAGTGAGCTATGGTCACACCACTGTACTCCACCCTGTGTGACACAGCGAAACCCTGTCTCAAAAAGAACACACACACACACACACACACAACACCAAAACCCCAAAATGTTGTTGTGTTAATTCTTTTGAATTTTCTGCGTCCACTATCACTACCTACAAAAAAGATAGAATTTTACTACTTTCTCAATATTTTTGCCTTTTATTTCTCTTTCTTGCTTTTGCAAGACGTGCATGACATGGCGAATACCTCCAGTGTAATATTAAATATGAATGGTGAAAATTTACATCCTTTGCCTTGTCCCTTACGTTATGTGGACCATTTTTAGTATTTCACCATCAATTATGATGTTAACTCTAGGTTTTCCTTAGAAGCATTTTTTTTTTTTTTTTTTTTTTTAAGGCAGCCTCACTCTGTCACCCAGGCTGGAGTGCAGTGATGTGATCTCGGCTCACTGCAATCTCCACCTCCTGGGTTCAAGCAATTCTTGTGCCTCAGCCTCCAAAGTAGTTGGGATTACAGGCATGCACCATCACGCCCGGCTAATTTTTGTATTTTTAGTAGAGACAGGGTTTCACCATGTTGGCCAGGCTGGTCTCAAACTCCTGGCCTCAAGTGATCTGCCCGCCTCAGCCTCCCAAAGTGCTAGGATTACAGGCATGAGCCACTGTGCTTGACCCCTTTTATCAGATTTTTCAGAGGTTCTCTTGTATTTCTAGTTTTATGGGAACTATTTTAAAATATATAAATGGATGCTGGATTCTTTTTCAAGTGCTATTTTGCAGTCATCATTGGGCGATTTTCTTTTCCTGAAACATCTTTTATCATAATGTTTTGGTGTTTGGGACATAGAAGCTTATACAATAAATTAGGAATTGTTCCCTCCTTCTGTCTTTTGTGAAAGAGTTTGCCCAATATTGGAATTATTTCTTCCTAAAATACTTGATAGAATTCACCCGTAAAGTCATCTGGGCTAGGGATTTTCTTTGTGAACATGTTTTAAATTAAGATTTCAATTGTCTTTTATAGGTACATAGCTATTTAGGTCTGTTATTTATTCTTCTATCTATCCATTGTGGCGAGTTGTGTTTTTCAAGGAATTTGTCCATTTCATCTACAACTTTATGTGTTGGCATAAAGTTATTCATAATAGTTCCTTGTTGTCCTCATGCCCTATGTTGGTAATTTGTGGGTTTTTTTCTCCTCTTATTTTCTTTGATATCCCTAGGAGTTTCCCGATTGTATTAATATTTTCAAAGAACAAACTTTATCTTTGTTGATTTTTATTTATTATTTATTTTCTATTTCATTAAATTTTCTTCTTATCCTCATTACTTTCTTCTGCTCACTTTGGATTTACTTTGCTCTTCCTTTTTAAGCTTGCTAATATGGATGCTTAAATCATGATTTTAGCTCTTTCTTGTTTTCTAATATAAATATTTAAAATCATGAATTTTCCCCTTCATACCACTTTAGCTGCATCTCTCAAATTTCAATAGGCTATGATTTCCTTATCATTTAGTTTACATATTTTCTAATTTTTCTTGTGAATCATCCTTTGGTTCCAGAGTTATTAAAAATGTTGATTAATTTTTAAATGTAAATGGATTTTCTACATATCTTTTTGCTATTGATTTCTAATTTACTTGACTTGTGGCCAGAGAATATAGTCTATGATTTCAATCTTTTGAAATTTATTGAGACATTTTATGGCTTAGCAGATGGTCTATCTTGATGAATGTTATGTAAGTGCTTGAAAAGAATGTGTGTTCTTTAGTTGTTGGATGTAGCGTTTCGTAAACATCTACTAAATCAAGTTAATTGATAGTGTTCCCATCGCTTACATACTTACTGATTTTCTATATTCTTGCTCTATCATTTACTGAGAGAGACGTACTCAAGTCTCCAACTATGATTGTTCATTTTCTATTCTCCCTTTACTTTTGTCAATTTTTGCTTTTTAAGCTCTATTTTTAGGAACATACATATAAACACACGAAAATTTAGGATTTTTTATTTATTTATTTATTTATTTATTTATTTTTGAGATGGAGTCTCGCTCTGTCGCCCAGGCTGGAGTGCAGTGGTGCAATCTCAGCTCACTGCAAGCTCAGCTTCCCGGGTTCACGCCATTCTCCTACCTCAGCCTCTCTGAGTAGCTGGGACTACAGGCGCCTGCCACCACGCCCGGCTAATTTTTTGTATTTTTAGTAGAGACGGGGTTTCACCATGGTCTCGATCTCCTGACCTCGTGATCCGCCCGCCTCGGCCTCCCAAAGTGCTGGGATTACAAGCGTGAGCCACCGCGCCCGCCCCAAAATTTAGGATTTTTATGTGATCTTAATGAATTGATTTTTAACTCTTTGTCTTCTTTCTTTTTGTGTTTTTAACAGTATCTCTTTTTAATTTTATTTTAAAAATTCTAAGTTGACATAATAGTTGTACAATTTATGGAGTACACAGTGATGATGTGATACGTGTAATGTACTGTTCTCTCTGATGATAGTAGAGCTACGATAGTTTTTTAAATGATTACTGTTTGTATGATATATCTTTTTTTTTATGCTTTTGCTTTCAGCCTATGTCTTTATATTTCATCTGTATGATCTCTTGAATGCTGCATATAGAACCTGTACTTCCCCTCCCAATAACCTTGGACTCTGCTGCCATCGAAAGAACCCTTCCATGAAGCTCACAAGACCCCATCAAATATGAAAGCTATAGCTGCAGTCCATCCAGTTACTTTAGATTCCTCATGCCAAGAGACCCAACACTGAATAAAGGAATTACCATCCTGGCAAGAGTAATTACCCCGACCAACAGCAAGGGGATGCTGTTTTTTGGACAGTAATTCTTTGCTACACATGGCATGGACACACAGAACCTTTAGAGATCTATCCTGTGATTCTCTGATTGATGGTTGCCATTAATTTCATATAACATCTTTCCCCACTGCAGACACCTTCCAATAACAAAGGGGCTCCTGGCTCAAATGGGCCAAAGCAGCAACAAGTTGGACAACAACTCATACCATGGCTTGGTTCTGCGGAAGAGCTTTTCCTTTAATGCACTCACTGTGTCATAGGGAACTTCTTCTGAGCGTCTGATCTTTCATTTACTCAGTGTATTCTGGGTCAGAAAACTAGTCCTGGCCTAGAACCGATAAACTACCATGATATTCTACTAGGGAAGCTGTCTTCCACCTCCTTGATTTCTTTTAGCCAAATGGTTTGAACAGTGCCCTTGTTGGCTGCCTACACATCCATATATCTTGCCCCTAGGAATGCTGTGTTCTATTAACCATCTCCAGGCTACCCTGGCAGCCTCTCCAATCTCACTGCTCATCACATTGATTGTGTCCATGCTGCTTTCACCTGGCCTTTATTTTGGGATATTATTATCCTTATTACTATTAGCAATCCCAGTTTCATAACAGCATTTTCTACCTTCAGCTCTGGCCTGGCCTAAAGAGGAGAGCCACTAGCGAGCTTCTCAGTGATGCCAGTGTCCTCCCATAATCCAGTCCCCTTTTCCACATCTATTTTGTGATTTCAATGCTTTCAATATTTAGCTTCATGACCTTAAATAACATATAGCTACATCTTAATATTTCAGTGGCAGGTATTACCTATTGACTTTCCACTATAAAATATGACCTCTCTTTTACAACCACCACCACCACCACCACCACCATACACTTTCCATCCTTCTGTGCTCCCATCATAATTAGATCATAATTTTGGTTAGATTCAGTGTTTATAATAGTATGTCTATGCAATCTCTATTGACAGCTAAGCTGTGTAATATACTATGTTTACATTTGTCTTATTTGTGTAACTTCTTGTATTCCATGGAACTAATAATTGTCTTATATTTGTGTTTGTTTAGTGATTTCTATATGCTCATTACTACTTCATTCCAAAACTCTTCCTCAAAAGTGAAAGTCTCTTTCAGGCCTAAATCCATCTAGTAGTCTATTTGATGGTGACTTCTCTCCCAGAGCCTTAGACCTGTTTCAATCTTGGCTAATTTTCCTTAATTAGTTATTTTGGTTTCCTCCTGGAACCTCCCTTTCTTCTTATCATTTTGGGAATTTCCTTCACTTCTCTTTTTCCTAGAGTTCATGTTTTTTTTTTTTTTTTTTTTTTTTTTTTTTTTTTTTTTTTGGTGGGGGAAAGTGTTGCTTTCTTGAGTAGCTAGTTTATCCTCTGTTAGTGTCTTTAGAAAGGGTGTATGGTAGGCTGAGATCTCCATATCTGAATCCTTGAAACTTGTTAGTATGTTATCTTATACAGCAAAAGAGACTTTGCATATGTGATTAAGGTAAAAATCTTGTGATGGTGATATTATCCTGGATTATCCAAGTGTGTCCTATGTAATTTGAAGGGTCCTTATAAGAGAGAAGGCATTGTGAAGATTGAAGCAGAGAGAGTTGAAGATGCTACATTGCTCATTTTGAAGATAGATATTATTCTCAGCTCCAAGTTCACCCTTTAATACATGCTTTATGATAAACAATAGAATTTCTTTAAGTATTTCTCCTTTAAAGTGAGCTTTTAAAATAGAGGGCTCTGGAGGGATATTGCAAGAGGAAAAGCCTTCTTGCAGTTTCCAGCATGGGCCAAGTGGTGTGGGTGTGAGAACATTTGATGGAGGCTGCCTCAGCCTCAGGCCCAGAACCCACTTTCTCTGCAATCTTCTAGCCTTGGCCTGGTGATAATATTTCTCATAGCCTTCTTGACATGAAAACCAGAGCCTCGCTGGGCGCAGTGGCTCACGCCTGTAATCTCAGCACTTTGGGAGGCCCAGGCGGGCGGATCACCTGAGGTCAGGAGTTGGAGACCAGCCTAGCCAACATGGCGAAACCTCATCTCTACTAAAAATACAAAAAATTAGCCAGGTGTGGTGGCTAATTGTGCGCCTGTAATCCCAGCTACTTGGGAGGCTGAGGCAAGAGAATCACTTGAACCCAGGAGGCAGAGGTTGCAGTGAGCCTATATCGCGCCATCGCACTCCAGCCTGGGCAACAGAGAGAGACTCTGTCTCACAGAAAAAAATAAAAAGAAAGAAAGAAAACCAGAGCCTGAGTGTGGCTTGCATGCAGTCATCAGTGGTTGAGGGGGTCACACACTGAGAAGCTGCTGCTTCTGTAAGTCCCTAGAGCCCACCTGCAGCCACAGAGTGGGAAGAGTACACACAGAAGCTCCTGCTTCTTTGCAAGCTCCACATTGCCCACGTGTTTTGAAGGCCTCCTGCCCACACCAGACTTTCACTGCATGCCCATGCCATTAGTTGCTGCTCCCCAGCTAGAAATTTAGGAAATTCCCTTTGCATTTCTCCTGAGGGTGACCTATCATTTGCCTTACTCTGGCGATATCGGCAAACTCGCCTACTGTCCAGTGGTTGTCCATGCCTTCTCCAGTGAGGTCTGAATCCTTTCCAAGTGTGTAATTCTTTAGGGAATCTCCCTTAGGGTACCACAGATAGTTGCTTTATATTTTATGATTATTCTTTATATCATAGTTAATATTTCTTTCTTTCTGTTAAACTTCTGCTTAATCTACTGTGTGGTTTCTATCTCCTGATTGGACCCAGATTGCTACAGTAAATTTTGACACAGGTATATACCTGTGAAACATCATCACAATCAAGATAATGAGCAAATCCATCACCCCCATAAATGAACGTCTGTATGCCCATCTGTCATTCATCCTTCCATTTCTTTGACCCCAGGTAAACAATGATCTATTTTTTTGGTCACAGTAGATTAGTTTGCATTTTCCAGAATTTTATATAAATGAAATCATGTAGTATATATTCTTTTAAAACTCTAACTTCTTTCACTCAGCATATTTTGTTATTCAACTATACTATTACATACATTATAACTTATTTATTGTGTTTGCTGAGTTTTATTATATGTCTATACCAGAGTTTTTCCACTCACTTGTTGATGAACACTTGGGTTGTTTCCAATTTTTTGGCCATTACACGTGTAACTACTGTGTATTTTCATGTGTAAGTCTTTGTGTGGACATATGCTTTCATTTCCCTCGGGTTAATACCTAGGAGTGGAATGGCTGGATTATATAGTAGATATAGATTTAGCTTTTAACTGCAAAACTGTTTCCCAAAGTGTCTATACCATTTTATATTCTCATTAGCAATATATGAAAGATCCAGTTGCTCCACATCCTGGCCAAAACTCTTTAATTTTAGTCACTGGATTAGGTATATAGTAGTTTCTGATTATGGTTTTAATTTGCATTTCCCTGATCATTAATGTTGTTGAGCATCTTTTAATGTGTATTTTTTGCCATCCATATATCTTCATTGGTGGTGTCACTTCAATTATATTGCCCATTTTTAAAAGTCAGGTTGTTAGTCTTCCTATCATTGAGTTGTTAAGAGTTCTTTGTGTATTGCAGATGTAAGTTCTTAGTCAGACATAAGTTTTTCAAATATTTTCCTCTAGTCTGTGGCTTACCTTTTTATTTTTATAGCAATTTCATGTTTTTTTTTTAATTTTACTTTAAGTTTTGGGATACATGTGCTGGACTTGCAGGTTTGTTACATAGGTATACATGTGCCATGGTGGTTTGTGGCACCTATCAACCTGCCATCTAGGTTTTAAGCCCCGCATGCATTAGGTATTTGTCCTAATGCTCTCCCTCCCCTTTCCCCCAACCTCCAACGGGCCCCGGTATATGATGTTCCCCTCCCTGTATCCATGTGTTCTCAAACAATGTCTTTTGAAAAGCAAAAGATTTTAATTTTGAAGAAGTCCAATTTATCAAGTCTGTCTTCCTTCCTTCCTTCCTTCCTTCCTTCCTTCCTTCCTTCCTTCCTTCCTTCCTTCCCTCCTTCTTTGTCTCACTCTGTCTGACACCGTCTTGGCTCACTGCAACCTCTACCTCCTGGGCTCAAGTGATTCTCCCATCTCAGCCTTCTGAGTAGCTGGAACTACAGGTGCCCACCACCACACCCAGCTAATTTTTGTGTGTTTTTGTAGAGACAGGGTTTCGGCATGTTGCCCAGGCTGGTCTCAAACTCTTGAGCTCAAGTAATCTGCCCACCTCGGCCTCCCAAAGTCCTGGGATTATATGCATGAGCCACCATGCCTGGCCTTATCAAGTTTTTCTTTTATACTTCATAGTTTTTGTGATGTCAAAAAATCTTTTCCAAATCCAAGGTTTTCTAAGATTTTCTCCAATGCTTTCAGAAGTATTATAGTCTATAATGTCTTGTAATAGCTTCACTAACAATCCCTTATTCTTAAATTTCTTACTTATGAATTTCTGATTACACTACACATATTATTTTTAATCTTCTTTTCTACTCATGTACAAATAGACCTAAGAGGCTAATGGAACAAAATATATGAAATCAAGATTGTGCTAGAAATTCAGGTTGTATGATCACCAAATTTATGCTTCTCTCCTATCTCATAATGTAGTTTAGAGAAAAAACAATAACAATTTTTTGAGTAACATGCTAAACACTGTTTTTAAAAATATATATATTTCTACAGAGATGAGGGTCTTGCTATACTCCCCAGGCTGGTCTCAAACTCCTAGGCTCAAGAGATCCTCTCACCTTAGTCTTCCTAGTAGCTGGGATTATAGGCACAAGCCACCATGCCCAGCTCCCCATACACTGTTTTGTGACTTTTGTATTCCAAGTATAAAGTACATTATTTTATACTAAAAATGACTTTATATGATTGGTTCTATTATCTGTCTCTCTCTCCTTTTAGCAGGTGAGAATGTTGTATCATAAATAAATTAAACAACTTGTTCAGGTCATCTAGCCAGCTCCGTTTGATGTTAGAGTCCATTCTCTCTCTCTATCTCTCTCTTTTTCTTTTTTTTTTTTTTTTTGAGACGCAGTCTCGCTCTGTCGCCCAGGCTGGAGTGTAGTGGTGCAATCTCGGCCCACTGCAAGCTCCACCTCCTGGGTTCACACCATTCTCCTGCCTCAGCCTCCCGAGTAGCTGGTATTACAGGCATACACCACCATGCGTGGCTAATTTTTTTTTTTTCTTTTTTTTTTTTTTAGTAGAGATGGGGTTTCACTATGTTGGTCAGGCAGGTCTCGAACTCCTGACCTCGTGATCCACCTGCTTCAGTCTCCCAAAGTGCTGGGATTACAGGCATGAGCCACCACGCCCAGCCCGAGTCCATTCTCTTAATCACTAACAATAGTAGCTAATAAATATTGGCTGCTTACTGTGTAACAGGTACTATGTTAAATTCTTTACAGGTATTAACTAATTTACAAAGCTACAGGTAGGTATTATTATTATGCCTCTTTACAGATGAAGAAACTAAAATACAGGGATCCAGCTCTCACAACTATTAAGAGCAGAGCAGGATTTGAATCCGTGCAGTCTGACTCCTGAACTCTTCCTGGTAAGCATCACACTACACTGTTTCTCCAAGAATAATTAATGGTTGTATTTGTTGGGTAAATCAAGCCGATGGCCCAAATGAGTCTCTCCCACCAACGAGTTTTTGAAATGAAAGATAGTTTTCTATTTAATGCTCACCTTTGCACCTTACCCCAATGATTTACTATTGCCCTGCTCTTGTTCCATTTTCCCACTATGCCTCACAGTGATAATAAACAGAACTGTGTGTGCCAGTGCAAGAGGCCAGGGGAGATGAGTGCCTCCGTAAGTAGCAGGAGCCTCAGCCAGTACCTCAGGTTGAGCCAGGCCCCTGGGAAGTGAGTAGCTTCACCTGGATTCTCTAATCCATTTGTGTCAACTTCTGGCTTCCTGAAAGAGAGGGCATGGCCAAAAAAGCCTTGTGAGAAGAACATTTAGATTGCTTGGAGCTTTTTTCATAGCCCACCAGGGGTTTGAGACAGCGGTGTATAGTGTAGAGGGATACTTGACTTGGGATGGAGTCCTGCCTTTTTGCTTTAATTTTTTGACCTTAGGCAAGTTTTAAAAACTCATTTCACTTAGCCTATTTGTTAAAAATGGGCTAAGACCAACCTTATTTTGATGATATAAGTAGGTTCATGTAGTAAATAATAATAAAGATAATATCTGCTATTTATTAGGTGTCTCTCTGTGCCAGATACTCATAAAAGCACTTTCTATGAGTTAACTCAATTAACACTAACCACAGCATGAAATAGGTGCTATTATTATCATCATCATTTTACAGGTGAGAAACAAAAGTACAGGCAACTAAGATACTTGTCCGTAGTCACTCAGCAGCAACCAGAGAAGCTGAAGCTTGAGACCAAGCAGCCCATCTCCCCAGCCTGTGCTCTTAAATAGTGGCATTTACTGAACTTGCATAAATAAATAAAAAAATATACATATACACATATATATATTTTGCATATTATATATATTTTACCTCTTTTACTTTTTTAGACAGGAATAGCCTTTTCTAACATCTCCTACCCCAGCTTTTTTTTTTTTTTTTTGAGATGGAGTCTTGCTCTGTTGCCCAGGCTAGAGTGCAGTGATGCTATATCCGCTCACTGCAACCTCTGCCTCTCGGGCTCAAGTGATTCTCATGCTTCAGCCTCCCGAGTAGCAGGGATTACAGGTGCGCCACCACACTCGGCTAATATTTTGTATTTTTTTGTAGAGATGGAGTTTCACCATGCTGGCCAGGACGGTCTTGAACTCCTGATCTCAAGCAATTCACCCATCCTGGCCTCCCAAAGTGTTGGGATTAGAGGCATGAGCAACCGCGCCAGGCCATTTCTAACCTTTTCTTTGGAAACTTGTGTGCTATAGCTAAACTGAAGGAATCTGGGATGATTTGATGATGGTCCCTACCCAGGTCTGGACTGGTAGGTCTAGGTCCTAGTTTTGGCTCTGGCCAGCTTTGGGCAAGGCGGTTTCACCCTTCTGAGTCCAACATTTCTCCTGTATAAAATGTTGAGGGGGGTGTACTAGTTAATTTCCAAAGACCTTTCCAGGTCTCACATTCCTTATGTCTATGATTCTGTGATTAAGTTCCTGGAAGGTTAAGTACTGATAAAAGTGCCATTAAGTTCTGTATACTCAGCACTAGCAGCTGTCTGTTACCTAAGATACCTGGGCCTAGGAGTTATAGGGTGGGGGCTGGGGGCAGGGTGGGTGGATGAGAAAGGCTCCTTGTGTGACAACTGTGTGTATTGACTGTAGACAACAGAGGACTGCCCAGCACTGTGCAGTGTAACTGAGTATCCTCTGATTTCTGGGCTGTGATATACTAAGACTGACCATCAAAGACTGTTTCCCAACAAGAGAACCTTGTGCAGTAGATTCCTCAGGCAAGAAGCGAGATAATTGGGACAAGATTGAATAGATCTCAGGCAGAGAAACTTGGGGGACAGATCAATGTAGGTAATGAACTGGTTGACCCAAGGCCTCTCTGTCTATCATTTTTTGACCTCAGGTCACAGCAATAGAAAGGGGGAAAACTACCAACATAGCTCCTGCCATGAAGTCCTGGAGAAGAATAAGTGACTGTTTGTTCCGCATAGGTTAGTCATTCACCTGCCTGAAGGCAAAGGGCTGGGAGTCTGGAGTCCATGACCTGCTGGGACATACTTTGGGCTGCATTTTTTCCCCCTTCTAATGTCTCAGCTCTCAAGGATCTGCTTTTCCTGGTGCCAAGGAGTATGGATGAAATTTTGTCCCTCCTCCATACACCCCTATAAAATAAGTATGATGAGAAATTAATATTTTCCAAATGGTGACCTTTTGTTCATTAATTGAGCTCCTATTGCATTCCAGGTACTGTTAGAGGCCAGCAAGATACCTAGATGATTGAGACAGAGTCCTTACCCTCCATGAAGTGACTGTTCATTTTAAAACCCTAAAGCTGGGTTCTTAGAGGCTACTGCAACAGCAACAACCCCCGAGTGAGTGCTTATCATGTGCCAGGCTCTGGTTACAGGCTTTTAGCTCTCTCAATGGAAACAGCCTGAGTGCTGGCTTGGCTGACCCATGTCTGTGTGACTGTGGGCAAGTCATTTACTTTCCCTTTGAGTTTCAGTTTCTAAAACTGTAATATGGGGACAATATATGTAAAACAGCTAAGAAGTATATACTTTTAATGACTCTTTTTAGTGTCAATGGAGGATTTGTGAGCAAATGTGTCTAAAACACAAGGCAAACAGGAGGTATTTAGGAAGTGGCCACGTGATTATTGATAGACTGTGGGCTTCTTCCTGGTCCTCCAGAGTGAGACTGACAGGTGTCCTATTACCCTTGCATCTTCAGAGCCTAGAGCACAGCCCTGGAAACAGCAGGCACTCACCACTTTTTATGATCAAAGGCAGTATCTACAGGGAAAGTCAAATCACTATGGGTATTTATGAATTACAAAATCCATAAAGTTAAACCAGGAGAAATGGACAAAAACACACTCATTGTAGAGGTCTTTAATGATCCCTTGGCTCATGGCAGAGCAGCTAGACAAAAAACAAACAAACAAAAAACATGCAAATATTCAGAAGGCCTGAAAAAATAATGAATATAAAGAAGACAAAATCGATACAGTATTCTATCTTCACATTCGGAAGACAGAAACACCTTCTTTCAAAAAACCATGGGACATTGACAAAAATAACCACAGATAATCCTCAATAAATCTTGCCAGGAGGCAGTATATGGATGACATTGAATTCTGTGAAACTACAAATTAAAGACAAAAAGGCGAAATATAAGTTAGTTGTGTAAGAACTCTTTCAACTCTTGGGTCCAAGAAGAAAGCAAAAGGGAAATTGTACGATAGCAATAAATGTGCCATTACCCAGAGTCACACAGCTAACAGTGACAGAGCTGAGGCTGCTAGAACCTGGGTCTACTGTCGTCCAGCCACGAACTGGCTTGAGATCCCGGATAAGTCTCTCTGAGACTCGGTTTCCCCTTCTGTCAAGTGGCCTCGAAGGTCCCCCGGGCTCGGTTCGGTGGCAAGTTTGAGGTGTGTGGGGGAGGGGAGGGGAGGGAGCGTGCCCGAGACGCGGGAGCCGCGACCGCTTTCTGCGAAGTCGGGGAGGGTGAGGGCGTTGAGAGGCGGCAGCAGAGGGCGCTGGGTCGCCAGCCTGGGCCGCGTCTCCCATTGGTCGGGGCTGGGGCGCTGGGCTGGAGAGTTGGTGGAAAGTGACAAGTTGAGCGAGAGAGGGAGCGTGGAGAGCGGGAGCAGCCGCCACCGCCGCCGCCGAGGGAGCCCGGGGACGGCAGCCCCTGGGCGCAGGGTGCGCTGTTCTCAGAGTCCGAGCCAGGGCGACTCACGCCCACTGGTGCGACCCGGACAGCCTGGGACTGACCCGCCGGCCCAGGCGAGGCTGCAGCCAGAGGGCTGGGAAGGGATAGCGCTCGCGGCATCCAGAGGCGGCTAGGCAGAGGCGAGGGAGCAGGTTAGAGGGACAAAGAGCTTTGCAGACGTCCCCGGCGTCCTGCGAGCGCCAGCGGCCGGGACGAGGCGGCCGGGAGCCCGGGAAGAGCCCGTGGATGTTCTGCGCGCGGCCTGGGAGCCGCCGCCGCCGCCGCCGCCGCCGCGAGAGGAGGAATGCACCGGCCGCGCCGCCGCGGGACGCGCCCGCCGCTCCTGGCGCTGCTGGCCGCGCTGCTCCTGGCCACACGCGGTGCTGCTGCCCAAGGTAAGAGGCGCCCGCCGGTCCCCGCCCGCCCCGACCCCCTGACCCGTAGCCACCCTTCCGTCGTCCAGCCGGGCGCGGGACACGCAGGAAGCGCCGCGCTGGCTCCGGGGCGCGTCCAGTCACTCGCCACGGGGCTCGCCGGCGCCGCCAGGCCAGAGTTTGCGCCGGAGCACCGCGGCGGGCCGGGACGCGTCCGGGGACTCGTTCCTCGGTACGCAGCAGCGGTTGTCAGCGCTGACAGGAAGCGTGGAGGGGTTTGGGGGTACTAGGGGTGATCGGGGCACTTCTGTGCAGGGCATCCCCCCTTGTCTCCCTGGACCTCTAGCCCGCCCCAGCCAGTGTTGAGGCATGTCTATCCTGCCCCCAAATTGCGAGCCGGCCCGGAAGGCGCGGTCCAGGAGGGAGTTTGGATTTTCAGTGGTGACCGCCAGAGCCCAGGCGGCTCGCGGATCGACGCAAACAAAAGCCCTGTCCTCCTGGGGCTCCGGCGGCCTCGCATCGCCACCGCCCCCGGCCCTCCGGCCCTCTGGCCCTCCCGAGGGTCACCGTAGAGGCCAAAACTTGTGCGCCGCTGCAGCCGCTGCCACTTTGTGCAAAATGTGCTGTCAGAGGCGGCCTGCGGCTCCAAAGTGCTTTGGGTGTGCACGCGCGCGCGCGCGCGCGTGTGCGTGTTACAAACAAGAGGGGGAAAAGCCATCTAATGCATATTTGATTTTGGTACTCTCCAAAGACAATCGCAACAGTTAGAGAAAGACTTCACCGCAAGCCCGAGCGTCTTAGTTCGCTGCGGGAAGCTGGGGTCCTTGCTGCGTCTGAGCCGGTACACAATGAGAGGGAAGAGCCCGGCTGAGCCTGTGGAGACAACCGATTCATTCTTTGGAGGTTGGAGGGGGAAAGTTGATTAAAATCTCCGGGGTCTCGGGCCTCACTTTTAACATGCATCCCTTGAGGGGGTGAGGAGCCTTTGGATTCTGCCCTCCCCCACTCCCAGCCCTAAACCTGAGCGGATAAATAGATCTCTGCTCTTTTATCATGCATCTTTCATTTTTAAGTTAGCACTGTGTTTAGGAAAAGAAAAGGCTCTGCGCTACTTAGCAGTTGAGAGGAAAAAGATGTATTCACTACATAGACTACGAATACAGAATTAGTTTTTACTAAAAGTTAGCTGATTTTCTTGGTAGAAAACACACTCTGGAAGGAAGTTGTGTGTAAATTTTGATTTCTTAGAGATGGTTTTTGGAAGCTAGAGTAGCATTTTCTGAGGATGATTTCTGAAACGGATACTATAATGTGGTCGTGCTAATCTGGAAGCTCCTGGGGGTAAATAGAGCTCCTAGTTGTAATTAAGATGTACATCAGCAGGGAGTGCACCTTCCTGATGAAAAATCCTAATGAAATGTAAACAGTTTGGTCACATAGATGTTTTGCTTGGTGATACCAAACATCTGGCCCTGCACCACAACACCTGGGTGAAAAGTAAAAATGGGCCATGCTGCCTACGTAATGTAAACATCCTTCTCAAGCTGGGTTGCCCAGCAAATTGAGGTGGAGATAAGCAGTGTGATTTTAACTAAGGTGGGACTCCTGGCTTGGGGCTTTGATTAATTCAGTTACTTCCTCTGTGGGCTCCTTTACTTTGTACTTCACCTTTCAACAATGGTTGCTTTTAGATCATAGCCCCTTGTGGGGTTGGGGGTCACTTGCCTTTAAATAAATGTCCCTGCATTGATTTTGCTCACTGTAAGACACCCTTGTTATCAGCAGCCACCCCAATTCTGTCTCCTTTAACTGTTTACAGCCTTTTAGAATTGTTTAAAAAAGGTATTGCCTATTCCATTGTAGCAGGACGAGCCGCATACAAAACTCCTCAGACACTGAGTGAGCAATTCCTGTCCCTTTTAAGGGCTCACAACTCTAAGGGGGTCCACGTGAGAGGGTCGTGATGGGTACATGACTGGGGGCTGCATGCACTGGTAATCAGAACGAAACAGAACACAATAGGGATTTTTACAGTGCCTTTCCATACAATGTCTGGAATCTATAGATAACATAACCAGTTAGGTCAGGGGTCGATCTTTAACTACCAGGCTTAGGTCAGGCAGGCCCAGGCCTGGTTTCGAGTCTGGTTCCTTGGTTTCAGGTCTGGTTCCTAGGCGCCGGGCTAGCTGCCTTTAGTTTCGCTTCTCTTTCCTTTTCTGAGTATAAAACAATATAAAACAATATGAGAGGGTCTGTCTCTCTTCTCTCACCATACTCTTTAGTAATGAGCTCAAATCTGTTATTATTGGCTTATTTGTTGTTTTATAAATCCCTTTCCATTTGGTGAATGTTTGATCTTTTCTCTGGGGTCAAGACTTCTGGTGGAACTCACATTTACTTTCTCCTCTTGGACTCAAGATTCCTAAGGTAGTCCAGCCAGTGGCTCAGGAAATCAGCTTAAGGGGAGATATGTTTCATGTATTTATTTAAAAAGATACAAAACATTTCTCCCATCATTTTTCTATTTTGTTAGCCAGGAGAAGAAAACCTTTAAATTTATTTTTTCTGGTCTGTCCATTGTTGATTTCTCATCTACCCCCTCCCTATGCAAAGCTCAACTTCTTTAGGAACCTGAAGCTTACCTTATAACTGCACCCAAGCCCAGGGCTTTAGGAACCTACCTGGCCTTTCTCAAAATCTGATAGATTCTGTGGTTTGGCTGCTGGGAGCCAGAGGGAGGTGGCTTGCTACTGTGTTTGCTATCAGTTTGTAAACCTTCCGTTGCCATTTAAATAGGTGTTTGTCTGTACTTTTAGAATAGAAGTCTCTTGAAGGCAATAAGACTGTGAGTTTTTCTGGTGAAAACACTGAGAACCCAAGTCCGCTAGTCCCAACTTTATTACAGATGCCTGAAAATCCTCCCTGGCTGGCTAGTGGGAGCTGCACCAAGGTGGGATGTGCAAAGGGTGTGGTCAAATTGTCTCCTTCAGTTTTGGAAATATTTAATTTCCAATATAGATTCAGCATACATGGTAGGCTGTTTTGCTACTCTGATGCCTGGGATTATCTGCCTGATATTTAGTGAGGGGTCAGCTTTGCCCCATAGTACCCTTTCTCTTCTGTATCGTGAGCATAGGCCCCCAGTTAGACTTGGGAATTTTCTGAAAGTGTCACTTGCTCTGAAATTAGTATCAGGTTTGGCTGGTGGTTTGATGGTGAACATCTACCCCATTTCAAATATTTCTGAAAATTTTACACAGCATCCTATGGAGAATGGAACACTTTGTAAGCTATATGTACTTTGATGTAAATGTATATGTACAGATAGCATATGTATATACGCACATATATAGTAAGTGGTCCATAGATATTTGTTGAATGAATGGAGAATAACTTTTTTGGTTGTTTGCAAAATTCTGATATATGCTTTGCTTAGTAAAAATGCAACATGGCATATTTTCAAGGATTTTTCCTTTTCTTGTCCCATCTTCTAGTATGAAAGAAGTATAGTGTAGCAGAACTTGACAGTAAAGCTAAATGGTTACAAGCACAGGCTTTGGCATTTAACAGACCTGGATTTGAATCTTTTCTCTGTTGTATAGTGGGTATGTCAGTTAGTTTTCCTGAGCCTTTCAAGAGTGTTATGAGATTGAAGTGAGGTCATGCATGTACAGTACTGGAGAAGAGCACCCAGCCTAGAGGTGAGTGCATGAAATTAATTTGGGGTACATGAAATTAAGGATATGTGAACTCCCAGAAATAATATACACAATTTTATGTGCATTTTTAGGTTCTATATTTATAGCTATAGCTATAATCTTATTTTCCAAGAAAAGCGTCAACCTCTGAATGATAGGAACTGCTGACTTGGAGTGTTTGATGCCTGAGGCAATGGGTTGCCTTCCTGGGGAGGTTGAAAGGAGTTGAGTGTTGGTGGCCAGTTCTAGGCCTTATCCCAGGTTAACACACTCCATGGAGCCCCCGCTTCTCACCTCCCAGTTTCCCTTCCACCAGGCAGGCTGTTAATTGGGCCTGAGAGAAGCTGAAGAATGGTGCCAAGTCCTTGTGACCTCAAGTAAGAAAATATGTCTCTGAATCCAAGCATTCTGAGATGCAATTTGTACAGTTTATGTAACAAACACTTATTTAATCCTTACAATGGGCCAATCACTCTTCTAAGCCTTTTGCAAGTATTAACTCACTGAATCCTCACAACAACCCTATAAGGGAGATGGCATAATTAGCTCATTTTACTGACGGGTAAACTTAGGCACAGAGAGGTTAAATTACTTTCTTTAGATTATACTGCTAAAAAGTGGCATTATTGGGCTTATAAGCCCTAACAGTTCATGCTCTTACCTTAATGGCTGTCCTAGACATTCTCTCCTTGTTTAATTCTTACAATTTATATTCTTTTAATGTATGGAACAAAGGTGGTATTTCCCAAGGTTTTCCGACAGCAGCAAAAGGAAGCTTGCTTAGCCATAATCTAGAGGTTATAAGAAATTATTGGAGACAGCCAATTTCAATTTTCCTTCCAGTGCTAGAGTTCCCTAGGACGGTCTTGCTGAAACTCAGAGATAGACTGGAAGAACCTTGTTGGATGGCCTGGATCTCTGGTTCTGGAAGAATTACATTTTTGTAATGAGCTTCAACTTTGATGTGGTTTGAGAAGTGTGCTCGCCAGTTTTTTCCAACTATCAATGAGCTATATTTTGATGAAGTGACTTTGTATTTGCATCTTGGTGGACAACTGTGGTTGTAGGCTGAGAAGGCGGGGATTTATTAGAGTGCTGTCTAGTGGGACAGCTGGCTTGCCAGCTCAAGGTCTCAGTGACGACCAGACCCTGGCAAATCCAGCCCCAGCTGAGAAACACTCAAGTCTTCAAGGCCTCTTTCTCAAACAGAAGGGCCTTAGCCTGGCTTCACCCATTCCCTGGGGTGTGATGGGAGAGACTGTTCGGTAGACACTCGAAGAGAAAGGAGAGTCTGAGAAAGTTCTCTGGAGTTGAAGGGGGAGGGGATGGGGGCAACTCTTCGAAAATCCTTAACTAAATGCAGCTGCTTGTTACACGGAGACTGACTTGCATGCCAGGAATATCTAAAAAGCTAACGAATACAAAATAAAAATAAACAGCAGTAAAAAGGCTCTCTCTTTGTTGCAGTAAGCTCGGTTGGGGTTTTCAGTTTGTTTAGGAATGGGATAATTGTGGCATCCACTTTATTTTGGTAAGGCAGTGAAACGTGGATTAATGTTATGTCATTGGGATGCTACCACCATCTGAACTTTTTCCTTCATCCCCCACCCCCAGCCACACCCCCCAGAACACCCAGGCATGGACATCCATAGGACTTGAGTCTCAAACAGTTGCCCCTGAGTGAATTACATTGGAAGAGGGCAGATAATTTAATGGGATAATCTTGGCAGGGCCAGCAAATTTCACACCTCATCTCTCACTAATAGAAAGGCAGCAGAAGGCCACAACATCCTCAGATGAAAAGGTTGTATAAAAAGGCTCTGCTTAACAGTAACTGTCTGTCCATAAATAAGGTTTTGTAGAGTCTTGATCCAAAAGCTGTTATGAAATACTGATAAGCCAAGCCTCATAATGTTTGGCCTCCTTACATTTCCTTTTCCCGCTTCTCTCCATAGAACCATAGATTTTTTTTTTTTTTTTAAGAGAGAGAGGGGGGCTAAAAGATCAACAGTCCAAACTTTATTTTTTTTCAAGTATTTCTATACAGGATGGACTTCCTTTGATAGCTGTTTAAAGAGGTGGCGTGGAGTAATGGAAATAGAATGGGATTTGAGACTGATAGGGAATGGGGGTTTGAATTGGGGCTTTGTTGCCTTGGGCAAAGTTACCTAACCTTTTGAGCCTCTGTTTTCTTATCTGTAAAATGGGAATAGCAATAATATGTGGCTTACTGGGGGGTTTTGTGAGAATAAAAGGATATTATGAACCTATCACAACTAACACAGCACCATGGACTTAGTGAACGTGAAGCATGTTAGCCACCATCATTATCAAGGGCTTACTGAAGAAATTTGAAAATTTGGCTTCAAAACGATGGTCCTGCTGCAAGGTAGCAACCAAGGCTCAGAGAACAGCAAGTTTTACAAGGTTTTAGGACTCCAGAGTGTTTTGTTTTATAGAGAGCATGCAGACGATCTAGATCTGAGCAGGACCCGGGCCAGTGCTGGGGACCTGGATGCAGGGGATTCCACAGTGCAGTTGTGCAAAGCCTTAAAACAAAGGCTTTTTTCAGAACAGCAAGCTCTTTGGGGAAGAGCAACCCCTCCCAGGTGCTTAGTGTAATTCCAGAATCCTACAATGGGGAATGTTACATTTCAGGGACCTCCACTTGTAATCTGACCGTTTGTAGCTCCAATATCCAAATAATCTTGCTGAGCACAACTTGAAAGAGAAGGATAATGGCCGGAGGAAAGGATCCTGAGGTGCTCTGTTTGCCATTTAAATTTTCTGAGTAGAAGAAAAAAAGTTCATGTTACCCAAAGAGAGAAGAGTAATGAAGTGTGTGGGAAGGGGGAGGGGTGATAAAGAGGACTTCTAAAGACAAAGCAGAGGTTGGGTTTGTTATTTTATTTTTCAACAGTGAAGCTTGTCACTCAGTGTTTTTCAGCTAACATTTATTATATATTTATCACATGAAAGATACAGTATTCATGTCCAGGAATAAAGTATTATCTTTGCCCTCAAGGAGAGAGAAGGAGAAAAATTCTCACTTTTTTGAGCACCTGCTATATGCCACATATCATTTTTTGAAAGCTATTAAATTTATGCTTCTCAGCACTCCTTGGAGTTTGGACTTCTGATCCTATTTTACAGATAAGAAAATCGAGGCTCAGGAAGGTAAGTATCTCAGCCAGATTCCTACAGTTATTAAGTTGGGATTTGGGATTTGAATCTCGGTATTTTGACTCTCAGGTGTATGCTCTTTTTGTCATCCTTAAAGTGTGATTGGGGAGACACCAATGAGCAGATGTGTTACCACACGCAACTATTTCTCCCACAAGTGAATTACAGGAAAGGGTTGTGGAAAAAATGCCGTGGGAACATGGGGAAGAATACCTTAATTCTCAGGGGATTAGAGGGTCAGAGGAAGAACATGAGTGCCTCCTTCATAGGCTTATTGTGAAGAGTCAATGAAATAATTCATGGAACACACTCAGACTGTGCATAGTGAGTGCTCAGTGAGTGTTCTGCTATAGTTCTGTAGCCAGTGAGAGGCCTGATCAGTATTTATCTGCCTCTAAAACCCATGTACTCTTGCTCCCCTGTGCACTTTTTAAACAGACATATGGTTTTTGGAAGAGTAAGTAACTGTGCAGTCACCAAATGAAAGGGAAGACACCAACACAGTTGCTCTGGTATATTCGCCACCTGCCCTAATCCTGGTTTTTAGGACTGGACTGCTTTGGGTATGGGAGGGGATTTGGATAGGTGTGGGGTTGGAGAGAATCAAGATGTCTCATCATGAACTACAGCGCTCCTAGAACTCTGGCCAGGATTTACCACCTGCCGTCATTCATTCATTGATCATACATTTTCTGTGCACTTACAGTGAACCAAATATTCTGATAGTCTCACTGGAGATATAAAGATGAATAAGGTTAGATCATTGCCTTGGAGGGTTTTTCAAATGGCAGATTTATGGCAGAAATTGCTGGCTGATCACCAAATATGTTTCCATCTTTTCCAGTCACATGACTAGACAACATTTCTCAGCTTTCTCACAGTTAAGTGAGGCCATGTGACTAAATACTAGCCAATTAAATGAAATTGGAGGTAATTTTTGTCGCTTGTAGGCTTGACCCATAAAAAACTCCCCAGGCAGAATCGCTATGATCCTTCTTCGGTGGCTTGACAACCTTAGAAGTCATGTGTTGAAAGTGTCACAACAGGGAAAGAGCCTGAGACTCTCCCTTAATCAATGTATGGTGGAAGCCACACTTGTTTAGGTTTTATGTGAACTAAAAACAAGTGTCCATTGTTAAGGCTGAGATTTTGAGGGCTTTTTTTTTTTTTTGTTACAGCTGCTAATATTACCTTAACTAACATGAAGTTGTAAATCAGCGTGTGGTGAGATCAATTTAGTGGGTTAGGACCAGCATTTTTAGATAGAATAAAATAGGAAACCTGGTTTGTGTCTGACCACTTCATGCAGAGCCTGGGGCTCCATCCAGTAAATCAAACCCATTCCCAAATAATTTATGGCACACATAGGGTGCCTCTAGCACTGTAGAGAATCTAGAAGAACTAAGGGTGGCCTTTACCCTTGGGGAGTTTACCTTTTAGGGGCAGTAAAATAGGCACTTTATACAGCCAGTGAGTACAGAGTTGGCAATTATATATGCAGAATACCTAGAAGGGTGGGTCTTTCAGGAGGAAGTGTGATATGATGTGAGCCTTGAAGGAAGGATTGAGAGGGTGCGGGATTGAAGGATGGGAGAGGAGGAGTTGGAATTCCACTGCTGGAAAAGGGCTGGAGTTCTACAGCAGCCTGCAGCTGCTCTGGGGGTCTCCATGGACTTGCTGAGACTATCCTGAGTTCTTAAACCAGGCCTTCGCTGTGGAATGAAGCTGATCTCCAGGGGATGGGAGAGTGAAGAAAAGAAAGACAGCGTTGAATGAAGCCTGTTGTGTTTTTAGCATATGAAGGGTGGAGGAGAAGAGAGAAGGAAGCAGTTTCACTGGGAGCCTGAAGACTTGTCTTTCTTCCCAAAGGGTGTCCCAGGGAGTTAAAAATGTGGTGCATTTCAGAGCTGCTTGTCAAAGGTATATGATTGCGTCTTATTCTCTCGAATGCAGCCGTTTTGTCTTACAGTGCAGGCTACTTAATTCTATTCCCCCCTCTTGTCTGCTTGATGAAAATAATAATAGTATACTAATAATTAACACACTGAGCATACTGTGGGCCAAGTACTATTCTAAGTTCTTTAAGCGTTTTAACTTGCATAGTCTTCAGGACGACCCTATGAGGTAAGCCAGAGTTCTAGGAGCATTATCGTTCACTATTAGGCATCTTGATTCTCTCCAGCTCCACACCTGTGTGAATCCTCTACCATGCCCAAAGCAGAATCCGGGCTAAAAGCCAGGATAAGGGCAGATGGGAGAAGATACAAGGGCAACTGTCTTGGTGTCTTCCCTTCCGTTTGGTAACTACACAACTACTTATTCTTCCAACGACCACATGTCTGTTGAAAAGGTACACAGCAGAGCAAGAGTATATGGGCTTTAGAAGCAGATTAATCCTGACCACGTCTTTCACCGGCTGCTGAACACTCCTTGAACACTCACAATGCATGTGGCAGGGTGCTCAGTGTGTTCCATGATATCCCCATTTTCCAGATAAGGAAACTGAGGCACAGAGAAGTAAGTAACCTGCCCAAGACCATACAGAGAGTTAAATGGGAAAACTAGGATTTGAACCTACATATCCTGAGGCCGGGATTTTGTTCCTAATCATTATTATGCCAAACTGCATTGCAGTTTTTTTTTTTTTTTTTTTTTAACTCTGTCTGATGATTAAAATTCTCTGTAAGATCCCAGCCAAATAGCTGAGTCAAAATAATTATAATTAAATCCTCCATTTGTATAGGGCTTTGCAGCTTACAAAATCATTTTATGTACAGTATTACCTTTAATTTTCCAAAAAATACAGTTAAATAGGATTTAATAGGATTTATTTCTCTCTCCCTTTTAAAATTAGGTGGGTGAGTTTGGCAGCTCACACAAGGTCACTCTGTAGCTGTCAGGGCCTGTCTAAAACCCAGCCCCTTTGACTTAGGGCCCATTGAACTTTCTGCTCTAATGACTACTTTTGTTTAGAATTTGTGTCTCTAATATACTGATATATGACTATTTTCACTACTGTTCACCAAAAGGTGAATTTGCCTGATTTTCACTTGTTTCATCCACAAAATCTTCAAATAGCTGTTGTCTTTAGAAACAGTTGAAAGGCATTTGTAGATGGGACCTGGTTCTGGGATTTCTGTAACCTAGGAAAATTTACTTGCAAAAAGACAGAGAAGTTACTTAAAAACAGTATTTTCCTAAGTGGTTGGTGATTGTGGCAGGGAGAGGAGCCAGGAAGAGAAAGACTTTGGCATCAGATAGACTAGGCTCTCTACTGCTCTGCCAGGTCAGCAAACTACGTAACCTCTGAGACTGGCTTTCCTCACGTGTAAAATGGGAGCCATAATGGCGCCTACCTTGACAGAGGTAGGAAGGACCATGGGTAGTGTTTGGCACAGTGCCTGGGCCGCAGTTGGTGGTTGGTGTGTGATTGAAGCTACACCTCTGAATTGAATGGAGAGCAGCAATTCTTCCTTTAAGATTTTTCACAGGATGGGATGGGGCAAAATTGCTAGTTCTCAGCGCCTTGTTAGGCATGATTTTATAATACAGTTATCTCTGACACGGACTTTCTTAGCACCTGGAAATCTTAGGTTATAATTATATTAATGTTTCTCAAGGGCAGGGACTTTCTTATGCTCTGTGAAGGTTAAACATCATAAGGTAAAAATAGAACATGCTGCCTGAAATCCTAGATATCCTTGAAAGGCTCTTATCTGTTCTTCACGGGAAATTGACACCATTTCCGGATGGGTTTAGACAGTGTACATGAAAGCAACTTATTCTACTTTTTCTCCATAAGAGAGATTATAGCCTTGCCTCTAGGATTTCACTCCAACTGGGGTATTTCAAAGTTTTTACATAATTTTCACACCCCCTGGAGAGTATTGGCTGTTTTTCTTTTTTCTGCCTGAACTTCCATTGTGGTGATGGACTGTATTAGTCTTTCATATGCCTAACCTTAAAGAAGTAATGCTTAACCCAGTCATGACTGTTTTATCTCCTCCCGTCAGAGAACTGTTGTGTGTTGTATGGGGATTTTCAGTCCCAAGATATTGCCTGTTGGAGACCAGTGGTGTGTAGGCCACCGAAAACAAGCAGCAACATTTTTTTTTTTTTTTTTTTTTTTTTGAGACGGAGTCTCACTCTGTAGCCCAAGCTGGAGTGCAGTGGCGCGATCTCAGCTCACTGCAACTTCTGCCTCCTGGGTTTTTTAAGCGATTCTGCGGGCTCAGCCTCCCGAACAGCTTGGATTACAGGCGCCTGCCACTATGCCCGGCTAATTTTTGTATTTTTAGTAGAGACAGGGTTTCACCATGTTGGCCAGGCTGGTCTTGAACTCCTAACCTCAAGTGATCTACCCCGCTTGGCCTCCCAAAGTGCTGGGATTACAGGCGTGAGCCACCGTGCCCGGCCTAAGCAGCAGCAATTTTCGACGGTGTTCTTAATCTACCAGTGATTTAACCCTCTTTTTCTCTGCGCGGCTCATAGCGCTTTGCCCACTCACATCTGGTGTCCCTAAGACAAAGCATTGAAAACTTTGCCTGTGACCAGATAGTCTTCAGTAGGTTAGAGTCTGCTGTCAGGGCCTCCCAGGGGACACGTGATAACTAATGTCCTTTTTCCCCACTGAGGAAGGGAGGAGCTGAACTGAGCATGTCCAGTCTGTGCTACCCAGCTCATCCATAAGTTGCTGCCTAGGACTGTGCTCCAGGCTCCTGCCAGGAGGAGTTAGTAAAGGTGCAGAGAGAGTCCAGGACTTAACACCGATTACTCTCCCTCCCCAGAAAGAAAGCACCTGACACAGGGAATAAAGCATTTTCCCTTATGCTGGCTACAACTTTTTTTTTTTTTTTTTTTTTTGAGACGGAGTCTCGTTCTGTCGCCCAGGTTGGAGTGCAGTGGCGCCATCTTGGCTCACTGCAAGCCCCGCCTCCCGGGTTCACGCCATTCTCCTGCCTCAGCCTCCTCAGTAGGTGGGACTACAGGCGCCCGCCACCACGGCCAGCTAATTTTTTTGTATTTTTAGTAGAGACGAGGTTTCACCGTGTTAGCCAGGAAGGTCTCGATCTCCTGACTTCGTGATCCGCCCGCCTCGGCCTCCCAAAGTGCTGGGATTACAGGCGTGAGCCACCGCGCCTGGCCTTTTTTTTTTTTTTTTTTTTTTTAAGGAGCAGTTGTCAGATTTGATGGTTGTGTTAGGGTTAAAACTATATAGATAAGGTGGTCAAAACCTTTTACAAATAATCCTCCCACATCTTTGCCCGAGGGCTTAGGTTTAGAAAGTTTCTTAGCCATCCCAGGATGTGGGTGAAAGTGGCTTCCCGCAGACTCATCAAAATACACAGAGCAATTGATCTGAGTGCTGGTGGATGGGAGGGAAGGAAAGGAGGGGCCCAAGAGGCATAGCTCCACCTGCCCGAGGGAGACGTCCTGTGTAAACTAACAAGAAGTCACTGGTGCTTCCGTTTGGTTAAATACTGATTTAGCAACTGAAAGGGATGCAGGAGAAATACGGCAATATCCTCTCCTGTAAGAAGTTTACTGTTTTTGTTAGGGAGGCAAGACTCATACACCCCAAACGGTATGGGAATAATGTATTGATCCAAATGTCAGTGTCCTGCCCTTGGTTTAGGGCCCTTTGCCTATCTTGAAGCCTCCAGGAATTTCTACCCTCACACCGGCCTATCTCCCTGGCATATCCAGCTCAGACTCTTTCCTCTTTTCATTTCTTCTTGCTGAATTCTTACTTGTTCTTCAGCCTGTATTGCATCCACATCCAGGAAGGCACCCTGGCCTGTTTCAGCCTCTGTCAGTCCTTCCTTTGTGGTCTCACCTTCCACCAGTGTTCTCACATAGGCCATCTAAATCACCTGCTTATTCTGATTTAGCCCAACACCTTTGCAATAATTATCACTGTCAAGTATTAAGCATTGACTGTGGACCGAGCACCTGGCAAGGCATTTTGTATTTTGTAGTGGAATCATATTATTTTCTCCCTGTAAAACTATTGCCTTTCTTTCCTTCCTTCCTGCCTTCCTTTCTTTCCTTCCTTCTCTTCTTCTTCTTTTTTTTTTTCTTTTTTGATGGAGTTTCACTCTTGTTGCCCAAGCTGGAGTGCAATGGTGCGATCTCAGCTCACCGCAACCTCCACCTCCCAGGTTCAAGCGATTCTCCAGCCTCAGCCTCTTGAGTAGCTGGAATTACAGGCACCTGCCACCACGCCTGCCTAATTTTTGTATATTTAGTAGAGATGGGTTTCGCCATGTTGGCCAGGCTGGTCTCAAAATCCTGGCCTCAAGTGATCCACCCACCTTGGCCTCCTAAAGTGTTGTGATTACAGGCATGAGCCACTGCGCCTGGCCTATTGCCCTGATTTCAATCCCTCATCCGTCACTCCTTCCTTCTGGGAAATGCCCCTTCATCAGTTCCAAAAGGAACTGCTCTGGCCCACACTAATCATAGGCTTTCCTTGGGATTTGGGGGCAGCCCTTCTGGGATGGGGAAGCTGAGAGATGCCCTTGGTCGTGTCTGAGCCCAGGAAAGAAGCTGGTGTATAGGAGAGAATGACTTCATATCCAGAGCAGGCATTGCTGAGAGGCAGAAGAGGTCTGACAGCCTTCCAATCTCTTTTCCACCTCCCTCGGGTTTCCTTATCTGAGCCAGTAGACGCTGCTTTCATGAGGTTATTGTGTTCCTACAATGCACACAGCTTCACCTCACTAATCCTAATAACAAAATGAAGTGGGTGTTATCTTTTTTTTAAACCTAAGAGGAAGCAGTTTTATTGCTTTTTCTGATGAGAACATTTATATCCATTAAAAGCAAATTCAGAAATGTATAATGAAAACAAATTTCACCCATTATCTTACCATTCAGAGATAACTTCTGATTGTGTTTATACACGTGGATTTATAAAAGGAGGTTATGCTTTTATTCCTAAAAGAAAATTGAGGCTCAGAGATGTTAAGTAACTGCTCTAGGGTCAAAACCAGTGCAAATCACTAAAACGTGTTGACTGTTTGTTAAATTCAATGTAATTAAGTGCCACGGGGCGTTACAGGCAGCAGATTTTGTGGATGAAGAAAGAGAGGCGGCATTGATTGGAATTACTGGGAGGGTTTTCTGAAGGAGGTGGGGCTTGACAGAGTGATCTAATATATGTGTTATATGTTATATATATATATTTTAAGGCTTGTTTTATTTTAATGGCTGATCTATATAATCACAGAGACCAGTATGTACAGACAAAGTGGGAGCTTTTATTTCCTGGTGTCTTCCTCCTTGGACAAGGTCTTGATGATTTCCTCCTTGACCTGGAGGCGCTCTTTATGGCGCTTGCGTGCTTCCTTGGTCTTAGACCTTTGGGCTTCAACCTGGTTAGCCAGGAGCTTCTTGCGGGCCTTATCTGCCTTCAGCTTGTGGATGTGTTCCATGAGAATCGCTTGTCTTTGAACACATTCCCCTTCACCTTCAGGTACAGGCTGTGATACATGAGGTGATCAATCTTCTTAGATTCGCAGTGTCTTCTGAGCAGCCAGCACAGAATCCTCATTCTCCTCGTCCACGTGACCTTCTCTGGCATCCGGGCATTGGCTGTACCCTTTCACTTACCTATGCCCATGTGCCTGCCCTGCCGGTAGGCCAAGGTGTTTTCCTGGCATCGAGCCTGGGAATGGACAGTCATTGGCTTGTGGATCATCAGCCCATCTTTGATCAGCTTCCGGATCTGCTGATGGGAGTTGGCATTGGAGATTTCATTGGTTTCATTGGGGTCCAACCAGACCTTCTTCTTGCCACAGCGGAGGACCCTAGAGGCAAGCCTCTTCTGAAGCCTGAGCATACTCATAGCAGTGAAAGGTGAGTGATCTAATATTGACTTGATTCCTCCCATTAAGTGGCCTCTGAGTGGGCAAAGCCAGTGAGTGGGGACACCTGAGCACTGCCTGCTGTCGGGACTGGGCACTGCCTAAGACAATGATTACTTCTGAGCTTTTCTGAAGTGAAAATAAGTCAATGTGAACATGGCAAAGAGGGACAGAGGAAGAGACATATGGTATCTAGAAGGAAGTTGGCAGGTAACAGGGTGCCAGGAAATTAAGACCTAAAGAAATAGAGTGGAGGAGAAGGAGGGTGGGGGCACAACAGTGGATTGTGGTTTTGCATTTGAATCAGGAGGAGGAAAAAACCACCCATCCTTCCTCTCCTGTTTTTTTTTTTTTTTGTCTTTAAACAGGCACTGTCACTCTCTTTTGGGATTACTTATTTATATGTTTGTTTCTCCCTCTGCACTGTGAGATCTGGGTGAGGAGGAATGGTGTTTAATTTTCATACATATCTTCAGAGCTCAGCTCATTAAGCCTGGCACGAATCAAAGAGACACTCATTAAATATTTTTCAAAGCAAGGATCCACTGACATGACTTTCAGGCAGGCCCTCCCAGGCTGCCTACAACCCCCTCTGTGGTCTCATAGGGCACCTATGCACATGGTGGCTTTTCATGGGCTGTTCCCTCCCACAGAAGCACCTTTCCTCCACCCATCAGCTACAGTCCGTCTGTCTTGGCTCAGATGTCACATCCCTGACTCAACAGGTGAGATTGGATTTCCACTCACATGCTCTCCTAGCACTTTGTATTCTTTTTTTTTTTGAGATGGAGTCTTGCTCTGTCGCCCAGGCTGGAGTGCAGTGGCGCGATCTCAGCTCACTGCAAGCTCCGCCTCCCGGGTTCACGCCATTCTCCTGCCTCAGCCTCTCCGAGTAGCTGGGACTACAGGCGCCCGCCACCACGCCCGGCTAATTTTTTGTATTTTTGGTAGAGACGGGGTTTCACTGTGGTCTCGATCTCCTGACCTCGTGATCCACCCGCCTCGGCCTCCCAAAGTGCTGGGATTACAAGCGTGAGCCACCGCGCCCGGCCTGCACTTTGTATTCTTAAATAACCTTCATTATAATTTGTCATTGAATATTTATTTGTGTAATGACTATTTTTTGTAATTTTTGTGTAATGACTAAATTTTGTAATTTGTGTAATGACTATCACTGGGTTGGATGCTCCTTACAGTAGGGTCTGATTCTGGATCTCCTGAGCCTTGGGCCAGTTGAATGGATTCTACTTTTACTTTTACTAAGCTTTGTTCTTCCTTCCTAGAGGCCGAGATAACTCCAGCTTACCTTGGTGTGACTATCTAGGAATTTAAAAATGCGTCTTTGAACAACTGAAAATCTCCAGGCTATCTCTTCCAACAGTTGAGGAATCCAGCCCCGTAAAAAGTCAATCAGGCTAAATGACACCTGCTGTGAGTTCTGTTTGCAGGAGAGCAGTGGGCAGCTCCAGAGCTGGGCTGTTTTCCCAACATGGAGTCTGTGATAAATTAGGGTCACCCTGCTCTTAATTGGCAACCAATTCAGATTCTTCCTTACAGTCCTCCTCTTTCTCCTTTTTCGTGTGGACTGTGTTTGAGAGAAGGTGTGGAAAATCCTGGCACTGTGCTGCAGGGACGGTGCACCTGCAGGCTGGGAACAGAGGTGGTGAGTGCTGGCTGCCAGCCCTCAGCACCTTTTTCTCCCTTCCTGTTGCTCTGCCCTTGCCTGTCTTTTCTCAGGAATTTTGAAAGAGGTCTCATTACTGGGGAAATATCCCCTGGGGAGCTCTTCCTCTCTCTTCTTTCTCTCAATGAGTAGAGGGGAGAGTGTTCGCAGTTTTGAACCTGCAAGCCATCTGGATGCAAAGATGGCCAGAAATGCCCCCTTGTCTCTGGATTTCCCACAGCAACTCTGCCTTAGCCTCCCAGTGCCATCTGCTTCAGGCTGGGACATCTTTCCTTCATGCAGGAGAAAGAGGAGCTTAATAAAATTTTGCTCGGGTTTCTTGGGGCCTGAGGCAGTGGTGGGGAGGAGAGAAGCCCGGGCTGTTTTATTTCTTGCACCTGCTATGAGTCAGGAGTGGTCCTTGGTCAGCGGGCACATGGAGGCCCGCTGGGTGCCAGGCATTGGGCAGGTGTTGGGGCTACAGGATTATCTGCTAGGACCTCAAAGGCTGGCCTGGTGGGCAGCATGAAAACAATGATGGTGACACAGTGAGAGTTTGGGCACAGGTCCTGGAAGGTGTGGAGGGGGAGCAGCCGATGCAGGCTCCTGTTAGAGTGCTGGAGGCAGAATCAGGAAAGGTGACTCAGGGGAGGCTTCACTGGAAAAAATTTGTCTGGGAGGCACTAAAACAAGAGCTCATTATGTGTTTTTAAATGATATTAGTAATAATATATGGGTTTATTTGGACAAATGAGTTCACAAAATTGTGCTGCCTGTAATGTTGATTCCTGACTGAGGGATAAAACTCACTTCCCAGGCCCCTTTCTGTAAGCCAGTCCCCACCATCCCCTTGAACCTCAGCTGCTCCACCAGAATCAAAGCAACTCAGAAGGAGGCCGAGACCCCCAAGCCTCATTGCTAATCGATGGGCATGGCGGGTGGGCATGAGGGTGGGGTTCAGGACCTTACCTAGCATCTGTCTTCCCAGAATGTTGCTCTGCCCTTTCTGGGGATAAGAGGTCTTAGTTTCTTTATCTCTATAATGGAAATTATAATCCATTCCCTGAAGATTATGGAAGATTATAGGAGGTGAAGGCTATAAAGTCACCTTGTAAACCTAAAGTCCTATCTGAGATCGAGGATTTAGACAGCAGGTACCATTTTGTCTTCATTTCTTGGTGAATGGATCCATGAAGTCTCCTTTATTCACTCAACAGATATTTACGTGGCAGGCATTGTTCTTGATACTGAGGGTAAAGCTGTGAACAAAACAAAGACCCTAGTCATGGAGGAGTCAGGAAATACAGAAATATACATGACAGCAGGTAACAGGAAGGGCCAAGAAAAATGAGCATGGTAAAGAGCTTGTGATGGAGGTGGGGTGGGTGCTGTCGCATGGGGCAGTCTGAGGGGCCTCTAGGTTTAAGGGATTCGAGCTGAGAGACCTGTGTGAAGGGAAAGGGTGACCCCTGAGACTGTCTGAGGGAGGAGCAGTGAGTGCAGAGGCATTCAAAGCAAATGCCTTGAAATGGGAGTGTTATCAGTTTACAATACAACCAGCAATTGCTTCTACTACCACTGGTAATATTTATAGAGTCTATACTGTGTGTCAGGCAGTATTCAGGCGCCGCGACAACCCTATTCGGTAGGTCCTATTTTTATCCTTCCCGCATGTCACAGATGAGGCATTCTTAGAACAAACCAAACATCCAGATAATACGAAGAGGGAGCAGTTCTCATTTACGTGGGGAGTGTAGAAGTCACAGCCCTGCACAGAGGGAACAGTGTATGGTTTGGGGAGAAAAAAAATCTCAGTTTGGGCCTGGCCTGCTACTCATCTGCTGCTAGGGCAAGATATTTCACCTCTCTGGGCTTCTGTTTCCTGATTTATAAAATGGGCTAATAAAATCTCAGAGGATTATTATGTATATTAAGCGAGAGATCCAAGTGAAAGAATGTTTCAAACTGCAGGGCACCATGAGAGTGTCACTTTATTCTTTTTATTATCACACCAATTCTCATTCCTTGCCTCTTGCAAAGAGAGAGAATGAGAGAAAAATGGAAACTTGCAACTCACTTAACTTCCTTGGTTCTTTCCCTGAAAACTTATTTTCTACTAATGTCTGTGGGGGTGAATTAGAGTATCCAGTTGAATTAAGTATTTTGCTGAAAGATGAAGGCACTATGAGATAAGGTTGGTGCCGAGGATTCTCACATTTCTAAAGGAATCACTTGAGGTGCTAGGACTCCCAGTCCACTCTTCCACAATACCAGACAACCTGTAATCCTCAGACCCAGAATCTTATGACAGCTGTCTCTGATCTCACCTTGTGTAGATTACCTACGCAAAAAAGTAAGTGGCCTCAAATAGTGCTGCCCTTTAAAATTATTCTATGCATTTGTTCCAGGGTCTTGTGGGGTGAATGGCTAAATCCTACTGGATTAGGCGAGATGGGTGTTATTATTTGGGGCTACAGAATGGAAAAACTTAGGTGAAGGAAGTTATCCCAAACTTCATAATTGATGGTGAGCCTGGATACTCATTCTCAAATCTGGTGAGGCATCGTTGGCCTCTACCACAATGGCGATGGTAAGCTCATTTGTCAATCAATGATCGATTGGCAGTAGGGTGATAATAGTTAATAATAATCTGTTGTGTATTTCAAAATAGCTAGAAGAGAATAATTAGAATGTTCCTAGCGTAACATTATGGCCATCCCAGTTACCCTGAATTGATCTTTACGCATTCTATGAATGTACCAAAATATCACATGTGCTCTGAAAATATGTACATCTATTATGTGTCAATAAAAAAAGTTAACCAAATGATCGATGAACACCTACTATGTGCCAGGCACAGTGCTGGGTGCTGGCAATACAATGGCGAATGAGACAGGGACCTGGGTGCTTGCTCTAGGGAATGCCCTTAGGAGAAGCTTAGGGTTTGTTTTTTTATTTGGAATGCTTGCTGATGCCCTTCCCAGGACCTCCAGAAAGAAGTGGTGGTTGCTTCAGCGGTCACTTGGTGATGACTGGCAGGCATGTGCCCGTGTAGCTGGCACATCTGGTGCCTGTGATCAGAGCTGAGCCATCCAGCCTGAGCTTTGTTTTTCCCAGTGCAGCAGTGGCTTGCTGCAGTAAGCTCCATCTTGGCTGTGCTGCCCTCCCCGCTGGGGTTGGGATAACAGCCTCCTGGGGACTGTGGCTAATCTCAGGAGAAGCAGAGCCCCCAGGGAAAGACTCCTGTCTCCGTTGTGTGCACCTAGGATTAGGTAGAACTGCCGCTAATGCAGTTAGGTAAAGGCAAGGGCCCTGGTTGCTGGGGAACCAGGAAGCACAGGGTGAGCTTCCCATCTGCTCTCAGTGAAGGACGTCCTCACTGTCACAGCTTTCTAGGGCCAAAGGGGCCTCTGACAAAGCTAATGTGACCAAAGTCAAAATACTGGCTCTGAGAATCAGCCAAACCCATTCAACTAACTGTGATCTTAGGCTGCCTGTGTGTGCAGAGCCTCGAATGCCAAGCAGTGAAGGGAGGTTGGAACCCTGCATCCAGGGAAGGGGACTTCGTGGTTGCGAGGGCAGGTTCAGGAAGGTTCTGGTGGGAGGGTTGGCGGCCAGGCTAGTGCTCCAGGGGGCTGATGGATTACATTCTTCGAGTTAGAAATCATCAGAAGCCCCGCTGAGAGGGCTCTTGTGGCTTTGGAGCTATGCTGCAGGTTCCCTCTTGCAAGGGGAAAAATTGGCTGTGACTTTAAGTGTTATCCTCCTGTCCTCTTGGTTTCCTAGTGCGGCAAGATTCAAATCCAAAGTATTTGCATTGAATTTGTTAATTTCAACCAGTGGTAGAACAGAATAAGAAGTCTAAACAGCCATTTTTTTCTTCCCTTTGAGGGTATGTTTTCTGACCTTTTAAGGAAAATCCTGTCGAAACCTTGAAAACTTGTGACTCTAGGTGCTGGATCTGACACTGGGTCGGGGACGTATTGTGGACCTGCAGCGTGCTTGGGCCTGAGCTGAGCGAGCTCATGGAGTAAGCTCTCTTGAACTCTTAAGATCGTGAAAATACAGTTCCAAGCCACAGAAGCCCTTTGGAGTGATTCTGAATGGTGGGAGGGCAGAGAGGCTTTGAATGCTGTTTGAACACTTAGACTGCTAAGTGCGACTCTTCAAACACTTCACGTGCCTTAGATGGTCTAGTGCAAAGGATATGCAGGAACATAAAATATCTTGCCGCTACTGGAATAGCCTTATCTTCTGCCTCAATATTGATTTAGAACAACAGCTTGTTTTGAACTTTCTCCCCATAAATTAAATTTTAATTTAGAAAATGCCATTAGGGGAAACTTAGTATGTAAGTACAGAAGGTTTTGGAGATGGGGTTGGCTGCTCAGAAGGGAGTCTTTAAAGAGATGACAGAGGTAAAAGCATTACTCTAATCAGAACATTTCATTAAAACCCCCATCAGATTAATCCATCTACACATAGTATTTTGAGTATCTTTTGTTGGCAACATTCTGTGCTGGAAACTGGGAGAGAGAGAGTTTATCTCTTGTCCTCTATATATTTGCATATTTATATGTATGTAGTATTGTCTTACATGGGAAAGGACAGTGGGATTTTTTTTTTCAGAAACATTTCTCTCTTCTACAAAGGATGACATCAGGGCATAGCAGAAAGAGCTCTGGACTGAAAGTCAATAAACTTGAGTTTATCTCCTAGCCCTACCTCTAACTAGCTGTGTGGCCCCAGACAAAACACTTACCTTCTCTGATCCTCAAGTTCTTATCTGCAAAGCAATAAGGTTGGACCAAGCCCTGTGTAGTGGCAGTGTCAACATCACCTGGCAGCTTGCTAGAAATGCAGAATCTCAGGCTCCTCTCCAGAACTACTGGATCAGAAGCTGCATTTTAACATGATCCCTGGTGATTTATATGCAAATTAAAGAACCATAGCTTTAAAGAACCATTCCTGCTCTAATAATGTATTATTTTGTGTTTTTTTCCAAATGCATATTAAAATATAGTTATGAAGAATTTATCCAAGACTGCATCAAACATTCTACATAAAATGGGTGTATCATCTCTTACCCTTCAAAAGTTTGTACTTTGTGAGAAGAAAGGTTTAAAGGCAGAAACAGGCACAAGCAGTCATACATTCAGTTCCAGTGCTAGATATACATATTTCTTCCTTTTGCCTCCTTTGTGTTTTGGGTCTTGACACTGTGGTAAGGGCAGCGGTGGAGAGAGGAGAGGAGGAGTTGCAGAGTCCAGGTGATTGAAGGTGGAAGTGGCAACGCACCGAGCCCTGAGCTGGCAGGTGGTCCAGAGAGCAGCGGGCCCCAGCCCAGCTCCTCAGTATCATTGCAAGGGTTTTGAGAATCCATCATCATCGGTGATGAGAAAAATGTTTCACATTGTTCAAGCGTATGTGAAAGTGCTTTGATGAATTGAATAACAATTCATAGTGATTTTTTGGTGTTCTATATTTTTCTAATTAATTGATTCTAAATGTTAAACCTATTAGATGGGAAGAGGACTCTAGTTCATTTTTGCATTAAAAGGGATCCTTCTTACTTGAAGCTGGTGGGACCTATTGGAAGAGGGCGTAATAATTAATAATGATGATAATAACTAACATATGCCGAGAACTTTCTAGGTGCCAGGCACTGTGCCTTGCAAAAAAGGACTTTGGGCATCTGTTAATTAATTTATGGATAAGGAAACCAAGGCTCAGAGCGGTGGAGTGGCTTGCCCCGAGTCATCCTATGAGTAATTGGTGGATCCAGGCTAGAAACCCAGTGTCCTGGCTGTGGGGCCAGCTTTTTTCTGCTGTGCCCGATTTTGTGGTTTGTCTGTCTGGTGCTCTGGAGTAGCACGTGTGGGAAGGCTGAATGGAGAGTCAGGAATTTTCCCCAGTTCCTCCTCTGGGAAATACAGACTATCAGAGTCCGAAGGACTTCAAAAGCCTGAAGGCCACAAACTCCATTTACAGGTGAACACATCCAGCCCAGCAAGGGAAGGGAACTTGCCCAAGGTCAAACAATTAGTAGGGTTTATTTGTTCTGCTCTCCCTCTACCTGAAATTCAGCTCTATTTGAACAAGTGAAACAAGCCCTTCTATGAAAGCAAATGAACATGGTTTTGAATATTGTATCTCAGGTTGCTGTGAGGGCTATATATATCTTTAAAAAGGATTCAGCATAGCCACTGGTAATTGATAAACACTCAGATAATGTTTGTTATTGTTATCATTTTTACTAAGCTTCACATATTAAATTTAGGGACACTTTTGTTGTTGTCGTTGTTGTTGTTTTAAAGCAGGACTGATTCTGGTCTTGTCTTTTTTTTTTTCATGTTCTCTGTCTTCCGGATAACCTTTGAGAGGACAGACGACCAAATTCCTTTTCACTAAATACTGCACCACATAATCATTGGAAGCCATATACTGGGAAGGGAGAAAGTTGCCCTTTTGAGAGGCTGCGTTCTTCATCTTATGAGCCCATGCCATGCCAGCTCTCATTGAGGCGAGAAGCTATCTTTTTGGCAGTAGGTCTCCTGATCCTGAAGATTTGAATGGAACAGACATTTTCTGAGATTCAGTCAGGCATCTTTCCACTCTGCATACAATTGTTACCAATCTAGAGAAGTAGGAACTGGTTTAGAATCAGAGCCAGCTTTGGATCCACATTGAAGCCCCCTGGTTGATTTAACGCTCTGCAGGGAAATTGGAATTCTTAATATTATTTTCAACAAGAGGCCCCACTTTTTTATTTTGCACGGGGCCCATCAACTTAAGTAGGTACTCTTGGTTAGAATAATCTAGAACAGGACCAAGAGCCTGTGAGGAACAAGTCAGTGGGGGTTGCAGTTTTTGGGGGAGGAGGAGGAGGCCACAGACCTGACCCCTTGTGATGGGTCCTAGCATCATGCATGGGCTTGAGCCAGGCAGCATGCGGTCCGCTGCCATAGAGAGGAGGTAAGCAGGGCGGTTTGTTGTCTTGCCCACCCATCACTTTGCCTTGTGAGTAGAGACGAGTCACTAACTGCTCTGTATGTCTCCTTTGCATCCCCAGCCCTGATCACACATAGTACCCAGCACATAGTAATCACTTAACACACTGTGGCTATTTACTTTATTGCTGCTCTAAAGTAGTCCAGAGATGAACCATTATTCCAGGGGCTTTACCTGTATTATCTCTAGTTTTCCTAACAGCCTTTAAGGTAGACATGATTGTCCTTTCTTTACAGATGAGGCAACTGAGACTCAGAAACATTAAGCAAAAGTATCTCTGGTTCATCTCTGGACTACTTTGAAAAAATAGATGAAGTGTTGTGTGAGATGCCTTAAAACCTTTCCTATTTTTGGTGTCAGCACCATACTTTATATCTTGGCTATTCAGGGGCTTAACGTTAATTTCCTTGCTAGTAACCTCTTTCTTTTATTGATTCAGCAGCTGGATTAACTTCCCCAGCATCATCATTTATTAGCCACGTAATCTTAGATACTTTTGCTTAATGTTTCTGAGTCTCACTTGCCTCATCTGTAAAGAAGGGACAATCATGTCTACCTTGAAAGGCTGTTTGGAAAACTAGAGATAATACATGTAAAGCCCCTGGAGTAATAGTGACTGGCACATAGTAGGTGTTCAAGTCACTTTTCCTATTATAAAGTTGATATACAAACAGCTTTCATTGTGTCATTTCCCTTCCTCAAAAATATCTTCAATGGCTCCCCACTGCCATGGCCGTGGTGGATCAAAGCTCATCATGATCTAGCCGTAGCCTACATTGTCTGACTTCTCTCACCAGTGTTTAAAAACTTCTTCAGTGCTTAGCTGTGTCTTGTTCCCCAGGCCACTGGAACCTCCTTGGTGACAGAATTCCATGTTATCACTTGAGTGCCTAGGAGCGTGCCTGTCATAGTGTCTGTATGGCTGGTTGCTAACCACAATGTATTTCAGGAATATTGTGCAATTCTGCTTTTTTCCCATTTGTTTATAGCTCTTAGTTCCTTCAAATTGGAAGTGGATTATGGTTTTGCATTTGACTCAGGAGGAGAAAAAAAACACCCATTTTTCCTCTCCTTTTTTTTTTTTTTTTTTTTTTTTTTGCTTTTAAACAGCTAGTTTCACTCTTTTGGGATTATTTGTTTATATGTTTGTCTCTGTCTCTGGACTGTGAGATCTGGGTGAGGAGGAATGGTGTTTAATTCTCATGTGTATCTTCAGTGTTCAGCACATTGAGCCTGGTACAAATCAAAGAGACACTCATTAAATATTTGTCAACTGATGAATATTGGAAAGCTCAAGTTTTTATGGCAGACAAGGGAGACAGTGGGAGCTGCCTTTTTATTGGAAAAACATTGTTTATTAGATCTGTGTGGATCATTTAGAAAATATGCAGTTGGTTATCTTTTATGGTCAAAGAAGAAAATCAGTATAAAATGCTTAATTAAAAGCAGGAGCTAACATTTCCCCTAGTAGTGAAGGCAGGCTTGTGAATATTTTCCTTTCCTTAGCTCAGGAGATGGGCAGGCAGCCAGGCTCAAAGATGGGGATGCTTCATAGACAGATGAGAAGGTTTGACTTAGGAGGACTGAGTCCTAGGGTTACCCTGGGTCCATTTTTGCTTTAATGTTTCTCCCATGGATGTTGAAAATGTGAATGAAGAGTGTTAATTCCTTAAGATATTCTGATGACAATGTCAACCCCTTTAAGGTGATTTTGCTGTTACCTATACAATTATCACTTGTTTGCGAATTGATTATAATGGCATATTTTCAGGAGTACGTTCTGTATTTGCGATTAAAAGCCCTAAGAAGTGTGGGTCTTTTTCTTATTCTTCTTGGTGCTCCTGTGCCTGGCACGGAGCAGGCCCTTAAAAGATGTGATACCTGGAGTTCTTATCCACTTGGCATCAGCAGAGTTGGCCCTTTCCTGGGTGTAGGAAACTGCTGAGGACTAGGAGCTGGGGAGGCAGAAAAGGCAATGGTGTTCTGAATGGTTTCTGCTACTGGAAGGAAATCAGGCCCTCTGAGACAGACAATGATTGGATGTGCTGCAGGACAGGAGGTCTGAGTACCGGCAGCATCCACATTACCTGAGAGCTTGCTGGAAATGCAGAATCTCAGATGTGCTCCAGACTTACTGAATCAGACACTGCAGTTCATCAAGATCCCCAGGTAATTCATCTGCACATTAACATCTGAGATGTGCTGCTCTGATGAGAAAATCTGGGAACTTCCTCAACCATGAGGCTCGATAGTCCGGATTTTCATAATTCTAGGATGTAGCATGGTGAAGTTTGACTGACCTTGAATCCCAGAGCTGCCACTGTGGGGATATTAATTAACCTTTTTAATCTCAGATGTTTTTCATCTATAAAAAGTATATATTGGGTATTTTGCTAGGTTTATTTTTTTGGTGAGGATTAAATGAAATAATGTAATGCTCTTGGCACATAGTAGGAACTTAATAAATATTACTTATTGCTGATTTTGTTATTTTATCTGAGCCCTGGTGTAGATGGTTCAATTATTTATTATGATAGGAGAAAATTGCTGTATTATTATGATTACAATGTTGTAATTTTGCATTAGTTTTATGTCATTTGTATGATTTAATGGGTATTCTTAAAGAATTAAAAAGCATTTGCATGCTTTTGAACTCTTGTTTTAACCTGTTTTTGAATCTTCTACTCATAACATGGATGTATTATGTGACTGTATTTATGGGTATCATGTTTTTGGTCTTTTTTTTTTTGAGACAGAGTCTCGCTCTGTTGCCCAGGCTGGAGAGCAGTGGCGTGATCTCGGCTCACTGCAACTTCTGCCTCCTGGGTTTAAACAATTCTCCTGCCTCAGCCTCCCGAGTAGCTTGGATTACAGACACCTACCACCACACCTGGATAATTTTTGTATTTTTAGTAAATATGGGGTTTCACCATGTTGGCCAGGCTGGTCTTGAACTCCTGACCCCAAGTGATCCACCCACCTAAGCCTCCCAAAGTGTTGGGATTACAGATGTGAGCCACTGTGCCTGGCCAGGTATCATGTATTTTTTAAACACCACTGAATCACTTATATTTCATTTTGGAGATTTCTTCCTCCCATTTATTCTGATAATAGTGGTTAAGTAGCCTTCTTATCCAGCACTCATTAGACAGTTAATGAAAAAGGTTAGTTAAAATAGGGAGTGAGGAAATAGTGAAGAAATGAAATTAACTATTTTATCTCACTTTAACTGCCTAGCTGTACATTCATTTAATCTTGTAGCTTTTCCTTTGAGCTGGGTCTGATGTTTGGAGGGTGCTGTCTTTTTTCACATCCACACCTAACCCGTAATACATTTTCTGTGGTATCCAGCTTTGTTTTCTCTAAAGTGAATAGAAGTTGAAAGACACATGTAAAGCACTGTAAATGGAGAATTCTTTTAGATACGTATAACGCCCCCCCCATGTGCCCCCCCATGTGTTTATCGTTATCTTAGAGTTAACACAGTGGTAATTATTTGGTGGGGGGAGGGGAGGAGGTTATTTTTATTTCACTTTCCAAAGAATTGGGCTTAATTTTCATAGAAGCAACAACTCTTCTTATACTCTTGTTTTAGTAATTTAAATTCTGTAAAGTACACAATTTCTAAAAAATTATATAGCTGAAACTGTATAACAAGCCTTGGGATCAAACCCTACTGAATCTTGTCAGAATAGAACTCAAGAGGTGGGAATAGTGCATGGCTTGTCCAGGAGCATCCACGGAGCATCCTTGGACACTAGGTGGGGTGTTCTATAGAGGGAATGGAGAGCCCCGCTCGATCTACTGAGTTAGTTATGTCGAGATTGGTTAAAAAAACTTCTATATTTGTTTATTTGCATACTACTTATTAGCTCATTTAATTTTTACAATGCTCATGAAATAAGCAAGGCAAGAATTTAGAGGTGGGAAAATGGAGGTTCATAGATGTTGAATTGTGTGACTATGAATAAGTAATTTCCTTAAAGGTACGTTGGAAGCAGAGTTCAGATTTTTCAGTCTTAAGCCAGATCTCTACCCTCTCTTCTGGATTGCCTCTTTTCATGCTATTTTGAAAGCAGTAATGAGACTTTGATTTTATTTAGATATTTATAATTTTCTTGTAGCATTATGTTACCATCATAGGGCATATCAGTAATAGTAACATACTACCTATGTCAATGTTAGACATTAATCACCTCTAGCAACCTACAAGCAAATAAAGAGACAAAACTCTTCTGGACCAGCACTGTCCAATAAAATTATAATTTGAGCCACATATGTAATTTGAAATTTTCCTTTAGGCACATTACAAAACAAAAAAGAAACAAATAAAATTAATTATATATATTCTTTAACCCAATAAGTCCAAAATATCATCATTTCAACATGCAATCCTTATAAAAATTCTTATTGTGATATTTTGCACTCTTCTTTTTGTACTAAGTCTTTAAAATCAGGTGTGTAAATTGCTTTACAGCACAGCTTATCTCAGACTAGCCATATATCAGGTGCTCACTCGCCACATATATTGAACAACACAACTCTGAACTTTAAGAAGAATATTGTAACAAATGCAGGCATGTGAACACTTCGAGATACAAGCCTCTAATACTTTGGGGCCATTTAATTTCGAGACAAATAGTTCTACAGATTTCCGTGGCTCCTAATAATGACTCTAAATCATTAAAAATAAGATTAAATTATCTACATTGTATTTAAGAAGGCTGAGTATGGTATGAAATATGTATTTAGAAAGCTCTCCATCAAAAATTTTTTTTTTTTTTTGAGACTGAGTCTCACTCCGTCGCCCAGGCTGGAATGCAGTGGCGCAATATCGGCTCACTGCAACCTCTGCCTGCTGGGTTCAAGCAATTCTCCTGCCTCAGTCTCCTGAGTAGCTGGGACTACAGGCGTGTGCCACCATGCCCGCCTAATTTTTAATATTTTTAGTAGAGATGGGGTTTCAGCATGCTGGCGAGGCTGGTCTTAAACTCCTGACCTCGTGATCCACCCACCTTGGCTTCCCAAAATGTGGGGATTACAGGCGTGATCCACCACATCTGGCCCAAAAATATTTTTAAAAAAGGTTTGACATATGACCCAGCCATTGTACCCCTGGACATTTGTCCCAGAGAAATGAAAACTTATGTCCACATAAAAGCCTGTACAGGATTGTTCATGGCAGCCTTGCTTGTAATAGCCAAAATCTAGAAACAAACCAAATGCCCTTCAGTGGGTGAATGGTTAAACAAACTGTGCTACATCCATGCCGTGGAATACTACTTCACAATAAAAAGAAATGAACTATCGATGCACTCAACAACTTGGATGGGTCCAAAAGGAATTGTGCTGAGTGGACAAAGACTCAGCAAAACTCAGTGAAAATAATGTTTTACTGGGTAAAAAATTATGAGACATTAAAAAAATGTACCCTTTTGAGATTATGCTGAGTAATCTCTAAAGGTTGTATTTATAGAACATTTCCAAAATAACAAAATCGAAGAAATAGAGAACAGATTAGTTGTTGCCAGGGTTAGGGACTCAGGAGGGGGGCGTCCTGGGAGGGGGATGACTGTGGCTGTGAAGGAGGATCATGAGGCAACTGTGTGGTGGTGGAACAGTCCTGTATTGTAATTGTAATGGTGGTTACATGAACCTGTGTGTGATAAAATTGCACAGAATGCACACACACACAAACACACATGAGTGCATGTCAAGCTGGTCCAATCTGAGTAAGGCCTATGGTTGTACCAATGCTGATTTCCTGATTTTTCTATTGTATTAGTGTTATAGAAGATGTTACCAGAGGGCAAAACTGGATGACGGGTACATGAGACCTCTCTGTGCTATTTTCACAACTACCTCTGAATCTATACTTATTTCGAATTAAATAAAAGCCTAGTGCTTGAATAGATGTTCTGTTATTTGTAAAGCCTCCTTCCTAGAACTCTACAGTGAAGAACCCCAGTGAAGATGTATGAATGTGGATGAGCGTGGACATCTGTTTAAGGACCCTTTTTATTTTAATTTTTTACTGTTCTTTATTTATTTTTAATTATACTTTAAGTTCTGGGATACATGTGCAGAATGTGCAGGTTTGTTACATAGGTATACATGTGCAGGGCTGCTTTTTCTACAAGCTTGGGGCTGGGCTTATCTCAGTGCAGAGGGGAATGGTTGTGGCCTAGCTGCAAACTCTCCCCTACATAAGAAGAGACCCCATTTTTGTTCCAGTTTCTTGTTAAGGTCACTGCAGCGGAGGATGCCATCTCTAGGCTCCTGAATCAGAATGTCCCCTGAGGTGCCATTGGGCTGTTTGACCCCACCTTGGGAATGCTAGAGCCTGAGATCTTGTCACTTGCTCTTCACATTTTCATATTAATGTGTCACTGGCTTTCAGCAGTTGCCTCTCAGTAATGCATTTAGTCCCTGGTGAGTATTTCATAGCCAGATGAACTTTAATCCCTGAATGCGCTGAAAGGGAGGGTTACTTTTCCTCTTTTTTTTTTTTTTTTTTTTTTTTTTGAGACGGAGTCTCGCTCTGTCGCCCAGGCTGGAGTGCAGTGGCGCAATCTCGGCTCACTGCAAGCTCCGCCTCCTGGGTTCACGCCATTCTCCTGCCTCAGCCTCTCCGAGTAGCTGGGACTACAGGCGCCCGCCACCACGCCCGGCTAATTTTTTTGTATTTTTAGTAGAGACGGGGTTTCACCGTGGTCTCGATCTGTCGACCTCATGATCCGCCCGCCTCGGCCTCCCAAAGTGCTGGGATTACAAGCGTGAGCCACCGCGCCCGGCCCTTCCTCTTTTGAAGATTCTGCTCCCCTGTAAGAAAAGTGCATGATTTAATTAGTGGATGAAAGAAAAGGGCCCAAATGGAGCCAAAAAAGAGTCAGCAGCATTGCCACCCACCTGCAGACACACAATAAGATAAAAGCAGCACCTGATCAGGGAGGGGAAGGGACCAGGAGGGAGAGGGACAGGCTCGGCCATGGGTGTAGCCCAGAGTCGGAAAGCCTGTGGCCCAGGATCAGGTCAGCTACTGGCTCAGTGTGTCCTTGGAGCTCAGCCTCTGTGGGATTTGTTTTCTCATCCTTTTAAAATGGAGATGGTAATATAGATCCTTCCTACCTCCAGAAACATGTAGACAACAGAAAGAAGATGGGGGCAGATCTATGAAAGTATAAAATGCACTATAAAAAAGTATAATGCAGTTTATAAATGATTGCTCATAATGCATCAACTGGAGTGAAACTAGCCAGAGTGTAAGAGAGGAAAGAGGGGAAGATGCAGAACTCCGTTCTTGTATCTTTTTTAAAAGCACAAAAAGATGATGTCTTGGTAAAGAGTAGAAGTTTGACATGTTTTGTCGTGATAAGAATAGAATTATAGCGGTGACTGTCCATTTATCCACTTGGGATCCAAGCATTCCAAAGTATAAGATGCTTCATTACAGGTCGGGTACAGTGGCTCATGCCTGTAATCCCAGCCACTTTGGAAGGTGGAAGCAGGAGGATCTTTTAAGGACAGGAGTTCATGACCAGCCTGGGCAACATAGCAAGATCCTGTCTCTATAAAATATATTTAAAAAATTAGCCTGGTGCAGTGGAATGCACCTGTAGTCCCAGCTACTAGGAAGGCTGAGGTGGGAGGACTGCTTGAGCCCAGGAGTTCAAGGCTGCAGTGCACTATGATTGCATGACTGCACTCAAGCCTGGGCAACAAAGCAAGACCCTGTCGCAAAAAATAAATAAAAATGCTCCTTGGCTGTATAAGACATATTTTATTGCCCTTTTGGAGATTTATAATGAGCACATTGAAGTTTTGGAAAAATCCTGCAACAAAGAAATCCGTTTTACTTTGCTTAGTTCAATAACTCCTTAGTTTATTATCCATGGACCCCTCTCCTGTGCCCTGTGACTTCCTCCTAACTTGTTACATAGCCTGGTCAAGTCCCCTGGAACAAGGGTACTGCTCTGCAGAATTCTGAACTGAGTTCCTGGGGTTTTGTTGTTAGCTTGTTTGTGACTGTCAGACTACTTTTTTTTTTTTTGAGATGGAGTCTCACTCTGTCGCCCAGGCTGGAGTGCAGTGGCACAATCCCGGCTCACTGCAAGCTCTGCCTCCCGGGTTCACGCCATTCTCCTGCCACAGCCTTCCAAGTAGCTGAGACTACAGGTACCCGCCACCACGCCTGGCTAATTGTTTGTATTTTTAGTAGAGACGGGGTTTCACTGTGTTAGCCAGGATGGTCTCGATCTCCTGACCTCGTGATCCGCCCACCCCGGCCTCCCAAAGTGCTGGGATTACAGGTGTGAGCCACCGCGCCCTGCCCAGACTATTTAATTTTTGTAAATAATTTAGTGTTTTGTTTTTGTTTTCGTTTTGGCCTCAAGGAAAATTTGTACCTCAGGGTTAGTTTCCATTTTAGAGTATTGTGACCTTTGTATCTTTGTACAGTTTTTCAAGTTTTCTTTCCTTATCTTGACAGATTCACAGGCCCTGACTTAAAAATTCTTATGACTATATTGTTTGTTGTATCATAAGCCATTTCAGAGTCTCCCTGGATTGAGATGGGCTATGAATATAATTAAGAAACAAAAACAAACTAATACGGTGACTTTCACCGTATTTCATTGGCCAGAAATGTGTCATGTGGATCTCTCTGGCTGCAAGGAGGCTGTGGATGTGTTTTATTTTCCAACCACTGTAGATGAAGAAGGCAGAAAAGAGGTAACAACTCTTTTTTGAGGGCCTGTCATGTTTCAGGCATGGTACGGGGTTCTGTGCATAAATGATTTATTCCTTAATGCGATCAAGGTGTTCCTCAGTTTTGTCCTAGGAGGTTTTAGATCTCACGGTTCTAATTTAGTTTCTCAGAATCTTACAACTGGGAGGGACTTTTGAGAGCACCTGACCCTAAGAAATAACCTCGAGGGAGATGAAAGTCTAAACCAGCCAGGACAGATGGTCTTCTGAGACTCTCCATGGCAACCTGCAGCTAATCTCTGCCCTTCTGCCACTTCTGGGAAAATGGCTTTACGGAAATGCTGTTTTAACTGGGAGCATGAAATCACTAATGATGGGCAAGGTGGGGGTGGCTGGTTTGTGTTTGGGAAGTTAAGGTTCAGTGCCTGTCTCTCTGGGGGAGCAGCTGCTGTGAGCCAGGATTACCTAGGACAGTTTCTGTCTGAGGAGAGAAGGGGACAATGCCTTCCTCCACTCAGGTGGGCGAAGCAGGACTCTCACATGTTCTGAGTTTGTGCTAGCATCAGTCTTTTCATTGCTCTGCCTTCACATACCCCAGCATCTCATCTAAGATCTGTCCTGCTGACATGAGCCAAATGATGTCATTCTTCCTCACCCAGAGCCATTTCTGGCTGTTCCAGGCTTTAGAGAGATTTCCCTCACTTGGCACAGGGCTTTGCAATTTTTTGTTATATCATCTCTCCAAGTGTAAGTCCCATCTTGTCTTCTTGTGTAGACTGGGCACTCCTGAAGGCAGGCATGATGCCCTCCGCATGGTTGTTTCTCAAGTTACAGTTCAGTACCAGGTGCATATTGGTCCTGGGGTGGGGGGCAGAATATTTATTGTTGCTGCTGGTTGGCATCAGTATTTGGTAAATAGAGTGCAGGGATCTGTGCTGGTCTCTGGAGATACAAAGATGCATGGACACTTTTCAGCTCATAGTAATAACTGAGCTTCTTGAGGGGAGGGACTGAAATTTATTCATGTCTCTCCAGCACTGTACCTGGCATATTGAAGTGTGGCAGAGGCTGCTACTTGTTCTTCCCAATATTATTATTATTAGTGGTAGTTGTAGTAATAGTATGAATAGTAGCTTTCCCTCTCCTTCTCTCTTTCTTCCTCTTCCTCCAACTCCTACTCTTCCTCTCTTTCTTCCTCTTCTTCCTCCTCCTCCAATAGTAACAGGAACTTTACCTGGGCACGTTTGCCAGCGTTCCTTGCAGCTGAATATGGTCATGTGAGGTTCTGGTGAAAGAGACATAAACAGAGGTGATAATTGCAACTTCCAACTTGTGCTTTAAAAGGAAAGCAGTGGGCCATCTCCTTTTTCTCCTTCTGTTGGGCTAGAGCACAGCTCCATCTTTGACCATATGAATAAAGGTCACACTTTTGGGATGGCAGAGCAACAAAGTGGAAGGAGCCTGGGTCCTTTTCCTTGCTGAGCTGTTGCCATGACCTTAGACTGAATAACTGAACTGTTTTTATTTGTAAAGTAAGATTTACATGAGAGACAAATATACTTCTATCTCGTTTAAACTTTTCTACCTTTGGGTACAAAAGGCACTTATTGTAGCTGCCTAGTCTGTATTCTGATCAATTCAGGAGGTATTGATAAATGTCTGTTAAATGGATAAATGAATTTCTGCCTTCCCTTATTATTGAGCAGCTTTAATAGTGGTCAGCACATGCATCTATATTGAGAAAGGAGGTTTCCCAAGTGACTTTCACCATATTTCACTGGCCAGAAATGTGTCATGTGGATCTCTCTGGCTGCAAGGAGGCTGTGGATGTGAGTTTTATTTTCCAATCACTGTAGATGAAGAAGGCAGAAAAGGGGTAGGAAAAAGGAGGAATGAGTGAACCAATCTATAGTACCTGTCAGCAGTCACATATAGGAAAATTAGTTTTGATTTATGTGTTTTTTTTTGTTGCTTTTTTTTAAAGAATATAAGCCACCTAATTTGAGTATTGCCAAGAAGAGATGTACTTCTTATCCGAGTTGAACCAGATTTTGGGAAGACAAGATGTTTTCAAAAGAACAGATAATTATCAGCGTGGACCTTGGGGCTAGATGTAGTCACCTTGTCACACAACTTGATTCATGGCCATTTGGAACTGTCTACAATGGGATGGTTGTTGATGCTGAGGCCACCTGGTGCTTCAGTGTCTTAAATGCTTTCTTTGGGGCCACAGCCAATTCTAGGCAAGGCATGGCAATCCCATAGTTTGTAGGTGATATGGAAAAGGTAGTGTCAGGGCAGTCAGAAACCCTCAGCAAATACTTAAGCACTTCTGTGCACCAGCAATGCTGGGTACCAGGGAATCCCATAAATGAGCTCTCTGCCATCAAGAGGGAGATGAAGAGATAAACTGATGAGTCCCCCACAGAGTAATGAATGCCATATAGAATGTCTGTGATGAGTACTGGGAACAAAGCAGGAGAACAAGACAAAAGTTTCCCTGGAAGAGCAATAGGAGGTACCTGGCGCCTGTATATTTAATTTCTAAAGAGATTCCAAAACAGTGGGTCTGAAATACATAGCCTGCTTCCAAATTGGGTTTAAATTAGCATCTTATGTATCATATATACATTGTACTTGTTACTCTGGGGAATGGAGAGTTTCAAAGAAGTCTAGAGTTGAAGCATTGTCCTTTTCTCTGTCTAGGGAAGACGCTTAAGCAAACGTGAGTGTACTTCCAGTGTGGCATCTAAGCAGAGAGACCATGGAAAGGTCAAGTTTTAAGAATTGAGTGTTTCTCCTTTTGATTAAAGAAAGAAAGTTGCTCATGAATATATGTCACTTCAGGCAGTGGGTATGGGATCCTGAAAATATCTGTGTCAGAAAATCTTTGCAAACAAAAATCATCTTCCACACCTTTCCAAAGTCAAGAATACGTTGGACATTTAACATTTTAGGTTTTGGATTTTCTTAAAGCAAGGCACACAAGAAGATCAAAGAAGGTGCATGGAATTCAATACTGTGGAACTCATTTTACCAAAGAAATTTCATAAAACAAAGTGAACTTATCAGTGGTTTAAGTTGCCAACCGTTGGATTCCAACGCAACGAGCAGGCTGGATGCAGGCAGCTTGCCCAGGTTCAATGGAGTTTAAAGGCCAGGTGTTTGTGTAGGGAAGGAAAAACATTGTCCTGCTCAGGAAAAATGTATTCAAATAAGAAATGAGAAACCCATTTTGAGAATTTAGTGCATATGTTCATTTTATAGGTGTGTTGGGAAATTATCGGCAAATGAATGGATTTGGTCACAAAGCCTTTGGGTTGATTTGGGGGAGGAATGTTGCTTCTTGGGAAACAGCCAGACGAGGCAAAAGATATTTTTGGGAACATTCTAAGGTGTTCTCTTTCCTCTTTTTTGTTGATGGCTTCCAAGTTGTCTAGCCCTGAATCTCTTACGTGCATTGGGGAATTACACAGCGGTAGAAGGCACGCATCATTTCTTTACTTAACTATGTGTCCAGAACGAGTGTTGAGTTCTGGAGATGAACAGACAAACTTCAGCCTTTAATGAACTGCTAGGCAGGAGGGGGAAACACACATATAATCTAAATAATGTAATGTAATGCCATTAAGTGGTGTAAAGGCTTGCGGTTTTAGAGAAGAGGAACAGATGAACTGTCCTGAGGAGATTAGAGAAGCCATCACAGAAAAGATGGTATTTGAGCTGGATACTGAAGGATCTTGAAGGTGATTGCCAGGAAGAAGGGAGGAAAGGGCAGACCAGGTGGAGGTATCCACGTATGCAAAGGCATGGAGGTGTGAAACATGATGCCTCTAGGGGATGGCTCATTTAGCTGGAACACGGGTTTTGGGAGGCCCATGGAGGCTATTTTGGGAAATAATACTGGATTGCAAATGGCCTGATATGCTTGCTAGTCTACAGATCTAAACTTAATCTTTTAGGAAGTAAAGAACTTCTCTGTAGGAAAGTAACTACAAACAGTAAAGAAAGACATGCTTGCTGAAAAGACCAGAACCTGAATGTGGACCCCAGGAACTCACATGGACTATCTGGTCTCCCCCAGGTTCTGCAAGGACATCAAAGACCTGAATTTTGCCTGGAAACTGACCGTAAGAGAGACAGGAAGTAGTGAGAGGATACAGACCCAACCAACTGTAGAAAACTGTGGGATTGAGGTTAATATATAATTTGCTTTAACTTGGATGAATGTGGAGTAAGGAGAGTGGCAAAACATTAAGTTCATACTCATCTGTTTATAATTGTGTGCTCTGAGCACCTTTTCCTTTAAAGTAGGCTGCACACACAGAGAAAGAAACATTTTTCACACAGTTTCGAGCAGTGCCTGAAAAGCTCAGACTCGGAGCGTCCAGGAGCTGAGCTGCCTGTGCTGGACAGCCCCTGATTGGAGAGGAGTTAATGATCAGTGTCCCTAAAATTGTCACATAGGCAGCTGATTATGACGAATTGGTCCAGCTGTTTATGTTACTTTTGAGATCAAAATTTTGTATTTTGTCAGGGGAGTGAGTTGTCACAAACCCCACTTGGCCAAGGAGAGACTAGTAGCCTGTCCTTGTGCCAAAATGTTGCAAGCTTCTGTGGGCAGCTGATTTTGGTAGACCTTATAGAGAAACCCATCACTCCATCGTCTTTTTTTCTCTTTCCTACACTGAGATGTAGCAGGAAGCACCCTGGCCTTTGGGACTGGAGGTGTGGTTAGCTGGAAGCATGGTTCTGCTAGTTCCCTGGTGAACATAGAATGGTACTTCTTTCTGTCTCCTCATCTGTGAGGTAAAAACATTCAGAGACTCAGTGTTTCTTGTGACATTGATAATCTAAGGATCCACTCCCCTTTCTGGCCTGTTTTGAGCTTTCCCTGTATACTCAGTGAGTGCATATGATCTAGAAAGTTCTGGGTGGCTCAGGCAGTGGGTGTGAGAAGTGCTGCCTCACCTTGGGCTCTGTGTCCTTAGGTCCAGGTTGGGATCAAGTCCAATAAGCTGAAGAAGGCTTTTGGGAAATAAAACCAGAGGTGTTTTTTTTTTTTTTTTTTTGAGACAGTCTCGCCGTGTCGCCCAGGCTGCAGTCCAATGGTGTGATCTCAGCTCACTGCAACCTCCATCTCCTGGGTTCAAGCGATTCTCCTGCCTCAGCCTCTCCAGTAGCTGGGATTACCGGCATGTGCTGCCATGCCCGGCTAATTTTTTGTATCTTTAGTAGAGACAGGATTTCACCACGTTGGCCAGGCTGGTCTCGAACTCCTGACCTCGTGATCTGTCTGCCTCAGCTTCCCAAAGTGCTGGAGTTCGCTAACTAAGGCCTGCAGGCCAAATTTGGCCTGGGGCCTGTTTTTATAAATAAAGTTTTGTTGGAACACATTCTCCCACATGCATTTACATATCACCTGTGACTGCTTCCATGCAACCATGTCAGAGTTGAGTAGTTGTAACAGAGACCATATGGCCTGCAAAGGTCAAAATATTTACTAGCTAGCCCTTTACAGAAGGATTTTGCTAACTAACCCCTGTCCTAGATCATAAACTCCAGGAGGTCTGGGGACATTGAAGGTATTCAGTAAGTTTTGATTGAATGAATGAATGAATGGATGAATGAATGAATGGGCAGGACATTGGAATTTGTTGAATATGTAATTTGATAGCAAACTTTTTATGACACACTTCAGGTTCCAGTTTCCCTTTAAATAAAATAAGAACAGTGCTACCTATGAAACAGGCGGTACTTAAGAGGATTATTTCCCGTAATACAACTTTGAGTGTTTAAAATGCTATTAAAAATATAACTACCATCTATGAAGCTTTATATGTGTTGAGCACTTTATTAAGATCTTTATTTTTATTACCTCTTTTAGTCCTCACAGCCACCCACTGTGAGGGAGGAATTATTGATCCTAGTTTATAGATGAAGGAGCTGAGCCCAGAGAGGCTGAGTTACTTGCTGAGGTCACAGAGCTGGTAAGGCATTGAGCACAGGGTCCAACTCCAGGGTGTCTAGTTCTAAAGGCTTCCCACCATGCCCCATTGCTTCTGAGTGCTGTTAGGTGCTTCCCACCACATTTTTTTTTTTTTTTTGAGACGGAGTCTGGCTCTTTCACCCAGGTTGGAGTGCAGTGGCGCGATCTCGGCTCACTGCAAGCTCTCCGCCTCCCGGGTTCACGCCATTCTCCTGCCTCAGCCTCTCTGAGTAGCTGGGACTACAGGCAGCCGCCACCACGCCTGGCTAATTTTTTGTATTTTTAGTAGAGATGGGGTTTCACCGTGGTCTCGATCTCCTGACCTCGTGATCCACCCGCCTCGGCCTCCCAAAGTGCTGGGATTACAAGCGTGAGCCACCGCGCCCGGCCACTTCCCACCACTTTTTTAAATAAAGGAGACAGATATCAATTTTGGAGAGGGGTCCTCAAGATAGAAACAAATGGCAAAAAAAAAGAGTTGGTTATCAAACCTTTTAAACCATTTATAGATTTAGAAAACTGTGAAGTTACTCATCATTAGAAGTGTACTTTAAAAAATTCTCTTCCTTAAGGTTCAGCTCAGTGTGCTTCATGGAAAAAACTAAATGGGGGAGCATGTTTTCTTTGGGAAAAACAAAATAGGTAAGTTTTAGGGATTTGTAGAATTTTCATTTGTTTAGCAATGGTGTATGTAGTGGTAACACACATTCAAATGCTGCCTTCTCCCAGAAACCTTCCACCAATTCCGCACATCACTCAGAACTGGGTACCTAGCACATAGCAGACATTCAATAAATATTGATTGAATGAATGAATGAGTGCCTTCTAGCATTTCACACATATTGCCTTCCAGTATACTTGGTTTTACGTGAATGTGTGCCCTTACCTATTATAGTGTAAGCACTAGAAGAGCACTGGTACCCTGCCCACTTCTTTGTACCCCTTATGGTGCCTACCTAGCACAGGGCTGGAACTGAGTAGATGCTCAATGAACATTTGTGGAATTATGCTGTGGACCCCAAAGCGTTGCGGCTGAGTGAATGGCCCATTGAAAACTAGCATGATGATCAGATGGACTTCTCTCTGTCTAAGGGCATTGATTGAGACCCACATTTATATTGAGGGTGGAAATGTCCAACAAAGACAAAGAGAAACATATTTATTGCTTTAGATAGAAGTCATATTTGTTTCTTTCACTCTGGAAAATATAGTCACATAAGGTCATGAGCTATTTTTTCTTCCTACTTAGTTGCTGGTCTGTGGGTTGGTGTAAGCTCACATGCTTAGCTTTTCAGTGAAACTTGCACAGTCCATGTGGCTCTGACTCAGAATTTTTTCCCCTATCTGCTTCTTCTGTTGCCAATTTGTTGTTTATCTCCTTTGTGTTTTACATCTGACCTATTATTTTGCATGCTGTTTTGGATTACTGAGGTAGCAACATCCAAACAGTTTCTGTGTATATTTTAGCTTTTAGGAGTCAGGCAGCTGCTCTGGGGCCTGTTTGAGTCAGGCCAGGGTCAGAAATGCCCTTCTGCTTTTGTTTCCATGGAAGAAGTTGGCCTGGAACTCTCTCTGGGCACCTTCTGCACCCTCTGGCAACCAGAAAAGCAAAGTCGTTCATCAAAATCTCAGACTGGAGCAACTCCTTGAAACAGCTTCCCCAGTTATTGCACATACTCGTTTCTTGATTTGCTGCATATCATTTCAGGCACCTCTCTTAATGCAGCTATTCAGGCTGCCTAAGGCAGTGGTCCCCAACCTTTTTAGCACCAGGGACCAGTTTTGTAGAAGGTATTTCTTCCACCGATGGGGTGGGGGTGGTGGTTTGGAGATGATTCAAGCATATTACATTTATTGTGCACTTTATTTCTGTTATTATTACATTGTAATATATAATGAAATAATTATATAACTCACAATAATGTAGAATCAGTGGGAGCCCTGAGCTTGTTTTCCTGCAACTAGATGGTCCCATCTGGGGGTGATGGGAGACAGTGCCAGATCATCAGGCATTAGACTCTCATAAGGAGCACCCAACTTAGATCCCTCGCATATGCAGTTCACAACAGGGTTTGCTCCTATGAGAATCTAATACCACCACTGATCTGACAGGAGGTGGAGCTCAGGCGGTAATGCAAGTGAGGGGGAGCAGCTGTAAATACAGATGAAGCTTCGCTCACTTGCCCACAGCTCACCTCCTGCTGTGCAGCCAGGTTCCTAACAGGCCATGGACCAGTAGGAGACCCTGGCTTAAGGGACCAGGACAGTGGCCAGTGGTTTTCATAGCCTCTTAGTACTTCTGGTGGAGTGTCTCTCTTCCCCTCAATTCCCTCCTATTCCCCTAGGAGTTTGAACCTGCTTTGCCCAGTTCTGTCCTGCCAGCCTTTTTCCTTTCACTGAATTGCCTTCACTTTTTGCCTATAGCTTTGATCTCTTTGGAAAAAAAGGGCACTGGGGTATTATTACTGCCTCTGTTTGTTTTTGCAAATGTGCTATGATTTGTGGTTGGTCTTTTGGCTAGCCTGAGACTACCTGACCCTCCCTCAACAGCCCTAGTTCCCCCAGTCATTCTATAGTTTTGCCCATTTCTTTAATTAATGTTGGTGAGAGTCTCCGAGCAATGAAGACTTTTTGGATATGGAGAAAAGCAGAACCAGAGGGATACCAGTAATTATGCTAATCTGAGAGCATTAAGTCTTCAAATATACATTTTTGGATAAGCAATTCTGTTGTTTTTGAAGTTTGGTTGTCTTTTTGTTTCTGGGTGGTGGACTATAATTTTGTATTAAGGAAAGAATGCCTGCCCTTATATATTAACTTGCTGTGGAACACAGGACTGGATTTTTTTTTTTTTTTTCTTTTCTTTCTTTTTTTTTTTTTTTTTTTTGAGTACTCATGAAAGGAAACCAGAAGAATCTTTGGGTCTAATAATATACTTGCTTGTGTATGAAGATAAAACCAATAATAATATTAATACCACCCTTCAGTGGTGAAATGCTTTAACCTTTCAAAACAGCTCCTTTTATGAACTTACTCTATCAGTTGGCAAGGTGATTTCAGAGCTCTCTCCTGTGGTGATGATGGATCTGTGGGAGCTTTTCTAATTGTGTGGGTGAATTTGAGAGACCCCATCCCAGTGGTTCTTGTTCAGGGGTGAGTATGGAATCATGTGGGGAACTGCCGTGAATTACACATACCCAGGTCCTGCCCAGGACCTACTGATACAGTCCTGGGGTGGGGGACCTGCCCACTTAGAAAACTTCCGGGACTTCCTCAGCTGGACCCTCTGGGGATTGGGGAAATGCATTGCAGTCACTTGCCTGGGGTAGTGGGGGCTGCCACATCTGTGACCAGAACCCAAGGAGAGTGATGATGACCCATCTTGGAATCACGCAGAACATACAGTGGCAGTCCCTTTTGGAAGCTGGCCACAGGCTGCACTTTATTCATTATTTTAACCGCAACCAAACATTTGCTGTGTGCCCACTGGTGGCCACTAGACAGTCTTCCCACCCTTTAGCTCATGTAGTTATTTAAACCAGTTCCATCACCAGAGAAATGTGTTACTAGCGCCTTGAAGGAGAGTGGGCCTTCAAGTGGATTCAGGAGTTGTGGTCTGAGGAGAGTGATTGATATGGTTTGGCTCTGTGTCCCCACCCAAATCTCATCTGGTAGCTCCCATAACTCCCACGTGTTGTGGGAGAGACCCAGTGGGAGATAATTAAATCATAGGGGTGGGTCTTTCCCATGCTGTTCTCATGACAGTGAGTGTCATGAGATGTGATGGTTTTAAAAATGGGAGTTTCCCTGCACAAGCTCTCTCTCTGTTTGCCTGCTGCCATCCATGTGAGATGTGACTTGCTCCTCTTTGCCTTCTGCCATAATTGTGAGGCCTCCCCAGCCATTTGGAACTGTAAGTCCATTAAACCTCTTTTTCTTCCCAGTCTTCGGTGTGTCTTTATCAGCAGTGTGAAAATGGACTAATAGAGTGATTTAATGAGTTTCACCAGCATGGGTTTCTTTAGCCTCGGTTTCTTTGTCTGCAGTATATGGGCTAATGGTACATACCTCGAAGTTGTTGAGGGAGAAGAGATAGGCTCAAGTGCTGCCTTTGTCTTACCAACCTTGTGAAGACCTCCTTGAGCAGCCATGTCTTCATTTGTAAGATGAGAATAAGAGCACCTGTTTTATGGGCTTTTTGTAAGGGTTGCATGTGCTTATGTAAGAAAAACCCCTTGCACCCTGCATAGTACCTTGCAGATGCTCAATCCATGGTAGGTGTTTTCATTGCTACTTTGTACCGTAGGTCTGTGTGGACGGCAGGGGTGTGTTTTTTCAGTTGTCATCCTGGAACGTTCTGCCTAATGCCCTGCACCCCTGGTAATTGTACAGCAAATGGTGGTGATAATGACAATAGAAGGAGCTCTCTTTATTGAGTGCTTACTGTGTGCCAGGCACTGTGCTGGGCACTGGACTACAACAGAGGGGAAAGATAGGCATCGTCCCTGATCTCACTGAGCTTAACAAAGAGAAGGCTCTAAGAGAAAGTTTTCAAAGCATTACCCTTCTCTGTATATATAAGAGGAAAGCTTTAATGCTATAGGATGCCTTCTAAATATGTATTTTATAACACAGTGGGTAGAATGTGGAATGTGTCTTCTGGGAGGAAACTGGAGTTTTGCATTTCCTGCCTGCTTGTGCTTTTGAATTTGTGGCTGTAATGCTGCCCTGCCTGAGGTTTCAGCAGTTAATATTTCCCAGGGCAGCATGATGTCAACGCCCTGTGGTCTCTTATCTACAAGAAGGGTATAGCCAGGGCAGAGGGAGAGAAAAGACTATTTTCAAAGCCTCTCTTGAAGACTTTGTTGAGCTTTAACTTAAAATTGTCCTCATCTCCTTCCTCAAACGTTTGTTCCTAGTGCTTGATATGCATAAACCACGCCGGTGTTTTGGAAGATTCAAGTTTGACCACCATAAATTGGTTCATATTTCCAGCAGGGCAGTTATTTAATTTCCTGTTGGAAGTCTACAAAATGTTGGCACTGTTTGCTCTTTGGCAAAAGACCAAAACTCAGTACAGTATCATTAGCATGCTCTGGTACATAGATTAAAGCACAATTGTCTTTAATAAGAGGCCATCCCTGTTTAGGATGGGGCTTTGGGGGCTGCAAGGATACAGGGAAGCACAACAAGCTTTCTAATCAAAATCAAAGTGCAGTTGCTGGGACTCACTCAAGAGAAGGGTTAGAGGGAGGGCAGAATTCTGATTTCTTGTCTCAATTTCATTTGTTTGGGTTATTTTGCTCTAGACTCTGGGAGAGTTTTGGAGGCCAGGGCTGGCTGGTTTGTGGGATACCCTGGTTTAAGCCTCGTGCTTCTTCTGCCTTCCTCCCTCTTGGCAGTACAGCTCATGGGAGAAGCCCACCTCTGAAGCCCATAGAGAAATGCAGAGTGTCTCTACGGAGCCCACTGTAGTAACTGAAATGTTATAATGGCGGGCATTTACAGAGGCTCTGTTATCAGTGAGGCACTTTACATATGCACGTTCAGCCTTTACAGTACCCCTGTGAGATATGTATTATTATTGCTGTTTGAGGATGAGATTACTGAGATGCAAAAACATTAAAGTATCTGCAGCCAGTGAGTATCTGAGCTGGGGTTAGAACCCAGTTCTGTTCCTTGGAAAGATTCTTACTCTTCTCATATACCCTAATAAGGGCCCAGGGAAGGAAAGGATCTGAGTTTTCAAAAATTTTGAAAATTTGCCTAACATGAATCTTGGGAAATTATTTCTAGGGGCTTCTTACCAGATTAGCTCTGTTTTTCTTTAGCAGAGGCCTTTCAGTGTTGGCTGTTTGGTAGAATGAGTATAGAAATGTATTTTTTTCCTACAAATATTGTATCATGAAAAATGTCAGACGGATTGAAAAGTTGAACACCACCTAGATTCTACTATTGCTGTTTTATTCTATTTACTTTATCACTTGTTTCTCCATCTAACCTCCAAGATCTATTTATATTTGTTAGAACATCTTTTCTCTCTGCGCTTCTGTTCCTTTGATTGATGGTAATGGCCTGGTGGGAAGTAATGCAGAAAACCAGAGGGAAAGTACAGTGCTTAGAACAATCTTTTTTTTAGGAAAAAGAGAAAATTGTTCTTATGTTTAGGTAGAGCCCCAAATGGACATTTTCCCCCTCCCTATATGTATATGTATAAAGCATCTGACAGAAATAATTATGATGAGGCTGATGGTGAATACATAAGGTATAACCTATTATTACTGTCTTCTATGCACCAGCCATGATGCTGACTGCTTTAGTAACCTTATCTCATTGATCCTTTCAACATTCCTAATTTACAGATGAGCAAACAGCCTAGGGAGGTTGATTTCTGAGCTGGGATTTGAGACTGGTGTGTAGAGACTATGGTGTGATTTCTCTGCATTTCAAATTATGCTTCCCTATATTTCTGTTCCAGGGTCTCAGTGGGAGGCCCTAGAAGGTTAGTACTAATCAGGAAAAATTGCTAAAGCCCCGGAAATTGAAGGCTACCAAAACCTTGTAGAGATTCTCTGGGACTAGACCTCATTCATCTAAGGATCCTTGTCAGACAGTCTCCAGGGGATGGGGAGACGTTCTGCTCTCCCCAGAGTGACATAGAAAGTTTCTGTGGCTTTTGGAGTTTCTCATGACTGATTCACATCTTCTCCAGCTTAGAAGAAAATCCAAACACTTACCTTTGAGTCATCAATTGGTTAATGGTGTTTTCTTTTTATGGCAGGATCATCTGTGGCCTCCTTAGACCTATACAAGTGACATCTTTTCTTCCTGGGGAAGAAGATGGTTTCTGTAGGCACTGACTTATGAGGGCAGGTACATACCTTTTGTAAGGGATGAAACTTGAAAAACAATGGGTGCTTTTTGGTGTGTTTATGCTTGAACCTGCTTCCTTGTTGAGTGTGATCTTGAGCAAGTCACATAAGCTTCTTAAACTCTTGGCATCCCTGCAGCAGTTATTGTTGTGAGGGAGATGGAAAAAAGGTATGGATAGAGTTCTTTCCATGAGAAAATGTACTATTCTTCAGGAGACCATGAAGAGGATGTTGCTGAAAACTGAGGACATGGCATAGATAGGAATTGTTAGAGAAAGGCAGTAGAGAGAAAAAAATACCTGTTGGTTGAAATAGTTGATAGGAGGAATAAAAAATGCCTGGAACTTAAAGTTTCCTTCGAATACCAGCACTGTCAATCAGTAGCTGTACAAATTAGCCTCTTTGGTTATTAAGTTTCATCATAAAGTGGGATTATTAATACCTACATCATAGTCTTATTGTAAGGATAAAGTTTACATAATGTACGTAAATCTCCTAACATAGTAGTTCATAGTACTTGGCAATAAAAGATATCTCTTAGAAGTAGGAAGTGGGGAAACTGAGGTACACCTTGAAGCCTGAGTAGGATTTGGATGCGTAAAATGGTCCAGTTCTGAAAGTATTTTACAAATATCACCATGGAACACCATGCAGGCATCAAGAAGCATGGTTGAAACCCAAAACTCTTCTTTCTTTTAATAAGGCAAAGGTGGTTAACTTGTTGAGCCAAAAGTTCCAAATTGTTCAGTAAAATGTCATTGATAAGATATCAAAATATCAGATATCATTTTGGTTGAAGCTCAAGTTGGCAAGGACCAAGGGTGGAATTGCTAAGCTGGGTAACACGTTTGAAGCCATTGTAATGTTTTAGTGATCTCCACAAGGCATGTCATGAGGTTTGGTGGCTCTCCCTGTCCTCCTGCAACCCCTGCAATCTGTCTGCATTTTCTACACACTTGTTTGGTTGTTTCATGAAATCTACCCCCCTGTACTGCTGCAGGCCACAAAGAACAGTGTTCAACAAGGTGGATTTTGGGAACTGAAGTTGTGATTGCACTGTAGAAGGCTTTCATTCTTTGTTTTGTTTTGCTTTTAGTTTATGGAGGACTGTTGGGAGATTAGAAGGAAAATGCCCCAGTAGAACTGAAATCCTAGTCTAGCACCTGAAAAGAGTGGATTTTGCCTTCTTTTTTTTCTCTGCTACCTTGCAATCATTTCTGCTATATGCAGATTCAGGTCTGATGTGAATTTTGAGTTTAGCTGGAATTAGTTCTTTTATGGCCTTGGGGGATGTGGATACAAGAATGAACATACCAAGGGTTGACAGTGAAATTCAAAGGTCAGGTAAGGTTCTACATGCATCCTCTACCTTGAGTGGTTGTGTAGTGATAGTGTTAGGACTTTATAAGTCTTTTTCTCACATCATCCTTATAACGAGCCTTAGAGATAAGTATTGTTTTTACTGCTATTGTGCAGATGGAGAAAACAGATGAGGAATGGAGAAGTTCAATAACCTGTGTGAGGTGGTGCAGCTAGGAAGTGGCAGAGATGGGACTTGAATTCAAATCTCTGACACGTAAGCCCTTCCAGCAATTGTGGTGGAATATGCTATCTCTGTTACAGGCTTCTCTTGTAACAAGCTGTGCTTGTTAGTGCTCCATAAGGAGCCTCTGGGAGCAAGGAAAAGGGAAAGATTTTTTGTGTTCACTTTCCATCCACACAGCCCTTTTTATTCTCAAGATTATGCTGGGGGGAGGAAGCACCAGAACTACCGTGAATTAAGTATTCACATTGTACCTAGATTAAAGCAAGGTGCTCTGCATAATTCTCACATTTAACCCTGCTATCATTATCCTTATTTCATTGATGAGCTTCAGAAAGTCAAGTTCCTTGACCCCAGGTTCACCCACAGAGGAAGTTCTGATGGTGAGATTTGAACATAGAACGAGTCCACCATCTTGCCTTCATCTTCAGTTTTCAATGACTTCTCCCTGACAGTCCTGTGATGGCATTTGTGGTTTTAATTTCAAAGACCCTTACAATTGTTGATGGTTGATAGCATTTGGTATCCATTGGAAACTGCCAACACTTTTCACTGCTGCATTTGGAAGAAAATCATAGAGAGTTGACGTGTCAGTGATTCAGGACTGCTGGGAAACTGAGCGCACCCGTGTGTGCTTATTTTGAGTCAATACTTTATGAACGACTTTGGCCCAAAAGGAGAAAAATCTGTCTTCTGAAATTGAGTGCAGGTCTCTTAGTGGCTTACCTCAGCAGGGAGCCAGTTATTACATAAGCTGAATACCAGGTCCGTGGGTTTCCCTAGCCTGAAAAAGAAGCAGCGTCTGCAGTTATGAGGAAAACAGAAAGACCCATTTCTCTGTGGCATGATACTGAACAGGCAGCTTCAGCCGTGAGGATATTTTGGCCGGAGGAAAATGTAGCTTAAGAAAAGTCCCAGCTGGTTCCAGTAACTTAAGCCCAGCTATTCATGAAATATTATCTGACAGCTCCCCTCTCTCCTCAAGTGGCTGGGGAGTGAGTCACAATTGCCCCAGAAACCTGTGTTCTCATATGGGATTTTGGTATTCCAGGTTTACTCTACTTTGCACACTGGACAGCTTCATGAAAAGCCATATTTGGTGCAGACATTTTCTTGTGATGATAAAAGCATTTAGCAAATATACTGGGAAGCTTGCCGTGATGAATCCTTTTGTTAAGAAATTAACCAACATTAATTTTGAATATAGGACTGTCCCACGTGCCCAGCACTGTGCTTGCTGATGTGGGGGTTCAGAGATTATGAGACATGTGAAACACTAGAATGGAATCTCCATGAAGGCAGCGATTTGCCTATTTTGTTTGCTGATGAAACTGTAGTATGTGTAACAGTGTCTGGCACATAGTGGATGCAAAATAGATATTGTTGAACAAGTGAGTATGTCTCTGCCCATAAGAGCTTACAACCTAGTTTGCTTGCATTAATTAATCAACTAATTATTAATTAATGAATGATTTTATTCCTTTATTCTACTTGTAGGAGCATCCTGAAGTCCTCAATTTTATTAGGATATCTTTAATTCTTTTTATTATTTAAAAAGGTAAACATGTGATGTTTGTTGTAGAAAATGAGAAAAGAGCAAAGATGTAAAAAGAAAAATAATTGAGACAATAATTATTTTCATTTAAGCTTATATCATTAGAAACTTTTTCCATGTAAATATCTGATTTTAAAAAATGAGTTTAATTCTCTTGCAAGTTGATTTTATAACTTGCTTTCCTCCCACTTATCAGTGTTATTGTGAACAGCTTTCCATATCAAAATACACTGTTCTCAAATCATCAATTTTTAATCATCACACAATTTAGCATTGTGTGTGATTGCATCATAGTTTTCTTAATCCCTATTGTTGAATTGTTGGGCATTACTCCTCTCTCTGTTTCGTTAGTATAAATAATGCTGTGATTATCTGTTAATTTTTGTGCATATCCATGATTATTTTCTTGGCAATAACCCTTTGAAGTGGAATTATTGAGTCAAAGGTAAAAGTCTTTTGATCTACACAATCATTGTGGCTACCATAAAGGTTACAGAAATGTATTCCCCTCTCTGTGTTCTGTGGAAATAAAGTGGTTTTTTTCTTTACACATAACTGATGCCATGTATTGTCATTAAAAAAAATAACTTTCTGGGTTAAAAAAGGGAATATTATTGTTATTCAAGTTAATATACTTTTGATTACTGGTGATGTTAAAAATCTTTTAAAATGTTTTTTGTCATTTGTATTTCTTCTTTTGCAAGTTACTGGTTTATATCCATTTTCTTACTCAGAGACTCGAGGACAGATCTTTCCTTGGTCCCTCCCAATCCGTGACAGGACTTGCTGTGGAATTTGTCCACAGTTAGCCCCAGTAAATGTTGAATCCTCCCATCCACCCACTCATTCATCTACCCACTCACCTGTCCATCCATCGATTTATATGTTGATTCATTCAATGAGTATGGAGGACCTAATAGATATAAGGTTTATAATTTAAGATAGCGCTTAGAAAGTTTTTTGATATTGCTGCTGTTAACTACAAATATTACTTTTTTTTTTTTTTTTTTTTTTTTTTTTTTAGATAGGGTCTCACTCTGTCACCCAGGCTGGATTGCAGTGGTGCTATCATAGCTCGTAACCTCAGACTTCTGGGCCCAAGTGATCTTCCTGCCTCAGCTTCCTGAGTATCTGGGACTAGGAGTGCGTGCCACCACACCCAGCTAATTGTTTTATTTTTTGTGGAGATAAGGGGGTCTTGCTATGTTGCGCGGGCTGGTCCTGAACTCCTGGCTTCAAGGAATCCTCTCACCTCAGCCTCCCAAAGTGTTGGAATTACAGGCATGAGCCCCCACACCCAGTCCAAATCTTACACTTTTTTTTTTTTTTTTTTTTTTTGGGACGAAGTCTTGATCTGTTGCCCAGGGTGCAATCCCAGCTTACTGCAACCTCTGCCTCCTGGGTTCAAGCCATTCTCCTATCTCAGCCTCCCTAGTAGCTGGGATTACAGGCATGAGCCACCACTCCTGGCTCATTTTTGTATTTTTAGTAGAGATGGGGTTTCACAGTGTTGGCCAGGCTGGTCTTGAACTCCTGACCTCAGGTGATCCACCCACCTCGGCCTCCCAAAGTATTGGAATTACAGGCGTGAGCTACTGTGCCTGGCCCCAAATCTTACCTTTTAAGAAAAGACATATTAATATGAATTAATACAATGACCAACTAATCCAAAAAGATTTTTTTTTCTCCTAATGAGTTTTCCTTTGGATAATGGAACTGATCTTGTCTTTTCTGTGCACCCACCACGGTTGGGTAGACAGAAATCAACAAATGTTTTCTGTAGAAGTCTGGATAGTAAAGATTTCGGGCTGTGCAGGCCATATAGACTGTGTTGCAACTATTCCACTCTGCTCTAACAGCAGGAAAGCAGCCATAGATAATTTGTAAACAAATGAGCATGGCTTTGTTCCAATAGAAACTTATATGTAGAAATACAATTTGAATTTCATACAGCTTTCATTTGTCACAAAATGTTATTTGTCTTTTGTTTTTTTCCCCCCAGTCATTTAAAAATTTAAAAACCATTCTTAAGTTTGTAGGCCATACAAAAATAGACAAGTGAGCTGGATTTGGCCTGGGGTTTGCAGTTTGCTGATTCCTGGGGTAGGGTCTCAGAAGCATGCTTTGAGGCTGTGAGAAGCTAATCTGGTTTTGCAAATTTGCTACAAGCAACCCCACAATGGATGATTCATAAATGAATAATAGAATTGCGTTTAGCTGAGGCTTGGATATGTATCCTACCTCTTAATGACTGGCAATACGTAATTCTTAGTGTTTTAGCAATATTTTAAACTTCTAAAAATACTTTTATTATATATTTACTCATAAAAATTTTACAGTTATGAGCAAAGAAAAAAACGCTTTCCTATTGTTTGTCAATATTTTGATGTGTCTTTTTTCAGCCTTCATATATGTATAGGGCTTGCGTATGTATAAGGTCTTTCTTTAAAAACTATGTGGAATCCTGCTTTATTTCTCTTAATAATATATGGTAAATATTTGTCAGTGTTGTTGAATATTCACATATAAACTGAAACCACAATAAAATACCATTACATACCCACAGAATGGCTATGATTAAAAAAACAGCTAACAATATCAAGCATTGGTAAGGATGTAGAGAAACTGAAATCCTCATCCATTTCTGGTAGGAATCTAAAATGGTGCAGCCACTTTGGACAACAATTTGGCAGTTTCTTTAAAAATTAAACTTAGCATATGACCCAGGAGCTCCAGTCCTAGGTATTTATCCAAAAGAAATGAAACCACATGCCCACACAATGATATGTATGCAGATATTCAAAGCAGCATTATTTAGAATAGCCAAAAATTAGAAACAACCTAAATGTTCATCAACTGGTGAATGGATAAATAAAATGTGGTACATCTATACAATAGAATACTATTTAGTAATTAAAAGGAGCAAAATAAAGAGAGGCTACAACATGGATAAACCTCAAAAACATTATGCTAAGTGAAATAAGTTAACACAAAAGACCGCATATTGTGTGATTGCACATATGTTACGTTTCTAGAAAAGGCAAAAAACTAGAGACAGAAAGCAGATCAGTGTTTGCCTCGGGCAAGGTGGGAATGGTTAGCGTCACTTCTAGGAGCAGCAGAACTTTTGGGGATGATGGAAATGTTTTAAAAGTCAAATGTGGTGATTGCACGACTGTATATATTTACTAAAATTATTGAACTGTACACTTAAATGGGTGAATGTTATTTGATTTATACCTAAATATAACTGGTAAAAATATTCTTTGAAAGCTGAATTTTTAATAGTGTCATATTATTCCATCATGTGAATGTTTTATTTCTTTATTCTGTGTGACTTGGGAGAAATATTCAGTGTTTATTTCCTTTTACACCAAAATCCATATTCAGTAGGTTCAATTTGAGCCATTGGACTTAAACAAGAGTGATTCAGAGGAATGAATCCCAATCCAGTTGTCAAGAAACCTAGCGTGGTCTCAATCCTGCCTCCAGCTGGGTGGACCTCGGTTCCCTCATCTGTAAGATCTAGGACAGAAATAAATACAAGGAAATACTGGGTTCCAGGGAATAGAGGACTAGAAATAGAAAACATAGTAGTGGCAGTAATGAATAAGACTGATTTCCCTAAAAGTAGGAGGCCAGGCACTGATTATTTTTATTTTTATTTTTTAGCTTTTAAGTTCAGAGGTACATGCGCAGGTTTGTTACATAGGTAAACTTGTGTCATGGGGGTTTGTTGTACAGATTATTTCATCACCTGGCTATTAAGCCTAGTACTCATTAGTTATTTTTCCTGATCCTCTCCTTCCTCCCACCCTCCACCTTCCTATATGCCCCAGTGTGTTGTTCCCCTCTATGTGTATATGTGTTCGCATCATTTAGCTCCCACTTACAAGTGAGGACATGTGATACGTGGTTTTCTATTCCTGCATTAGTTGGCTAAGGATAATGGCCTCCAGCTCCATCCATGTACTAGCAAAGGACATGATCTCATTCCTTTTTAGGGCTGCATAGTATTCCATGGTGTATATATACCACATTTTCTTTATCTAGCCTATCATTGATGGGTATTTGGGTTGATTCCATGTCTTTGCTATTGTGAATAGTGTTGCAATGAATATATGCGTGCATGTGTCTTTATAATAAAATGATTTCTATTCCTTTGGGTACATACCTGGTAATGGGATTGCTGGATTGAATGGTATTTCCATTTTTAGGTCTTTGAGGAGTCACCACACTGTCTTTCACAATGGTTGAACTACTTTACACTCCCACCAATGGTACATTGTGGAGAAAAAGGATTCTTTTTTCTCCACAACCTCACCAGCATCTGTTATTTTTTGACTTTTTAGTAATAGCCATTCTGACTGGTGTGAGATGGTATCTCACTGTGGTTTTGACTTGCATTTTTCTAATGATCAGTGATGTTGAACTTTTTTTCGTACGTTTATTGGCCACATGATAGATTGGATAAAAAAAATTTGGTACGTATACACCTTGGAACACTATGCAGCCATAACAAGGAATGAGATCATGTCCTTTGCAGGGACATGGATGGCGCTGGAAGCCATTATCCTTTTTTTCATATGACTGCTGGCTGCATGTATGTCTTTTGGGAAGTGTCTGTTCATGGCCTTTGCCCACTTTTTAATGGGGTTGGTTGTTTTTTTCTTGTAAATTTAAGTTTCCTATAGATGCTGGATATTAGACCTTTGCTGGGTGCATAGTTCGTGAAAATTTTCTCCCATTCTGTAGGTGGTCTGTTTACTCTGTCATAGTTTCTTTTGCTGCACAGAAGCTCTTTAGTTTAATTAGACCCCGTTTGTCAATTTTTGCTTTGTTGCAATTGCTTTTGGTGCCTTTGTCATGAAACCTTTGCCTACAGGTGCTGTTTATTTACACCCCTGTCCCAACCTCACCCCACTCCCTTTCTTCTGCTGGTGGGAAGTCAGTAAGAACTGTGGGTGGGGTTCTGAGGTAATCAATACAAAGGAGAAGGTAAGAAACTGGAGGCGACTCAGGGGAGATGGCAATGCTGACAAGGGGTTGGATGGAATTTGTTCTGTAAACGGGAAGCATTCTGCTTGGCCTCAACACTTGCTAAGGCATTGATGACACACAATTTGGATGATTTAATCACCAGGAAACTATCTAGGTTTCTTTTTCTGAAGTATGAGAGGAGAGCCTATTAAAGGAAGACCGAGGCTGGATATTGCCATGAAAATAGTAAGTTTTCACGTTTGGCTTCCGAGGGGGGAGCTGGTGCCCTGCTCACTGCAGGGAAATTTAAACTGGGTGAAACTGAACTGGTTTCCAATTGCTTGTGTTCTCCATTTCCAGCCAAGTTCCAGGTTTTCCTAGAGTACAGCCAGGAGCATCTGCACCTAGAGAACACAGAATAAAATTGTGGAAACCAAACTTGTAAATGTGTTTTTTCATTAGCTTCAGGCTCCCAGCCACCAATAAAGTGTAGGCTTTAAAAAATCCTGTATTATTTTGTGAGTTAAGAAAATGTGCATATTCCCCTTATTTATATGTTCAGGATTTTCTTAAAATGTTACACATCAAGCATTTATCTGCTAAGCCACCCCACAAGGTAACAGCATTCTAGTTTTTGTACAAAAGAGAAAAAAAAAATCCACTTAATAAACTTGCTGTAACTTGAGCCTGTTGGTGGTCTTGGAGGAAACCCAAATCCAGGTTTGGTTGATACTGTGTAATGTGAATGCAATTAGTAGCGGTTTTTCTAAAGTAGAAAGAGATGTGGAAAAATAATGCGCAGCAAATTTAGGTCAGAGCTGGGAAGCTTATAAATCCTTATTTTTGTTTTCATTACTTTAAGTAATAGGGCTTTTGTCTTTATTATGTAATTTTCCTAGCAATAATATGTTTTAAAACTCTTTTCTGTTAATTTCATACATTTGATCAGAAAGCCACAGTTCATAAACCCCTGTGATGTGGCAGCTGGCACTGTTTATATACAGAAGATGACTTCTTGTTCATCCCTGGGAGGCCAACACAAAAATTACTGGTGGGGGCAACTTTGACTACCTGTTTTTTCATTTAGTAGAAGGTTTGCAAAGCAGTTTTCAGTTGATCAACATCCTCCTGATAGCCTAAGGAGTGAACTGACCTTTACATGCATGGTTTATTTCAGAGCATGTGATTTGATTCCAGCATATTTAAACCTAAGCAGCTAGACTGTAAGGTCTGTAAAGACAGAATTTGTCTTTCTGGTTTTTTACTCTATTCCCTTGGCACATAGTAGGTGTTCAGGAAATATTAGCTACTATTCTCCTCTCCAAGATGCAGCTACTCCTCTCCAGCTGTCCTGTCCTTGCTGCTCCTCCTTGAACTTGCCAGGCTACTCCTGCTTCAGCACTTTGGAGACTACAGACCAGCAGGGATCACTCCCTCTCCTCTTCTGGGGCTTTGTTCAGATTATACCATCTCAGTGAGGCCCTAACTATCTCCTTCCTTTCTTTATTTTTTTTTCCATCATGTCATCGCCATCTGATAAACTGATATATTGATGTACTGATATATTGACTTATTTATTTGGGAACGTGAGCACCACCAGGACAAGTGTTTCTGTCTGATTTGGTTATTGCTGTATACCCAGTGCCTAGAACATAGTTGCTCTAATTTACTTGGATGATCCGCCACGTACTGGCTGTGTGGTAATAGCTAATGCATTTGCTCCTTTGGATGCTTTGTTTGATTCCCCATTTGTTTCATATGGCATATGTGGGTCAGATGAGATGTTGCACATGAAAGCTCTTTTATGCTATGTGTTATGCAAATGTATTCATTCCTTTATTAATTTAATCAACCAGATGCAGTTCCTGCCTTCACAGAGCTTAATAATTGGACAAATAAGTAATTTCACCAAAGTGGGAATGCGGATGATAGGGATAGTGTGATAGGGAATGTGCAGTGTGCTATGGGAGCACCCTCACGAGGGATTCCTAATTCAGATGTGGGGACAGGACCCTGGAATGCTTCCAGGAGGAAGGAACATAGAAGCTGAGATCTGGAGATGGAATGGGCATTCAACAGGCGAAGGGAGTGTGATGTAATTGATGGCATGGAGAGTATTGCAGGTAGGAGGAATAGTGTACAGAGTCTGGAAGTGCAGAACCATAGAGTACTGGTGGAACTGAAAGTAATTCAATCTTTCTGGAACATCCAGTGTGGGGACAGATAAGTGGATAGGGATGTGGCTCGTGATATAGTCTGGGGACAGATCAAGGAGCGCTTTGCAGGCCATGCCGGGGAGCTTGGACTTGATCCTAAGGACAGTGTGGAGCCATGGAAGTCTTCCAAGAAAGGAGTGACTTGGTCTGACTTTCATTTTCAACAGTCATTTTATGGAGTAAGACAGCTTATTTCCTCGCCAAGGAACTTGAACACAAGCTCCCAGGAAGGGAGGCTGTGAAAACAATGAAAGGGCCTTCCGGAAAGTAAATCCTTAAGCTCCATGAAATCAGCTGAAATTCTGTTGAATCTGACTGGTGAATATCATAGCAGTGAGGCCAAAAAAAACCAAAAAAACCTTCATAAAAACTTAATTATCTTTAAGGCCGTAGCTCATACTTGAGGGAAGGGACATGGGTAATGCTACAGACATTTATGTTTGCATTAACTTTTACGCCACTATGGGGCAGACAATTAAAGGAGGAATGGAGGAGTCAGAGCAGTTTTGAATCTGCTTTTAAGTCCCAGAAAGTGTCACAGTACCTCCTACCCAGCACTGGTTGCCAAAGCAAAAGAAAGTGGCAACAATAGGGCATAAGGTGGTGAAGAAGAGGCTGGGTAGACCTTGGCCGTATCCTTGCTTTGCACCTTACTTATTGCCAGTGTTTTAGTTTGTTTTTACACTGCTATAAAGAACTACCCGAGACTGGGTAATTTATAAACATAAAAGAGGTTTAATTGACTCAGACTTCTGCTTGGCTGGGCGGTCTCAGGAAACTTAAAATCATGGCAGAAGGTGAAGGGGAAGTGAGGCATGTCTTACATGGCAGAGCAGGAGAGAGAGAATGCTAAGAGAGAAGTGCCACTTTTAAACCAACAGATCTTGTTGGTTTAAAACAACCACTATCATGAGAACAGCATGGGGGAAACTACCCCCATGATCCAATCACCTCCCACTAGGTCCCTCCCTTGACACGTGGGGATTACAATGTGAGATGAGATTTGGGTGGGGACACAGAGCCAAACCATATCATTTATATCATTTCACTCCTGGCCCCTTTCAAAGCTCATGTCTTTTTCACATTTAAAAGCCAATCATGCCTTCCCAACAGTCCCCTAAAGTCTTAACTCATTCCAGCATTAACCCAAAAGTCCAAGTCCAAAGCCTCATCTGAGACAAGGCAAGTTCTTTCCACCTATGAGCCTGTAAAATCAAAAGCAAGTTAATTACTTCCAAGATACAATGGGGATACAGGAATTTGGTAAATGTTCCCATTCGAAATAGGAGAAATTGGTCAAAACAAAGGGGCTGCAGGCCCTGCGCCAAGTCAGAAACGCAGCAGGGCAGCCATTAAATCTTAAAGCTCCAAAATAATCTCCTTTGACTCTATGTCTCACATTCAGGGCATGCCGATGCAAGAGGTGATCTCCCAAGGCCTTGGGAAGCTCTGCCCCTATGGCTCTGCGGGATACAGCCCCCCTGACACACAGCTGCTTTCATGGGCTGGCATTGAGTGCCTGCACCTTTTCCAGGTGCACAGTGCAAGCTGCCAGTGGATCTACCATTCTGGTATCTAGAGGCTGGTGGCCCTCTTCTCACAACTCTACTAGGCAATTCCCCAGTGGAGACTCTGTGTGGGGGCTCCAACTCCATTTTCCCCCTCTGCCTGCCCTAGTAGAGGATCTCCATGAGGACTCCACTCCTGCAGCAGACGTCTGCCTGGACATCCAGACATTTCCATACATCCTCTGAAATCTAGGCAAAGGCTTCTGAAGCTCAACTTTTGTCTTCTATGCACTCGCAGGCCCAACACCAGGTGGAAGCTGCCAAGGCTTGAGGCTCCCACCCTCTGAAGTAATGCCTGAACTGTACTTTGGCCCCTTTTAGCCATGGCTGGAACTGGAGTGGCTGAGACTCAAGGTGCCATGTCCTGAGGCTGCACAGAACAGGGAGTGCAGGAGGGACCCCTGGCCCACAAAACCAGTTTTCCCTTCTAGGCCTCTGTTCCTGTGATGGGAGGGGCTGCCATGAAGATCTCTGAATTGCCCTGGAGACATTTTCCCCATTGTCTTGGCTATCAACATTGAGCTTCTCTTTATTTATGCAAATTTCTGCAGCTGGTAGCTTGAATTTCTCCCCAGAAAATAGATTTTTCTTTTCTACAACATGGTCAGGCTACAAATGTTACAAACTTTTATACTCTGCTTCCCTTTTAAACATAAATCCCAATTTCAGACCATCTCTCTCTGAATGCCTATGACTATATGCTTTCAGAAAAAGCCAGGTCACATCTACAATGCTTTGCTGCTTGGAAATTTCTTCTGCTAGATATCCAAACCATCTGTCTCAAGTTTAGTTACACAGATCTCTAGAGCAGGGGCAAAATGCCACCAGTCTCTTGGCTAAAGCACAGGAAGAGTGACCTTTGCTCCAGTTCACAATAAGTTCCTCATTTCCATCTGAGACCACCTCAGACTGGACTTCATTGTCCATATCACAATGAGCATTTTGGTCAAAATCATTCAACAAGTCTCTAGGAAGTGCCAAACTTTCCCACATCTTCCTGTCTTCTTCTGAGCCCTTCAAACTTTTTTATTCTCTGCCCGTTACCCAGTTCCTAAATCACTTCCACATTTTCAGGTATCTCTATAGCAATGCCCCACTTCTCTCAGGACCAATTTTCTGTATTAGTCTGTTTTCACACTGTTATAAAGAACTGCCTGAGACTGGGTAATGTATAAGCAAAAGAGTTTTAATTGACTCACAGTTCTGCATGGGTGGGGAGGCCTCAGGAAACTTACAATTATGGTGGAAGGTGAAGGAGAAGCAATCTCCTCCCTTGACATGTGGGGATTACAATTCGAGATGAGATTTGGGTGGGGACACAGAGCCAAACCATATCAACCAGTGATGTGACTTTGGGAATCATTTAAGTTCCCTGAGCCTCTGTTTCCTTTTCTGGAACATAGAATTAGTACTACCGATTTTTCAGTGTTGCTAGGATTCAACGAGATAAAGCACAGTCAGTGCTGCTATAACAGTTGTTTTGAAAACACACACATTTTTTCAAAGCTGATTGATGTATTCAGAAAAATTTGAGAATAATGCAAATTTTATGTTTACTTACATAGTCAGTTTTATCCATGAAAAGTACTAGGTGGACTCAGAAGACAGCACTCAGCTAAAGTGAGATGCATGGCAATATACAAACACATACACCTGAAACATCTACCGGCTCCCTCAGTTCACCAGGTGTGTTGAGTTACCCTCGAGTTACACTCGTCCACGTCTGCCATTAGCAACTTTCTGTCCATTTTCTGATAAGCAGCCCCCCACCCACCACTTCACAATAACCCATAAGCTGTAACCCTTACAATGCCCATTTCCACAAGAAAGTAGTAGTGTGTTCCAATCCTGTTTTCCCGTAAACTCTGCTGTTTTTACTGCACAATTTTGCGTAGTATGGTGATTTCTCAGAACTCATATGTTGTGTTATAGCAGAACTGACTAACACAATTCCTGGCAGACAGCAGACACTCAGTAACAGGTAGCTGTTTTATTATTAATATTAATCCACTTAAGTACAATTGTGGGTTGGGGCAGGGATCACTAGTTACAATGTTTAGTTGCTTTGATTGTGAGTGTTAAGTGAAATGGACTGCCTGAGTGGAAGGGTTTTGGTGCTTTTATCTTTTCTAAGTGTGTGCTGGTCAGACCACCCTTGGGGTATTAACAGTGACAAACCAGGTATGTCCAGAAAAGAGCAAGCCAGAAAAGGAGGAGACATGAGAATGATCTTTAAATAGTTAGAGGGCCATCTTGGAGAAGGATTGCTTTGTTTTGTGGGGCTTTAGGGTGACAAGGGGAAGCTCCCAGGGCCCAGGGTTCTGGCTAGCTCAGGAACGAGCCTCAGAATGGTCCCTGGGGGTGATGTGTTCTCTAAGCTCTGACTGGCTGCTCTGGGAGGGCAGAGGACAGAGAAGAGTCAAGCACGGGTTTGGAGGTTCTATCTATAAAGTTCCTTTTCATTTCTTTTTCTTTTTTTTTTTTTCCTTCAAGGTGGTGTGCAAGGACAGATTCTACAGGGCTGATCAGAGTAAATTTCAGACAGAAACAACCCAAACTTTTCCAGCAATATTTGGACTTCTGCTTGCCTGCTTGCTTTTTTTTTTTTTTTTCTTTTCGGGTGATCTAAGAGAATAGTTAGCACGTGCATATTTACGGACTGGTTTTTTTTCTAGTTATGCCCTTGAATGTTGCAAATATAACGACTATGCTTTACAAATATTTATGGCATCTGGCATGCTTAGGGATAGTGAAATTACATCAATGCTTTCCTTCTCGAGGGCTTTTTTTTTTTACTTTTCTTCTTTTTTTGTTTGTTTTTTTTTTTTCAAACTGAGGGAGAAAGCTCAGTTAGTTACCGACCTGGCATTGCTTTCTCTCTAACATCCTGTGTAGCTTTTGTCCTCTCCATCTAAGCAGGCTGTTAAGCTCTCGTAGTAAGAAAGATGTTACCCTGGGCTTAGACCCTCTCAGTGGAGCTGAGATGGAGAAGCCTCAGGAAGCATGGGGCATTTGAGCTGAGGGTTGGCAGGATCTGCTTCAGATATTTAAAGTGGGTTACTCTGAGCCTGCAAAGTAGAGAGTCTAGTGTGGTGTCTCTAGAAGAATTACTTTTGTATCCCTAGATGAATTACGAAGTAATTATACTGAGTGTTTTATCTTGCCTGTATATGGATGTATAAGATTCCAGGTTTCTAGTTGATGTTACTGTTAAAAACAGAAGATGTTTCAACCGTATTTGATTTTATTAAATTAGTTTTCCCTGTAGTCATAGGAGGGGTACTGCTGTTTACATGCGGAATCTTAACAAGACTATAAAATAGCATTTTTTAAAAATGGCAGCTCTTCTGCTCTGATGCTTTGACAATGAATGTTATCTCTTTTTGTTTCTATGATGAGCACATGGGACTTAGGCTTACTCTTAAAATTGATTTTTCCAAAACCAAGAGTCATTACCTTTCTTCCTCCGAGACAAAGTATTCAGGCCTCCTCCTCTTCTAGCACTCAGTCTGGAAAATGTGGTTAGTCTTTCCATGTGGGAGCTCTTGTTCTTTGTGCATTGGTTCCAAGATGGCAAGTGGACTACTGTTCCAAGATCTGGGCCCAAGGCATTCCGATGGGCTCGCCTGGACTTGTATATAATGACCAGAAGGAATTGGTCTGCACTGCCATTACCGCCAGCGACTACCTGGTCAATTCTGCTTGGGAAATGGCTCTAATCAACATTCTTCTAGACCTGCTCTTCATGGCTGCAGGTGGCAGGCCCATGGATCAATAATTGGCTGGGGCGGTTGGCCCCACTGGTCAGCCTCACTCCTTGAGCCCTATCTACCTGTTGCTGCCTCCTCCATCCTCCCCTAAAGTCATACAGCTTCAAATAAGGTGGTCCCATCTATTTTGGTGCTTTCCCTTCTTTCTTAACCTCCCATAACGGAAAAAGCACAGGTTCCAGAAGCCTGGTTTTAAATCTCAGCTCTGTTATTTATCAGCTTTGTGATTTTGGGCAAGTGACTTAATCTCTCTGAGCCCTTGCTCACTCATTTTAAAACGATGTCACTCATCCCTTTCAGAGCTGTTAAGAAAACATCATGCAAACCATCTTGTACAGTGCCAGACACAGAGAAGGCCTTCTGGAACTGGAATCCACACACACCTTACCAATTACTTTTTGAGTAGGTCAATTGCCAGCATGTCTCCAGAGCAAAAAGATTAGTTGATCCTCCTTTCTTTTTGTGCCAGGTTCTGCCCAGGCCCAGGGGCTACAGAGATGAGTAAGAGGAAGTCCCTACCTATAAAGGCACTCCCAGTTTTGCTCAAATCCATTTTTCCAACAAACGTATTTTGATACCTACTGTGTGTAAAATTTATGTGCCTTTGGGGAGGATACTGAGATGATTCAGTCACTCATTTACTCATCGGTCATCAGTCGTGTGGCAGATATTGTTAGAAGCACTATGGGTAGAAACAACAGGCAAGACGTTGTCCTTCCTTTTGAGAAGCTCATAGTGCAGTAAAATACACTAAAATTCACTAAAGTTTGGGAAAAGTAGATGGAAAGAGAATATGATCTCATTGTTAAAAGGCACTTGTGTTGTTGGACAATATAGGGTGCACACAGTAATGTGGATTTCATTTTTGCGAGTATTCAGATCTTGATAGAGCTTTATTGAGACAACGATCTCCTTTTAGAGGAAATGGAGCTTGGGAGTGGTTAATATGTCACACATTTAGGCTAAAGTAAAGCTGACACTAGCCCCACAGAAACTTTAATTTGTGTAGTGACTAAAGTGAAAACACTCTCTTTCTTCTTGATTCTATTGTCTCCCAGCAGAGATTTTATAATTTGAAAACATTGTTCCTCAGGTAGCCCCAAGAGGTAGAATTTCAGATCTGCTCTTGCTTTTTGTAAACTATTGCATTCCTTCCTCCCAATAGCCCCACTGGGGTCAGGACCATTTTGAACTTAAAGAACTTGCTCAAAGTTACACAACTTGACATACGAAGTCAGGATTTGAATCCAGGTTTGCCTGATTCCAGAGTCCAAGCCCTAAGCCTCAACACCATAGTCCATCCATGATTCACACTCATTGTAGTGTCTGATGGCTTTTGAGACTTTGTAGAAAAAGCACATCTTAAATCATTTTTAGGACCTGTTTATCTGAACCAGTGGGAAAACTAAATTTACAAACCATAAATAGCGTCTATAGATGTGGAACGCCAAGTGAGTTAGGATATATTAATAAATAGGAACAAAAAGTTATGACTAAAAGTTGTGTTTTCCTATACCCAGTTTCTTGAGATTTCATAATTAGCAGGGAGGAATTCTGAGTTGATGAGTATAAAAAGGCCTCTGGGCCGGGCGCGGTGGCTCACGCTGGTAATCCCAGCACTTTGGGAGGCCGAGGCGGGCGGATCACAAGGTCAGGAGATCGAGACCACGGTGAAACCCCGTCTCTACTAAAAAATACAAAAAATTAGCCGGGCGTGGTGGCGGGCGCCTGTAGTCCCAGCTACTCGGAGAGGCTGAGGCAGGAGAACGGCGTGAACCCGGGAGGCGGAGCTTGCAGTGAGCCGAGATTGCGCCACTGCACTCCAGCCTGGGCGAAAGAGCAAGACTCCGTCTCAAAAAAAAAAAAAAAAAAAAAAAAGGCCTCTGCAGATATAGCCCAAGAGACGATACTAAAGTTCAGAGGTTATAAACAGAAAGAGGAACAGACACTGTAGATTTTTCTCTACTCCATGACTTCTTCTTGCAGAAATTCTGCACTTGGCACTAATCAGACCTAAAATTAATTTCTTAAAATTACCAATGTCTTATTTAAAGAGGTTAACATTCTGCATGTAGCTGCTCCACTGCCAAACAAAAACACCCCTGGTTCTTTTGTGACCACTAATGCAATCGACTTTCCATCTTTTTAAGAATGCCCCCTCCTATCCCTCCGTCTTTGTCTCCCAATTAATTTATGTTTATTTTGTAAAAAGCTTATGGGCCTGTTGAGTTGATATTGCTAAAGGCTGACAACCACATAGAGGTACCTCTTACAGCGATGAAGTGTGTGTGAATGTTTGAATTATCTGTTAACCAGCATCAAGACGTCGGTTCCCTGTCTTGGATGAATGGCAGGGGAGGCTGAGCTTAACTTGGCCAAAGCAGCAGGGGGCTAATAGAATGTTTCTGTTCCCCATAAAGAAAGGTAGTCAAGCGTCTGTACTTTCCACTGAACTCGTTTCTATCCTGCTTTGAAAATTCTGCTTACCCTTTCAGTGAGAGCCACATGACAAGTGTTCAGTATGTCAGATTTGTTTTCATTTTATACTACGTATGAATTTGACCTCCACAGTAGGGCTGCGTTAATTTCCCAAAGCTCTTCCAATAATTGTATTCTTTTAAAAAAATACGCATGCTATTATTCTTTTTCGGATTGTGTTATGGCTGGTGTTTTGAAAGTGGTTAAAGGATGACTGGTTGCATGTGGAGTAATGTGTACATGATGCACATTTCCAGATGGAAACAGCCCTCAAAGTTCACTATGTAGTTTGTGTACCTATTCTACTCATTTCATTAGACTGAACTCAGTACTTTCTGGCCAGTAGAGTAGGTTTTTTTCTTTGACAAAATTAAGTTTGGATAACCTTTTCTGAAAAGCAGTTTCAGTTTGTCATTTGACATTTATATTGATAATTAATTGTGGCTGCCAAAAGAAAGTGCATATCTTTGCTTGAGGCCAGGAGTTCCAGACCAGCCTGGCCAACATAGTGAGACCTTGTTTCTACAAAAAATACAACAATTAGCTGGGCACAGTGGCGTGTTCCTGTAGTCCCAGCTACTTGGGAGGCTGCAGTAGGAGGATCAATTGAGCCCAGGAGGTCGAGGCTGCAGTGAACCGTGATCGTGCCACTGCACTTTAGCCTGGGTGACAGAAACGAGATTCTGTCTCTTAAAACATAAGTATGTACGTAATTGTGTATGAGCTAAGTTACTCTTCCTGTCACATTTGTATGGTAGCTACAGTCAGGCACTGCATAATCATCTTTCAGTCCGCGTTAGAACTGCATATAAGAGGGTGGTCCAATAGGGTTATAATGGAGCTGAAAAACTCCTAGGGAGGCTGTAGTTGTTGTAATGTTGCAGCACCGTGCATTACTCATGTGTTTGTGGTAATGCTGGTGTAAACAAACCTGCCCTGCCAGTCCTGTAAAACTACAGCACTTCCAGTTATATACAGTATACCTAATTGTATACTGATAATAGTAAGTATATTTGTGATAATAGTAAGTATAATTGATAATAGTAATAAACAACTATGTTAGTGGTTTACGTATTTATTATACTTTTCATTATTATTATTTTAGAGTGTACTGCTTCTGCTTCTAAAATAAAACATTACCTGTAAAACAGCCTCAGGCAGGTCCTTCAGGAGGTATTTCAGAAGAAGGCATTGTTATCATAGCAGACGACAGCTCCATGCCTGTTACTGCCCCTTGAAGAGCTTCCAGGGGACAACATGTGGAGGTGGAAGACAGTGATATTGATGATCCTGACCCTGTGTAGGCCTAGGCTAATGTGTGTGTTTGTGTCTTAATTTTTAACTTAAAAATGTTTAAATAGAAAAAAGCTTATGGAATAAGGATATAAAGAAAATATTTTTGTACAGCTATACAATGTGTTTATGTTTTAAGCTAAGCATTATTACAGAAGAGTCCAGTTAAAAAATAAAAAGTTTATAAAGTAACAAAGTTACAGTAAGCTGTCTAATTTATTATTGAAGAAAGAAAAATTCTTTATAAATTTAGTGTAGCCCAGGTGTACAGTGTTTATAAAGCCTACAGTAGTGTGTAGTAATGTCCTAGGCTTTCACTTTCACTCACACTGATTATCACCTAGAGCAACTTCTAATTCCTGCAAGCTCCATTCATGATAAGTGCTCTCTACAGGTGTAACATTTTAAATCTTTTATACTGTATTTTTACTGCATCTTTTATATGTTTAGGTATGTTTAGCTATACAGAGACCATTGTGTGACAGTCGCCTACAGTATTCAGTATGGTAACATGCTGTACAAGTTTGTAGCCTAGGAGCAATAGGCCATATCATAAAGCCTAGGTGTGTAGTAGGCTATACCATCTAAGTTTGTGTAAGTATGCTCTCTGATGTTCACATGACAACAAGCATATCAACTAAGAATGCTTTTCTCAGAACATATCTGTCGTTAAGCGACACATGGCCATAATTCATGCGTTAATTGGTTACCTGTACCCTCTATTTAGGGCTTCAAAAGTCAGATCTGTCCATCTAAGATGCTTTTAAGTAACATTTACCTTAAAGAAATAGATGGTTGATTGGTTTAAAGAAAGAGACAGCTGAATTGGACGGGGAAGCCAGATTTTGACTATATTTCTAAGAGGAGCTGTTCTGTAATGTTTTGGTAAAAGAATGTCTGTCTCCATATCATCTATCTATCTATCTATCTATCTATCTATCTATCTATCTAATTAGGCATCTATTTATCCATTAATCTGTCTGTAATACAAATATTCCAGACATTTAAAAAGTATAAGAAGGCTCTGTAGTGTAATGGATAGCACATTGAACTTTTTTTTGTTTTTATATTGGTTTACTGCTATTAAAAAATATACAAATAATATATGTATCAAAGAAAGTTCAGAAAATAAAGAAACATTGAGAAAGTGAAAGACTAGGGCTCATATGATAAACACACAAAAAAATCACTTTTAATATTTTGGTACATTTCCTTGCAGGCTTTTTTGCCCTATGCATACATTTTTATCCATAAATGTAATAATCTTGTCTATGTTATTTTGTAGCAAGCTTTTTTTTCACTTAATACGTAATACTATTTTTTCCAAGTCTTTATAGATACTGTTTTTCTTTTCTTTCTTTTATTTAGCCATCACTCAGTGATTGGATATTTAGGGTATTTCATCATTATTTTCTTTGAAAATTAAATAAAACAAAATTTGATGAAAGTCCAAGGTGGCCCAACACAGTGGCTGAATATATCTCATCAGTCTGTTACATTATTCACATGGAAATGGAAAAACAACCCCAAAACTCTGCATCTGAGAGAAGTATGTATTAAATTAAGCTGAAGGAAGTGCTTATGAACAGTAGGAAATGAGAGTTGGTAAATGGAGTCATTTTATTTCATAAAGGTGCCTCAGAGCTTTAAGCCCAAAACCCTACACTGAGTCACTTTGGATTTTGTGCATCCGTCCATGATGCACCGTGATTTTGTCTTACACAGTGTTTGATATGAAGCATTAAATCTTCCTTCTTTTATAGTTTTCAGAATCTGTGAAATAGGACCTGAGCTAACCTAGAAAAGTCTCTCCGCTTGTTGTTTTGATTTTTTTTTTTTTTTTTTTTTTTTTTTTGAGACAGAGTTTCACTCTTGTTGCCCAGGCTGGAGTGCAATGGTGCGATCTCGGCTCACTGCAACCTCTGCCTCTGAGGTTCAAGCGAATCTCCTGCCTCAGCCTCCTGAGTAGCTGGGACTACAGGTGCACACTACCATGCCTAGCTAATTTTTTTGTATTTTTAGTAGAGACAGGGTTTCACCATGTTGGCCAGGCTGGTCTCGAACTCTTGACCTCAGGTGACCTGCCTGCCTTGACATCGCAAAGTGCTGGGATTACAGGTGTGAGCCACCGCACCTGGCCCTGTTTAGATATTTTAAAATAATCTCTCAATTCTGAGTAGAATAGTATTTGTATAATAGTTGTGAGTTGAAGGCAAATAGTTGCAAAGAGTTCAGTTCTTTTGTCTTCAAAATATAAGTCATAAAAATGCATGATTCTCCCCGAGGAGCCAACTTGGCATCAGACTCTGGAGCCAGACAGCCTGGGTTTATTTCCTGCTCCACCACTTTCTGCTGGGTGAACTGGAGTAAGTTACTTGACCTGTCTAGGTGCCAGTTTTCTCATCTAGAAAATGGGAATAATGCTATTCATTCATAGGTTTGTTGGGCTGGTTTAAATAAGTTAAAACACAGTGTTAACTGCTACTGTTTTTGACAGGTTCCTAAGGGTCTGTGTTTCTAGCACTTTAGCACTTCAATGGCATTTATAATGTTCTGCACTATCTCTCACTGAGTGGTTTTTCTATGAGTATTTCTATAAGTATTTCTTCCCCAGCTAGTTTATCATGATGATAATCATACTGGCCACCACTTTTGATGGGGTATTATAATACATACTCTACATGTATTACAAAATGTGCGTCTCATTGCCGTTTGTGAGGTATGCATTTTCACTGTTTTCTTTTTACAAGTTTAGTAACTAAAGGTTGTAGAGGTTAAGTAACTTGCTCAAGGTCATAAAATTGTTAAATGTGGAACTTGGAACTAAATTCTGGTCTGGTGTATGTGCCACCACCCAGCTTTTGTAAATTCCTTTAAGGAAGGGACTTTTATGTTTTTTAGATCCCTTACAGATTTCAGCACAGTTCCTTAAACATAGTATGTCCTCAGTAAGTTTTTTGTTATGTTAAATGAGTGAAGGTAGGAGTGATCCTGTGAATAATAGAACTTTTTTCTCCAATAAGAAAACCAACAATATTGCTTTTTAATGACATGATATTATGAGTCTTAGAATTCTGTTCTGCTTCCATATTACATGTAAGAGAATGATGAGTTTGTAATTATTTGTGTATGAAACTGGTTGTATTTCATGCGAAACAAAAGTACATACCCTGTATTTGAGACTCTGATTTGAGAAAACCTGGATTAGCATTACACCAGTAACCACTGAAGCAATTTTAATTTAAATAAAGGATACAACTAATTCTCGATCTGCTTTTAGCCATTTATTTAACAGACATTTATTGAGCATATACATTGTGCAAAGCCCTCTGCAGGGGACTAAGGGTTTAAGGATGAATATGATGGTTTCTATATGAAAGAGGATTTTATCCAGTATCATGGGTTTACCTATGCCCTGATGCTAATGACCCCTATATATCTTTAATCCAACTCTTCCCCTTTTGCCTTCATTATTCAGCTCTGTGTTGGATACTTCCACATGGATGTCTCATAGGCCTCCAAACTGAATTTATTATCTCATCCCCAGCACCCACTGTGCCTCATTATATATTACATTCTTGTACCTGTTATATATTCCACCTCTGTTGGTGACACCACTGTCTAAAGTAACCATTCAAACCACTGTCCAAACTTCAACCTTCAAACAAACAAACAAAAAAACAAGAAGTAATCTTTGATTCCTTTTTTCTCCCTAACATTCTACATTTGGCCATTCACCAATCCTGCTGATTTTTTCCCCTAAATATTATCAAGTTGAACTGTGAAGGATTTGAGACTTTACTTACTTGCAAATGAACTTGCCTGCCACAGTTCCGTAGATGCTGGCAGAAGGATTCCTGGGTTAGTGACAAAGAACTTTATTAGTCATAGCAATAGCAATAGCCAGAGTATCAACATATTTATTCACTGTTTCTCCAAGACCCAACTCCCATAGGATGTCATGAAGAGGGCCAGGTGATAGCCATACATGAAGTGCATTGCATTACAGGAGAGAGAAACTCTGGACTTAGGGAACCCAGATCTTTTATAGTGGGCAACAAAGATGCTTCACCTTTGCTCCAGAGGGAGATCATTTCTTCCAAGGCTATTATCCATATAAACATCTTTGAAAAGTTGGTCTGGAACCAAGGACAGCCAGTGCTTTGCTCACAAGATATGCAGAAACCGAAGAGACTCATGGAGAATGTCTTCCAACAAATATATCTTGCATCTGTTCCCTTTGCTCCTTCTTCTTCTTCTTTTTTTTTTTTTTTTTTAATCGAAAGTCCCTTACTGGTCCTGCTTCCATGAGTAGCAGTGACCAGGGGAAAAGGGAGAGGAACCAGCCAGCACAGGGAGGGGTCATCTCCAAAACATTCCATTTATACGCAGAACTAAACACCAAGCATAGAGTCACTATTGCAGTTAGAAGTTGGCAGCATGGGAAGGGGGAGGAAGAGGTTGGGTGGGGGGGGTGTTGTTAAAAAAATACAGGCTCCTCTCCACAACTGAGGTGCCTGGGGGGAATTTGGTTTGCTTCAACCCAAGAGGAATAAGAAGATCAAAAGCAGTTTGGGAAGACCAAAACAGTCAGGGACGGAGGGAGGAGGAAAATCCAGGGGGTGGGGCAGTCTCTTTGGCAACTGGGGTGAAGGGATTGCCCTCCTCCTGCTGGGATCCCCCCAGCCCATCTGGTCTGGGAGGAAGGGGACAGCCTGCAACCCCCGAGGGCAGATGTGGGGCTGCCAGATGCTCCAGGCAGGGGGCCAGAAGGGGCTCACAAAGGCTTGTCCTCTAGGGAGATGACTGCACTGTCCCCCAGCTTCTCTGCCAGGGTGCAGCAGTCCTTGACCTCCTCGTAGCAGTTTGCCTGTAATTCATGCTTGATCCCTGTCAGCTTCTTGATGGTGTCCTTGGAGCTGGCATAGATCATTTTGCTGTTAAGGGGCGCAGACTCAGGGACCCAGAAGATAAACACCAGGTCCTCCTCCTTGGTCTCCTTGGTCTCGTAGGTTGTGTCATAGAGGGTGTAGCGGCAGTCCTTATCTGGCAGCATCCTGACAAAGGTGGTGTAGGGGTCGTCGATGGTCTGGCTCACATCGCCCACCAGGATCTTCTTGGCCTCCTCTAGGATGATGTTCTTCTTGTCCTCACTAAGGCAGAAGAGCACCACCTTCTTGTGCTTCTTAACCTCCTCTGGCATTGAAGACTTACGCACCTTCATGTGGTTGAACATGTTCATGACACCATCGGACAGCCACACCGGAGGCCATGTTTCCGCAGAAGACAAGAGCGCTGCAGCCGCTGCTGGGACCCGACTGCCCTCTGCTCCTTCTTTGCACCATTAGATCAGGCTGCACATTGCTCATAGGAAGATTGCAACAACTTTTTAGCTGATTTCCTTAACTCTGGGTAGGTCCCTCTTCATATCAGTCCTCCACACCTTGCTGAAGTAGCCTCCTGAGACACAAATCTGACTCATTCCTGCTTAAAGCCATTTACTGCCTGCCCACTATCTATAGGAAAGGCCCAAGCTTCTTAGCATGACACCAAAGGGATTTTCAGACCAGCCCTTGCTGATCCGTCTAGCCTTAGGGGGCAGCATATCAGAGAGCTTATCTCCCTTACTGCCCCAGTGACTTAACCTTTGTAGCTCGTTTCCTCATTGCTAACATTAGGATGATAAAACCTACTTCATGCGTTGGTGAGGAATTAATCAGCTCACACATGGTTAGCCCTCAGTAAATGTTGGCTGTTATGGTTATGTCTTTCCACTCTCTGCCTCACACTTTAAGATCTGGCTACATGGTTTTCTGCTCACTCTGTGTCCCTTTTCACCATGGTTAGTGCCTTTATTCCTGCCACCCACTCTTCTTGCAATGTCCTCCAAACCCTATTGCCTGGCTTCACGCTGGTTAGGCACATCTTCTTCCTTCTCTTGGATGCTCCATGCATGTGTTGGCCATTGAGCTATAAATATCTGCCAATAAGTTACTGCTGCTAGACTATCAACTTTATGGGGATGGGGGGTGTTTTATTTATCTTTGTGTTGCTAGCACATAGCATGTGTTGAAAAAAATGGTGAACGAATACATGAAAGAACAAAAGGAATTCACAGTATACTAGGGTGTTTGGGGTCTAGGGATGAAGGATGGAAGGCAGCTAAGTAGCTTAATAATAACAGGTGAGAGAATCTGGGTAAATTTGGGGCTGAGGTGAGAATTAGGCCCTATAGGAGTCCAGTGTAGGGAGTTTACTTGTTGAGTGTGGTGCATGTGGTGAGGAAGCCTGTTTAAAATTATCTCCTCAATGAAATAAAGCAGCCCCTTCTAGGCAATCTTAATTACTCCCTTTCCTGAAAGGATCTATTGCAAATGAAAGGTCATGCAATCTGCCTTCTTGTAAGATCTTCAATTTCTCAGAATACAATGAATTCTCTATTACCTGGAGGAGGGGGTAGAAAGGAGCTTCTTTTTAATTAAATTGTCTCTGCAGCAGAAAGTGACTTTATCCCGTCTTTTGAAGTCTTCCAGTTGTCCTCAGCCTGACTCAAATCACTCTCCTTGAATTCATTGTTACACTAGTGCACGCTGCATTGTGAGTTATAATTTAATGTGAGCGTATCTAATTCCCTAATGAGATGGAGACTCTTTGGGAGTTTATGTTTTTTTCCTGAAATGTTTAATGTCGTGCTTTTGAATTAAGAAGGCCTTCTACATATATTTGTAGACTGGCTGAGTTTTTCCATATATATGTTAAGAACTTTCAAATAATTAGAGCACAGCCTCAATTTCAGAATGCCAGTGATCTTCTCCAGGGCTTCAACTTCCCTGAAAGAACAGCTACTCAGGGCCTATTATTAAATGTTTAAGGTGCCATTTTTTATTAACTTTGAAATAAAAACTGAAATATTTGGAAAATATTGATAAACAAACAAAAAACCCTGAAATAACCCTACTAGTAGTAGTGATAACTACTATTATAATAGTATTTGGAGTATGTCTCTATAGTCTGTCTTCCTTGGCTTTGTGTTTTTGCTTTTCTTTCTCTTTCAATGAATGAGGTCATTTTTTATCACTCATCTGGCAATCTGCTTTCTTCTCCTTAACATCAATAGATATTCATTAAAAGTGATGATGCTGGAGCATTTCTTTTAGGTTCCTGTTTCAACCCTTGACCCATTGTTTTGCCTTGTTTGCCACTGCCTGCCTTTTCTTGATTTCCGTTTGTCTCTCTGGATTGACCCATTATTGTGTTCTGATCTCTGATACCTGCATGCATCTTCATAGTAACTTCCAACTTTTGGGAGTGTCTGCTGTACCCCAGATACTTGTATGTGTTGTACCTGCTTTAAGAATCTCTTTTCGGATAGACTGGATATTTGTAGTCTCCATGTCACAGATGAGGAATTTATTTGGTGTAGAGATTTAGTAATTTATAAAAGATCATGAAGCTTAGATGGAGCCTGAACTTATGTTTTTATACTCAGCACCCCCTCTAGTATGTGAAACTGCCATCTTTAGCTTCAAACTCCTTCTGGAATACTGGTTTTTGGGTGCTGTGTCTAATCAGCTTTCAGCTCTACAATATTCCTTGAAGGGCACCGCAACCCACACCCCTGGGCCAGCATAGTGAATTTTATATTTTTTATTTGAGAGAGAGAGAGAGAGAGAGAGAGACTGTGTGTGTGTGTGTGTGTGTGTGTGTGTTTGAGAAATCAGTTGTGGTTCTTGCTTTCACTCCTTATGGTGAGGAGGTGGCCTACCCCTCACATCTGTTTTCAGCCCCTGTTCCTCAATACCAGAGTTATTTTCTATTAACTCAATGCACCTTTTCTTTGTAATTCTTGTCAATTTTCCCTCCAGCCACCTGCACGGTTTCTGGCTTGCTCTCAGGCTGTGAGTAAGTTCTTTGTATACTTGCTGTTTTCGATAACCTCAGCCCAAGATTTAATGTCAAGGTGGGGGCCCTATTAAAGATGCCATGAATCATCCTGTCTTTGTTTGAAGATTTCCGTGTTGGCAAGTGGGCAGATAGAAGTAGATGTAGGTTTCCCAACCAGATGCACTGGTAGCCGAGATGGGGGCATTCAGCTGAAGTACATTCCTATCATTATTTGGCAAAGAAAGAGCCACTGAGATTAAAAGCATGATCCTTGCTTGTGATCTGGCTTCATCAACGGAATCATAGAGCCTCTGTGTTGGAAAGGGCCTTAAAATCGTCTGCAACTGCACGGCTCGATACTTGAGGGAACTGAGGCAATAGATAAAGAAAGTGATGTAAAGTTATAGAATGCCAAACCTGCAAGGGACTTTTGACATGACCTAACTCTGCGCTCTTATTTTATGGGGGAAGAATAGTAAGGCCTCTAGAAGCTCACTAACACTCCTAATGTGGCACAGCGTGTTACTGCAGAGCAAAGACTCTACTGACCACAGGCCCAGGACAGCGGCCTTGGAGGTGAAGTCACTAAGGGGGATCTGTAGGATATGGCTGGTTACAAGAGCTCGCCTGCTGTCTCCTCCAGGCTGGCTTCCATAGGCCTCTGTTGAACTATCAGTCCAGTGTTCTTGCCTCTTTCCCCACAGCCCTGCGGAGGTCTTCTTCCACCTGACAGATGGTGACTGCCTTCTCCAGAGTGGTAGGAGTGAGGGAAACAGTGAGGGGAAATCAGGAAACAGGAAGCCAGGGAGAGGAGCAAGAGGTGTTGGGGCTGTGCGTGCTGGCTCCGTGCCTTGGTGTTATGGGTTTCTAGAGGGTTTTAACTCTGTAGTAAAGACAGGGCTTGGGGGAATTCTCCCTGTGGTGGGACAGGAGTGTTCTCCACAGCCTTCACAAAGTATTCCCCCCAAGAACTACTCATCCTTCACGGGCTACTTCCATCGTAGCAGTTCAGTCTTCTGCTGTTTCTTCTGGTACTAGCTTATGGATTGGGTAAGGAGAAAGATCAGGTTTGTAAAGAGATCTTTCTGGTCCTTCCAGTAATAAAGCCCCTTGGACAAGGGCCAGGGAGATTCATCTCCCAGAGACTCCTGTGCTCTAGGTGGTGGTAGAGGCTTCCTGCCAGAAGGATCTGAGGCAGAGGACGTGGAGGGTGCCATGCTGGCGTCTCTGTGCATCTGGCAGTGCAACAAAGGACTTCTGTCTGCCCTGCGAGGCTGGGTCGGTAAAACCCACTTCAATTGAAAGCCACCACAGTTTAGCAACTTGATAATTAAAATTCTAATATGTGAATTAAAGAAAACAAGGGGCTGTGTTCCTGCCATATTAAAATACAGCTGCAGTGATTCCACTATTGTTTCCTTTGACAGAGCTGTGGTTTTCCTACACACCTTTGTTTGAGGCTTTGATTCAGATATACTCCCTCGGCTGGTAAGTCCCATGTGTCTACTCACTGGTTAGATGGTGCATGGGGATGATTCTTCTGTGATGTGGAGAATCAAAGATTGTGTCTTCAGGTTATGTGAGGTGGCTAAGTGACATCTCATCAAGAGCAGAGGTAAAATCAAAACTCACGGGAAAGGTACTTCCTGGGCTCCCTTTTTGTTTCCTCAGTGATTTAAAACAATCAAGGCCAAATTGAAGAGAAAAGAGCTGATACCTAGACTTATGGATTGATTTATTTCTGTGAACACTCTGGGAAAATGGCCACTTGTCGCTCTCTGTTATTAATAAAGAGGTCACTTTATCATTAGGCCTTTGAATCTGTATTTAATGGCTAAAGCAGATGGTTATAATTTCTGACTTAGTGTGGCCACCTTATTAATAAAAAAGAACTGATGGAAACAAAAAGGCGTCTTCATTTTTAACTCCAGAAGCATAACACAAATGCTTTCCAGTCTTTCTTTGTGTGGAGAGCAGACCGAGTGACTGCAATAAGATCCTGTTACACATTTTAAAAAAAGACTTTTGCAGAGTGGAGGTAACTTGGTTTGAATCCTTCTTTTGTTAAACTTTAAAAGAACACTATAAATACATGCCCCTTTCCTTGAAGAAGGTGTTTTGAAGGAAGCTTCAGGATTATATTTAAAAGTAAATTAATATTTTAATAACATAAGGAAACTAAAAAACAGCTAATTTATTTCAGATAGTGGAGGCCTGTGGTACTTTCTAAAATTATTCTTTTTGCTTAAACTACTATAAACTGCTTTTTTGGATTTAATTACTAGGCTTAGATGAATGTGCTATGCATCTTATTTTGGTTCTTTTTAAATTCACTTGGAATTTAAAAAAATCAATAATGGCAAAAACTTCTGGTAGTGGATTTCTGCTTGATTTCATCAAGCCTGTATATTCCCCTATAATGGTAAGGAGTTTGAAATCGTGGTTATCATCCTGGAAATTTTTTGTCCCCAAAGGGACAAACCTACGTTTGTGAAGACAGAATGATTTAGAATCTTAATGTACTCAGTAAACCGAGTGAAGAGAGCAGAAAAATGCTGGGAATTCTTCACGTAGGCTCAGAAGAGCTCTTTAATTCACTTAGATACCTAAAGACTTATTGATACGTCAGGCTATGGGCGGCGTCCTGGGGTCTGTTATGGCAGTGAACTCCTGGTCCTTAGCTGACAAGAATGGGATGAGTGGGATGAAGAAAAAACATGGCTCTGAGATAAAGAAAAAACATGGAATGTTAAGGATCTTAAAGTCTTTAAGGGTTTCTTTGCCCACTAGTTTTCAATGTTTTTTAATTAATGATGCCTTTCAGAGCTGTCCATGGGCCCACATTTAGAAGTGGTTTGAATATCAAATTATTAATGGTAATTGTTGTTTTCTGTTTTCATTAACCAAAGGCATGTATAACAACCCATTCAGTTCATTTGTTTATTGATTTGTTCATTTATTCTTCAATATTTAGCTTATATTTACTTTTGGCTTGGCACCATGCCAAGCACAGGGATGCAGAGGAGTTTGTGATGGCCACCAGTCTTGTTTAAAATGCCTGAAATAGGGTCAGGAGCAGTGGCTAACACCTGTAATCCCAGCATTTTTGGAGGCCGAGGCTGGAGGATCACTTGAGCTCAGGAGTTTGAGACCAGCCTTGGCAACATAGTGACACCTCATCTCTACAAAATATAAAAAAAGTTAGCGGGGTGTGGTGGTGTGCGCCTGTGGTCCCAGTACTCCAGAGGCTGAGGTGGGAAGATCACTTAAGCCCAGGAGGTCAAGACTGCAGTGAGCAGTGATGGTACCCCACACTCCAGCCTGAGTGACAGAGTGAGACCATGTCTCAAAAAAAAAAATAAGTAAAATGCTCCAAAACGGTGGATGGATTTTTGTTTTTCCTACCATCTTGGATTCCTGGATATCTAGACCAATTCATTGCTAAGCCACCGTGCTTTGCTTTCTTTTTTAAACTTTGAAATATTTTAAGTATACACGAAAGCAAACAAAAGTGGCAAAACCCGTTTCAGATACAATATTTTTTATTTGTTTCAGATTTTTAAAAGAAATAAAACATTATAGATACAACAAAAGCTCCCAGTGTACCCCTCCTAAATCCTGTCTCTTTTCTTCTCCAGAGATAATCTGTCCTCTAAATGTGATGTCTTTTCATTCTCATGCATGTTTTTATATTTTTGCTCTCTGTGCATAAATGCACTAAGAGTGCTACTAAAAATAGTGCTTTGCCTATTTTAAAATTGTGTATAAATGGGAACTTACTGTACCTGTCATACATCTTGCTATTTTTGCTCAATGTTATGTTTTTGATATTAACCTTGTTAATTTAGGAATTGCATGTTAACCTAAGAAGTTATTTTAGTTGCTGTGCAGTAAGTATGCTATTGTATGACCATTTCACAATTAATGTACCCATTCTCCTGTCTTCATTTTTTGTGTATTATAAACAATGCTGCCATGAAAACTTTGACTTGTCTTTCTGTAAAAATGTGCGAAGTTTTTCTAGGCCAAACACCTAGGAATAGAATAGAGTATACGTGTTTTCGGCTTCCCTAGGTGCCGTAGAATTGCTCTCCAACGGCCTTATGCCAGAGTGAGCTCCTTCCTACAGGATATAAGTTCCTGTTGCTCTTTACCCTTTCTAACTCTTGGTATTGGAAGTATTTTTAGATTTTGCTTATTCAACAGGTATGAGATAAACTGTCACAGTTTGGATGTATAAAGATATGTCAAGTCGAGTAAAGATGTTAGAACAAAGACTGGAGATTTTTTTTTTCCTTTTCCTGCTGTTCTAGCTATATTGTTCTAGCTATATTATAGGGCAGATTTGAGTTTCTGCTTGGGTAGAATTATCCTCGTCAAAGCCTACTTTGGCCCTAATTAGTTTGCTGTACATCCATTGTACACAGAACACATTATGTACATTTCTAAGGAATTGAAGAGACAAAGTCCAAACTTATAGAACCTATGTTGAGGGTGCATAGCAGGAGATACTGGGGCCCAATTTACAGTAGGTTCATTGCACTGGCCAGTGAATTCAGGGACCTTGCTCTCTGTACCAGCAGAGATTGCTGCCTGTATGGCTTTTTGGGGTTTTTTTGTTGTTGTTTGCTTTTTTTTGTTTGTTTGAGATGGAATCCCACTCTGTCTCCAAGCTGGAGTGCAGTGGCACAATCTAGGCCACTGCAACCTCCGTCTCCCGAGTTCAAGCAATTGTCCTGCCTCAGCCTCCTGAGTAGCTGGGACTATAGGCGCGTGCCACCACGCCCAGCTAATTTTTGTATTTTTAATAGAGATGGGGTTTCACCATGTTGGCCAGGATGGTCTCAATTTCTTGACCTGGTGATCCATTAGCCTCAGCCTGCCAAAGTACTGGGATTACAGGCGTGAGCCACCGCGCCCGGCCGCTTTTTGGGTTTTAATGTCCATAAAATGAGAGACTGTGTTACTCATTCCTTCTTCAAGTGCAGATTTTCTTTTCTGCTTTCAAAATTCCATGCTTCGAAGTGGCGTTGACCCTTGGTACTTTAAAACATCTTAAAAATCGCTAATACTTTTTTTTTTTTTTTTTTTTGAGACGGAGTCTCGCTCTGTCGCCCAGGCTGGAGTGCAGTGGCGCAATCTCGGCTCACTGCAAGCTCCGCCTCCCGGGTTCATGCCGTTCTCCTGCCTCAGCCTCTCCGAGTAGCTGGGACTACAGGCGCCCGCCACCACGCCCGGCTAATTTTTTGTATTTTTAGTAGAGACGGGGTTTCACCGTGGTCTCGATCTCCTGACCTCGTGATCTGCCCGCCTCGGCCTCCCAAAGTGCTGGGATTACAAGCGTGAGCCACCGCGCCCGGCCTCTAATACTTAATTGGTATTGAGAACAGAGGAACTTAATGCAGGAGCCACCACTAAGTGAAGAACAGTTAAAAAATGCTAAGAAGTCACCTTCAAAATTCTAATCTAATTAAAATTACGTAAAAAAAAGACCACCATCACTCATGTATAAAGATGACAGGGAAAAATAACAATGAATAGACTGTGGGTGATTATTCCCCTCATTGCCCTATTTTTCTGTTTTCCAAAGCATTTTTAATGGTCATGGAGTAATATTCTTGGAATAAAATAGTAAGCATATGCAAACAATTATAAGCTCATTTGGCAGGAAAATAAGAATGTGATTTACACAAAACATGTGCTGGGCAAAGGGGAGAACACCTGTATATGAAAAATGATTTGTAATGATTTTGTAAATAATCCTATAATCCTTCCTTGGGTTAAGGTTGGTGGATGATAAGTGTTTTTCTTTAGGTTTTGCTGCTGGAAAGATCCAGGGAAGATGGAAGACAAGTAGACTGGCATCTTACCTAAAAGCAGTGGCACAGCAGGTGGTAGAACAATTTGAGCTTTGCTCATTGGGTTTTAAGACCAAAAGAAAAGGCAGAACTAAAGAGATTTTATTCATTAGGTGACGTAGATATTCCTATTCCAAAGGCATATGACAAATCCTTAAGAGTTGAAGTAATCATAATGCCTACCATATATTAAGCATTAAATATACATATATTTTTCAATTCTGGAATAGCTGTGAATGTGGGAATAACTGTACTGACTGACAGGGGAGAGATCAGATAGTTTAAGAAACTTGCCCCGTGTGCACAGCTCATCAGTGGTGCTGCCTGGACTCAGCCACCATCTGATTTACTCTGCTGGGGCATACATGTATGTGTACCCTTGCCCTGGCATACTCTTCCTTTTGTAGAGCTGAAAGCAGCCCCCTGCAGCTTTCCTATATATTTATTCTCATCCTGCTCTCCTGAGCACCCAGCCTTAGAAGTCTGCTCCCTCTTTCACACAACAGCCCTTCCAATCTTCAAAGAGGGCTATCATGTCCATTTCTCCACTTCTCCCCTCTCGGTCTGTCGTCTTGGAAAAGCTCAGAGAGGTGTTTTTATTCACAGATGCCTTGAGAAATTTCATGGTTTTTAGACTCATACTGAGTTTGTCCAGATGTGCCAATATTTGTCTTATATGATACAAATTAATTGTCCAGAAGAGGAAGAAACCTCTGTAGACACTCACTAATGCAAACCAGTTCCTTTGAATATTGATGGAAGGAAAAACACTAAAAAATGAAACAGATCATTTTCACTGGGAGAGTGCAGTTGTTGAATTCACATTCTACTTTTAGGACAAATCTGTAGCATGACAGTTCAGTCTTACCATATGCATTAACCATGGGAAACCCAGGGTGACATTTGTAATAGAGTCCTGCTTTTCTGTAAGGACTTTATACAGATGGAGAAAGTATGATACTCTTATATTTTATTACCAAGTTCTGTGGCCCAGGGTTTACAGCATAAGGTGGCAAATAATTTAGCTCTACTCAGATTTGGAAGAGTAACTATTATTATTATAAGTAAGATTTAAACTTAGGGACAGGTACATACTCTTTAAGGAGAGTTCTAAGACTAAGATGTTGTATCATTATCAGTACCTGGCATAAATATATGTATCTGAGTTCTCTTTGAGAATCATAAGGGAAAAGATGTCTAATATGATTTAACCTCAAGACATTAACAATGATTACACCCATTCCCTGCTCCCAGCATCATAGTCACCAACTGCGGCAACAGCTGCTGCTAATGTTTTTTGAACTCCTGTGGTATGCCTGGTGATGTATTTTGTATCACCTAGCTCATTCTCAAAACTTGAGAGCACGCTACATATACCATAGTAAGTACTATTGTTAGCCTTGTTTTATAGATGAAAAAACTGAGAGGTTAAGTATTCTGCCCAAGATCGTATATAGGTTGGGTATCCCTAATCTGAGAATCCAAAACCCAAAATGCACCAAAATCTGAAACGTTTTGCATACCAACATGATGCTCAAAGGTGCTCCTTGGAGCATTCAGATTTTGGATTTTTGGATTAGGAATGCTCAGCTGGTATAAACAAATGTATATATTCCAGAATCTTGAAGACATCTGAAACATTTCTGATCTCAAGCATTTTGGGTAAGGGATACTCAACCTGTATCTTGTATATAGTAGAGTGAGAGTCTAGCTTATGCTTTGCTCTTATATCTTGTTTCTTTCTTCAGCAAAATAGTCTGTAAGTTGAACATTAAACAGTGCACTGGGGACACAGTAAGGAATCTTTCATTGCCAATGGAGTATGAATGAAAAGTTTCCAAATATGAGATTTCCTTAGTGAAACACTATTTTTAGGAAAACTATTAAACCAAGGCTTATGATAAAGGATCATTCCACATCCAAATATACCTCTCCCATATTATCATAATTCTCTATTAAAATCACAGCTGAAATTCGTTCACTCTAAGAGATGGATAAAAACTATACGGTTTCATGTAAAGATCACCAGCTTCCCAGAACTAGGATGATGGGAATTTTAACTAATGCTGCTGTGACTGTGGCCTAGCCTCTTACTCTCTCTGGATCTCAGTGGGACCATCTGTAGAATGTGAGCATTGACCTCTGTGATAATGAATGTTCCTTCTAGCTTTGTATATTGCATAGTGCATGACTGCTAGCTTCAGGAAAAATAAAATGTTTTCAATGGAAATATCAGATCACCAACCTGATTCCAGTGAATTTTTTTTTATTCACTGAGGCTTTATGTCATATAAAAATATGTAACGTATTACTGCTCTGCTGCCCATCTATTTAAGGCATTCTTCAATCGACTTGTCAGGGCTTATCTAAACCTTAGCACCACTTAGGTGTGGCTGATTGCTTGGCAGGAGGAGGTTCCTGCATTTTCTTTCTCTTGTGTATTAGTGAATTGAAATCAAGGGAAAAACTGCTTGGCTTTCTGCTTCCTTCCATGGTAGGTAGACTTTTCTACATATTTTCCAGCAGTTCTTTTTGACAGCCAAGTCTGGAAACAGGGCAGGATGGAGGTTTTACAAATAGGTGACAGTTGTTTGTCTCATGAATTTCTTCTATTTCCTTTCCCTAGTGGAGTTAACTGCCTCCTTCCTACAACAATCTGAACGTACTTCCATCACAGAGTATCTAGCAGTGTGAGCAATAGCCATTTCTCTCTTTTACCTCTTCTGGATTCTAAACCCATCATAGGTAGAAATAGAACATGTCTGTGCTTAGATAGTATCTGGCACATACAGATTGCTCAATTAATGGTGAATGAATGAATAAAGAAGAAAAAGTGATGAAAAAAGAAAAACTACAGTTGTATCTTGGTATCTGTGGCACATTCCTTCCAGGACCCTGATGGATGCCAAAATCCTTGGATGCTCAAGTCGCTGATATAAAATGGCATAGTGTTTGCATCTAACCTACATACATTCTCCTGTATACTTTAAATTATCTCTAGGTTACTTATAATACCTAATATAATATAAATGCTATGTAAATAGTTGTTACACTGTATTTTTAAATTTGGATGTTTTTATTATTATTTATTTACTTATTTTTCCAAATATTTTTGATCTGTGGTTGATTGAATCCATGGGTGTGGAACCTGGGGATATGGAGGGCTGACAATATATACTAATGAACAATGAACACTACTTCGGATTATATGAAAATATCCATTTATGAAATGGACAATTCAAATGTTTCCTCTTTGACTATTCTTTTTTTTTTTTTTTTTTGAGATGGAGTCTCGCTGTGTCGCCCAGGCTGGAGTGCAGTGGCGCAATCTCGGCTCACTGCAAGCTCCGCCTCCCGGGTTCACGCCCTCTTTGACTATTTGTAACCTGACCTCCCAACTTGAAGTAATCTGTTCCTCTCCTCTAAACAGTTATGTGTACTATGTGTTTGGTAATTAATTATGTACTGACTCATGACATTTGTTTCTGTTCTTATAATACTTTTTGCTTTTCAAATACCTTATGACTTTGTTTTTTATTACAATTTGTTTTCCCATCAAGATTGTAAATTCTTGGAGGCAAGGGCAATTATTAAATACTATATTTGATACTTAATTCTCTCCTCTCCTTTGGGGGCTCCAGTTACATGTATATTAGGCCAGTTGAAGTTGTTCCTCAACTCACTGATTCTGTTTATTTTTTTAATTCCCTTTTTCCCTCTGTATCTTATTTTGGATAGTTTTGATTTTTGTGTTTTCAAGTTTACTAATATTTATCCTCTGCAATGTCTAATCTGATGTTAATCCCATCCAGAGTATTTTTCAGTGCATACATTGTAGATTTCACCTCTAGAAGTTTGATGTAGCTCTTTTTTTTTTTTTTTTTTTTTTGAGACGTAGTCTTGCTCTGTTGTCAGGCTGGAGTGCAGTGGTATGATCTTGGCTCACTGCAACCTCCACCTCCCCGGTTCAAGCAATTCTCCTGCCTCAGTCTCCCAAGTAGCTGGGACTATAGGCGCACACCACCACGCCCCACTAATTTTTTTTTTTTTTTTTGTATTTTTAGTAAAGACAGGGTTTTACCATGTTGTCCAGGATGGTCTTGATCTCTTGATCTCGTGACGCACCCACCTTGGCCTCCCAAAGTACTAGGATTACAGGTGTGAGCTACCACACCCTACTGATGTAGCTCTTTTTCATATCTTCAGTGTCTCCACTTACTTTTTGAACTTAGGGAATATAGTTATAATAACCATTTTAATGTTCTGTCTGCTAATTCTAACTAACATCTGTGTCAGTTTTGATTGTTTTTTTTTTTTTCCACTTCATCAGGGGTTATATTTCCCTGCTTTGTGAATGCCTGGTAATTTTTGATTAGATGCCAGACATTGTGAATTTTCATTGTTGGGTACTGGCTATTTTTGTATTCCTGTAAATATTTTTGAACTTTGTTCTGGGTTGTGTTTAAGTTGTTTAGAAGCAGTTTGATCCTTTTGGAAAGTCTTGCTTTGAAGATTTGGAAGACTGAAATAGTTGTACTTAGTCTAGAACTAATTATTCTCCATGACGGAGAAAACATTCTTCTATGTGCTCTCCTTGTTGCCTGGGGAATCATGAGGTTTTCCAATCTGGAAATATCTTTTTGGATATTTCTTTCCCCAGTGTTAGGTTGTTGCCACACATGTATGCACTGATCAGCACTCTGCTGAACACTTGAGGAGGAATCTCTGTGGCTCTTTCTGCAGCTCTCTTTTCTCTGATACTTGGCCGTGCAAACTCTAGTTGCCTTGGTCTCCCTGGACTGTTAGCTCAATTCATTCAACTCAGGCAGTTCACTGAGCTCTGCCTGAGTTCTCCCTTTCCTCCAGACACCTTGAGCTGGAAATTCTCTCAGGCAGTAAGCTGGAGGACTCGTAGGATTCGTTTCATTTGCCTTCCTTCTTCCAGGGATCACTGCCGTTTACTGACTATTATCCCAGTCTTGACAATTATCCTGTTACTCCAACTTGGCCAGAAATGGAAGTGATACATTTTATTCTTTCTGTCTGAAATAATCCTCCATCCCTAATGTTTAAAAACTGCCATCCTTGACTCCATGTGACTGTGTTAGGAGCCCTTTCTGTGGTCTCCCGTCATACCTGTGCTTACAATAACTTAGTGCTGCACTCCTCTCCCTGCGTTGTTCTTGCATTTTTTTTTACCCTCTCTTTTCTTGTTAGATTTTGTTTCCTTGAGGACAGGAAATGTCTTTAATCTTGGGATTTCTAACACCTAACATAGACTCAGGTGTGTAACAGTTGCTCAATAAGTACTTGTTGAATGAATGAATGAATGAATAAATAGGATTCAGTTTTCAAAGTATCTGTTGTTGAACAACTTTCAGAAGTTTTTTTTTTTTTTTTTTACAGAAATGAGATTAGATATGCATCTTCCTATATGCAATTGAAATCTCTCTTAAATTTCTAGATAATCACTTGTTGTTGATGGCTTGGACATGGTTTTTACCTATTTATTTTTTGTAGCCTCTCCTTAGAAGGTGTTAATAAAAGCCACCTAGTTGATGCTTGAAATAACACGTGGAGGTAAAGGGACCAAGAACAGAATAGCCATATTCTATAAACAAACAAAATGAAGACTAACTTTTAGGTATCTATTTTATGATTGACCCTCAGGTGTGGTATATCCCAAGTCTGCCAGGAGGTTGTTCTTATCTGAAGTGCCTTTTCCATTTTGGATGTACTTAGATGCCTTTTATCCAGGTAGATTCAGATGGTCTGCAAATAGCTCTATGGATTTGGTATTGGGAAACCTCATGGTTCCTCAGGCATGTGGAGAGCACATAAAAGAGTGTTTTCTCTGTCAGGGAGAATAAATAGCTGTGAGTCGTGCATTCTTATCAACTGGAGACAATTGACAGTGGATATGTGCCACTAGAGTTATGGTCAAGTGCAAGTTCATACTATATTTGGATCTTTAAGAGTCGGTAGAATGAACCATATTTGGTAAGCCTCTTAAGACTGTCTTGCTCCATTTCCTCAGCAGCTCTTGGTTACCAAAGGTGACTCTGGAGCCCCGCCTCCAAGTCCCCATCCTGTGCAGTTGGCGTGATGGAAATGGCTTGAGGTTCTTGTTCTTTCAGATTCAGTGTTTTCATCTGTGCGTAGGATATAAGTAGGATAAGATGTAATTTGTCAGGTTGCTATGAGGAATAAATGAAGTAATAAATGTTAGTTGCCTATCACAGTTTCAGGCACATGGGAACCGTCTCCCCATTCCCCCAAACTTAATTGAAAAGATAGCCATCAGCCTCTGAAGTTGAATTGTGCTGAGTGGTTACTAATATTAAAGACATATGGAGTTATTGTATCTGTATCTTTCACTTATCAGCTTTTCCTTGAAGGTTTAATGTGTTTTCCTTTGCTTTTAGGCCCCATGCTTATTTTCCTGAAATGGTGTCTTCTTGACTTAAAGTACAATCTTTGCTTTTTTGTTCTTTTTTCACTGCTCTTGCCTGGTGATCAAGTTGTTTAAAGACATCTCCATCCTTCCCTGTCCTTCCCCTTTCAAATCTATGGCCCAGACTGGAGGTGGATTTAACTAACAACACCACTTTGCATTAGTTAAGTAGAGTGGAATTTCTCATTCTACCTCTCAGCTATTGATGAAACCTTTCCCTGATGCACAAATTAAGAGTGGGTGTATTTTGCATATTTTCCTAGAATGACACAGTGATTCTGTGGCTAAACCAAGATTAGACCCTACCACTTAAAAAAATCTGACTTTTTGCTTAAAGCGTAAACTGTGTTGCTTCTAAAACTACTAGTTGAATTTAACTTTCAAGTGTACTTTGTATTTAAATCTGATGATAGTGTTGTTTTTCCTTTTGTCTTGTTTAGATGAGGGTATTTTCTTCACTTCCCTGACCCCTAGTGCCTCAGTGACCTAGGCAGCAAGTTTTTTGATGCTGTCCAGAATGCTAATTAAGATATTTATTCTCTTTGGCCTTATTGTTTATGATACTTGTAATTATGTCTATTAGATGGTAATCTCTGTTATCTCCTGCTATACTAAGTTTAGTACTCTGCACATAAAGAAATGTGTGAGTATGTGAATGTATACTCACACGTTTGAATAAATGTGAATAAATCAATATATTTATATAGTTACTGATTTAAATGTGTTCCGTCTTGGGATGTGAGATGGGATAATTGAATAAGAAATTAGCCTGTGTATGTTAAGGTAGTCAAAGTTTTTATGGTACCTTTGTACAAACTGCCCCTTCTGTTGTGTGTGTGCTGACCCACGTCATGATGCTCAGCATGACTGAAGGAGTCCTGGTGTGTTTCTGTCCTCACTTGCTCCCTGGGTTGGGCGCCCCTCTGCAGGGTACAACCAACACAGTTGTATGAAGACCCTCTGACTTTCATTTTCTGGCTGGCTGGGGGTTTTGGTGTTGAGTGCTTTTAAGGAAGACAGTCACCTTATATCCTACTCAATGTTTTCTTGAAGTGCAGGCCCTGTGAAGATGAAGATCCCCTATTGTATTTTGGGGACACTTTTGTGATCTGTCTCTCCAGAGTCTGATTTAATGAAAATATGTACCTCCCTCACCACATTCTGCAAAGCTTATTTGAGTTTTTAAAATTTAATAGTAAATATGTTAGTACATGTTGATTCTAGTGCCCAGCACATAGTTTCTGCTCAATACTTAGCTATAATTATTAGTTTATTTAAATTGCCTTAATCGTTCATGCAATAAGCAAATGTCCCCTCTGTAGGCTCTTCTCCAGATCTGGGATACAGACATGGGTAAAGCTTGGAGCTTGTGTATAAGCAGCAGGGTCAATCACCTGCCAGTTCACTGGAGAGATGCCATGCTTGGAGGGTGGACTGACTGTAAGGTCCTCCCAGTTGCCAGACTCTAGGCTTCTAATGTGCCCTCCCTCACTGTACAGCTGGTCAATGCATGACACTAGAAAGTGCAAAGGCTTCAGTGTTGGATGAGTGTGGATTTGAATCCCAGCTGTGTTGTGGACTAGCTCTGAGCTTCAGTCTCTTCCTCTTAAAATGGGAATAATAGGGTAGTTGCATGTGTCATTGTTAACTAGGCCCTGGGCTAAACTCTTTACTCTTGTGATTTTATGAAATCCTCAAATAGCCCTGTGAGGTGTATCTTGTTAATATCTGTATTTTATAGATGAGGAGCCTGAGGCACAGAAGGGTGAAGAAACTGGCCTAAGTGGTAGAGCTTTTCACTGAACCCAGGCCTATTAGAGAGCAGAGGCCACATTCTTCACTGTTATGTAGTGTCATGCTATGTTATCGGTCCAGACATGTTACGATTCCTGGCACACAGGATCAGAGCAAATAGTAGCTATTATTCTTATTACTATTATTGTTCTAAAATTCAGGCCTTTCTTCACCACACTGACACTGAGTAATATATGTTGTAGCTGTTCAATAAAATTTTATTGGATTTAATTGGTTATGAATTTTATGTGTGGGAAAGTGGTTAACTTTCCTATCTGTAAGGAGAAATGCTCAATAGAATATCTTAAAATGGGGGAAGTTATGAAAATATAAAATAACAACCAGAGAGGCAAACCAGTTTATGAGGTTCTGTATTAGAAAGCTGGAAAGAAGTTTTTAATAAGAAGAATGGAGGCCGGGCGCAGTGGCTCACACCTGTAATCCCAGCACTTTGGGAGGCCGAGGTGGGCAGATCACGAGGTCAGGAGATCGAGACCAGCCCGGCCAACATGGTAAAACCCCATCTCTACTAAAAATGCACACACAAACACACATACACACACACACACACACACACACACACACAAAATAGCCAGGTGTGGTGGCATAAGCCTGTAATCCCAGCTACTCAAGAGGGTGAGGTAGGAGAATTGCTTGGACCTGGGAGGTGGAGGTTGCAGTGAGCAGAGATCACGCCACTGCACTCCAGCCTGGGCAACAGAGCAAGACTCTGTCTCGGAAAAAAAAGAAAAGAAGAAGAATGGAAGGGTACAGTCTGGTGGTAGACACCATTTTGAAAATATTCTGGCTAGCAAATAGTGTTTTTGAGTAAAAGAAATAGACATGACACATCAGTTATGTGGCCATCCCTTATAACAATGATGAACAGATAGGAGGGTGTGCAATCTTTAAAGTTTAGAAACAAATTTGTCCTTCTGACATCCTTCTCTTCTCTTGACACACGGTTGGTAATGGCCAAGATTCTGTTTTGCCTGATGGAGTTTTGAGTGAATTAAATTAGGTTGTCTTGAAAATAGCTGGGCCAGAAAATAAAAAGGTTTTCTCTCTTTGGAAAGGGGCTTTATTCCAGGGAAGAACACAGCTGTCCAGGAGGAATCTGGGACTGTTGAGTCCAGAAACTTTGATCCTTCTCCACCCTTTCCCCAGTGTTTCACCAGCAGATAAAGAATGTTATTAAAGTCTGTGATGAAACAAAGCTGCACACTGAGACGTGGCTGCCAGAACTTTTATTTTTATGGTTCTCTTGAGTTTAGGGAGAAATAATTAAATGTTGCAAATGTAAAAATTGGGAATAACATTTTCCATTTTGCCAATAGTCATTCCTTTGGTTTTCCCTTGGATTTTATTTATTTATTTCTCCTTTTGGGCATTGCTCTGTCATAGCCTGCGTGAGTGTTGTGTCTCTAGGAAGGCCAGAACACCAGGTTTGGATGTTACATAGCCAAGAACATTGTGTAGCAGTGCCTGGTTTTGCCACAAGACAGGTCTGTAGGAAATACCACTGCCAGTGCAGCCGAGCACGTTGAACTGACTGTGCTCAGGAATACTTCACCAGTAGGCTTACTGGAAGGTATGTCTTTCTGCATCCGTGATTTGCAGAGGGGCATATGATTGCCTTGCTGTTGGAAACATAGGAAATATGGTTTTTGGAGATTCTACTTTGAAATAATGGTACTCTTCAGTGCAGTGGGAAACTACAGTATCAGGATGTTAAGAAGGGGTTCAAAAGATTTTAGGAAATCTTGAAAGATAAATGCCCATTCCAACTGAGCCAGTAGGTCAGTCTTCTTAGGGTTTCTGTGATAATATAGGACTTTAGAGTGGAGACGCCTTTCCTGACAAGTCTAGGGTTGATTTTATGTATTTGCTAAGATTTATTAAAATAAAAAATGGCATGTTCTGTAGGGAAAAATAATATTAATGGTATTTTAATTAAGCTTAAGCAATAAATAATGGTTATCACATAATTTTCATTTATTATTCTTTACCTTAATTCAGGGTCTTTCTTACTGTGAAGTTTCAATAAAATGCTTAGAAATACATTTTGCTGGCCAGGCGCAGTGGCTCATGCCTGTAATCCCAGCACTCTGGGAGACCGAGGCGGGTGGATCACTTGAGCTCAGGAGTTCGAGACCAGCCTAGCCAACATGGTGAAACCCTGTCTCTACTAAAAATACACAAAATTAGCCAGGTATGGTGGCACATGCCTGTAATCCCAGCAACTTGGGAGGCTGAGGCAGGAGAATCGCTTGAACCCAGGAGGCAGAGGTTGCAGTGAGCCAAGATCATACCACTGTATTCCACCCTGGGAGACGGAGTGAGACTGTCTCAAAAAAAAAAAAAAAATACATTTTGTTTTATTGCAGGCAGGATACATTTCAAGAGGCTTACTTCACCTTCTCTGTCTGATCTATCCACCAAATATCTTGGCTTTGTATTTCCCATAACCCATCTGATCTTCATGTAGCTGTGAAAGAAGTATATCTTTGAAAGTAGAATTTTGAGTAAAGAAACCTGAGAGTTAGGGAGAGATGACCAGGTTCCATGGCTCCTTGTTAATTTCACCTTCAAGCCATGTACTGCCTCTTCTTGGGCCCTTGATCTACTGCTGAGCATATGTTTTTCTTTCTTGGTGTGAATTCTGCCTCTCGGTATAGGTGGTACTTGTTAATTTAACTCTGACATAAACATGGGAACATTGCGCCTCAGTGTTGTTGTCTGTAAAATGGGGTTATAAGGTATTTCCTGACCTACTTAAGATTACCGTGAGGATTAAGTGATCATGTACGAAGAAGACTTTTAAAAATTAATACTGGAGTATAGTATAAGCATAGTGACATACAATGAATTATAATCAATAATAAATTGAATTTCACTTTGTGACCTCATAAAATTTGATTCCTTTCAGTTCTATCAAGGACAGCATCTTGCCTAATCACTTTTTTTTTTTTTTTTGGTAGAGAAGTTAGGTGCTTGTCCAATATCACAAAGCAAGTTAGGGTAGAGGTAGGGCAAAAGCCCTGATCTCCTGACTCCCACACCAGCAGGATTCTTAGTTGTGATTTCTGCCTTGCTTTACCACTTGGGTCATCTTTCAGTGAAGGAGGTAACTATCTCCTTTCTTGAGTTAAAATGATACTTTAGTAGAAGCAAAGAACGCTATCACTGTAGTTCTTTTCAGCCTTCATTTGCTGTCGGCTTCTGTGTCTAGGCGTGCTGAGCTGGCATGAAGCTGACAAGTATGATAGATTCTGGCCTCTAAGGGGCTGTCAAGTCTAGTGAAAGGAGGTAAATGAGTAAACAGATAGACACTTGTGAGTCTGAGTTTCTGGTGCTAGTACTTACACACAGGGTCTCTCTGGGCAAGTCATGCCTGTGTTTGGGCTCAGGTTTCCCAGCTGCACATTGAGGTCCTGGACTAGATGTACAGAATGATCACGATCACTGAGGTCCCTTCTAATTTGTCAACATCTGTGGGTCTGTGATAATCCAAAGCTGTGTGCTCGCCAGCTGAAACTGAAATGAAGGAAAGCGGTTAATTTGTTTCACAAACTGAAATGAAGGAAAGCTATTAATCTGATGGTGTATTTTTCTTTATTTGTGATATGTTTCACAGACTACATTTTCCAGCATTCAACACTGCCATTGTTTTGTAGTGTGTTGGAACATAGATGGCGATACTTGTTCAGTTAACCAAATGGTCAACTTTGCAAAAATAGTAGAAGTGGACATCTCATGATGGTTTAATACAGGACACAAAAATCAATGCTAGCATTAACTACTATTCTCAGCCTTTCTGCAGTGTTTTTCTGTTAGGAACCTTTATATTAAACCAGCTTCTTTTTTTCCTAAAAGGGACCATAGAATAATAGCAGCTAGCATTTATTTGGTGTTTTCCTGTGTGATAGGTAAGTGTTGTTTTAAGTGCTTCCCATATAAAAATTCATGTAATCTTTACAACATTTTGAAGTAGGTATTATTATCATTCCTATTTTAGAGATAAGACAACCGAGGTACAAGAAATTAAGTAAAACTTATTCAAGATTACACAGCTATTAAGAGATGGAGGCAGGATTCAAACTCAGGCAGTCAGCCTCAGGCAGCCTCATGTTTCATGGCTGGACCATCGCCTAAATGAAAGCTGCTCACTCTCAGCCTATTAAGAACTTGGAGAAACTGGCCTTGTTATGATGCCACAGGCTAAGAAAGCAGTTGTATCAGCTTACTTGTGGCTCTAAACTTGGCCAGATCCTCAAGTCTAAGGATTCTTACTATGCACAGGTGTTCTCAGTCTGGATTCATGTCTCAGGCGACTCATGAACCCTTGGAAATTGTGTGCCAAATGCATTTATGTGTCCATGTGTGTTGTGTTGGTATGACGGGGGGTAGGCGGCTTGATGGTTTTCTGCACAGTATCAGCGGAGCCTCTACTCTGTCACGGGCAGGATCCTAGCTGTGCAGGCGTTTGTCAGCCCAAATCTAAATCAAGATTCTGGGCTGGGAGTTAGGATATAGCTCCCCATTGAACAAATGAGTGGCTATGGGAACCTGGAAGAACCAGGCTTTCCAAATGTCCTCCCACCCCTTGGAACTCTGCTGCTGTGGAGCAGTTGTACAATGTCCTTTTCTGTCTTTGAAGCTTTCCAAGTTTTTCAATCTTTTTTTTTTTTGCCTCCAAATTTTGGAACCTCAAAATTTCAAGGTTGGTTGGTTGGTTTGTTTGTTTATTTATTTATTTATTTATTTATTTTTCCTTTTGTTTTACCTTCTCCTTTCTGGCTTTGTTCAGAAATCAGGTATCAATAAGCTTTTTATTACTCATCCAATCTGTGAGTTCAGTTTCCCATTTAACTTTTATGAATGTTTTCTTTGTTAAGATGGGTCCTTTCAAACCCCTGTAAAGAATGTTTCACTATATACAAATATAAAAACAAAGTGTCAAAACTAGAAAATCCAACTGGAAACACAAACATACATATACATTTTTCCCTAGACAATTTAGCTTCATAGAAATTGAGTGCATCTGCAAGGGATTTTTTTTTAAATGTTATTGGTAGTTTTGATATTTGTATTACCTGTTTGGTCCTAGTCTTTATAGTAGATTACTCTAGGTAGGTCTTTTTAGGACTGAAAATAGGTCACACATATCATACTGGTCCCAGTATTAGAGAGACGATAAAATTCTATTACAAAGTAATTTTGTCATGTTTTGGTCTAAATGAGTAATACAACTAGCATGTCCAGTGTCATTTTTGCTGTACTCTGGAAAACTTTTACCATCTATCTCATCCTTATATACTGCAACAAACTTCTGATACTATTTCAATTGCAGTTCAGGCATTGCCCTCAACACAGGCTTAAGTTCAAGTCTCAGCTCTGTTACTTACAAACCGTATGACTCTGGGCAAGTTTATTTAATTTTGTGGAGTCCTTTTTTTTCCATACAAGGGGAAAACAATAATTACATGTTGCTCAAAGGGTTATGAGGAGTGAGGTCAGGCATGTTTATATGTTTCACTCTGGCCTTTTGCAGAGGAAGCACTTGATAAATGATGCTCGTGTTACTGATTGTCATCGTCATCATTAATATGTGTAATATGCTAGGTACAGTGCTTGGCACATAGTGGGCACTAAACAAATATTTTATTGGATTTGATTGTACATAGCGCTTGTGACTGAATCAGAGGTTGCCAGGGGTAGTTTTTTGCTCAGTAGATTAACAAGGAGGAAATTGTTGAACAGAATAACTGATCGCTCTACCTTTAAGTCAACAAATTTCATAGTGAAGCGGTCTTGAATGCAAGTGATGAAATGTGGCAAGTCTGGTGGAGAAAAAAACCCAACAAACTTGAAGCTGTTTTAAAGAGTAGCAGTTGCCTAGTCACCCCAATTGCTGAAATTTTCCTTCTCTTCCTTGAATGAGGAGTAGAGAGGGGCAGAAAGGTTACTGGTCATGTTCATTAATTTTCTTTCAAGAACTGCCACATGTCACCAGTGGTGCCCCCCCCCAGCACCAGTGCTGTTTGGCGGTCCTCTCTTTGCCCCAGAGAAGCCAAAATGTTAAATTGGTGGAGCTTACTAGATCTGACAGAGAAATTCTTCACGTCTGGCCTGGATGTCTAAGTAAATTTGGTGTACTTCTTGTGGTCCGGGGCAAATGCTGGAAGCTATTAGAATTCTGAACAAAACCCTCCATTCAAAGACTGCTCGTTTCCTGCTGGGGTAATCCAAGTATCAAACATTAAGAAATATGGGCAAGGCAAATGTGGCTGCTCAATGCAAAACCCACCAAGGTGTCTACGACATCTCCCCAAATGACTTGGAATGTTACTTCCACTTGATCATCTTGAATAAGTGGTTTCTTTTGAAAACAAGAGCTCTACTTTTCCTACACCAAGTATAGATGAGAATTGGCTGAATTTCCTCTTGTCAGTCAAATTTAGGAGAAGAAAGCTTTCCTCCTTCCCTTGAAGTCCTAGGGACCTAGACTTTTTTTTGGTTTTGTTTTATTTTGTTTCATTCTCCTTTCCTTATACATTTCCTTCTGAAATAAAAAAAAGTATCTTTCATTAGATATAGTTGTGGATCTATTGTTTTAGACTAGGCCTGCTCAGTGGCTGGAAACGATTTTATTAAGAGGGCTTTATAGAAAAGCTTTGGTTTATCTCATGAACTATCTGAGTTTGTCATAAATTGTTTCCTTTCTGTACAGAAAGTTATTTTCTGTGAAATTCCAGGTGTTCTTTTACATGGACTTGGAAGGAATAGATCTGATAGTCCAGGTTTTTTTTCCCTAAGAAGAATATGTTCTTGTGATAGATTAATTGAGGATGAAATCAGATAACATAGGTAAAATCACTGGGTAGGCATAGTGAAAACCATTATTTTAATTAATCTAGCTACAGTGTTTGTACAGCCAGCTATGCAGCTGAAGGCTGCCATGTAGTAGCTGCTACACTGTTTGGCTCCTGTACTTATACTGTATGGGGACCTCTTTCTTAGACAGTCTCACCCCTGCTGGACTGGAGAACAGGGACAAAGCCTTGTTCATCAGAGTATTCCTAGTGCATTCCACTATAATAGACACATAATTAATACTTTTAAAAAATGAACAAATGAATAAGACATTTGTACAAAATTTGAGGGTTAGACCAGGTGGTTTCACAAAACAAAGCGCTCACGGAGGTTTATTGGCCTTCCTCCTATGTCTTTGACCTTTTCCTTAGCTTGTGTCTATGCTGCGTTTCCTGTCTACGAGATGGTGGAGATGGCGAGTCCAGTTTTCTTTCATCATGAAAGGATTCAGCTCCATTACTTAATAGTCCCAGTCCTGTTCCTTTCCTCCTAGAATCTGTGTATGAGATGTGAAATCCATGAAAAGATAATGTTGAATGGGAAAAAATTAACCTATTTTGATGACTTTTAAGGAGTTCTAACTGTGCATGATAGCAGGCGACTCCCTTGTCAGTAGGCAGCAGGCCTGTGTTATGTCAGGGGTAACGAGGTGGTTCACTTGTGGAGAGTTTTCTGTCTTTTCTTCCAAGTTATGCTGACCTTGCCGACGAAAATATTCCCCATCTAATAAAAGTCAGAGCAAATTTATGGGCCTGCCCCTGACCACTTGTCCTTTATCCTTTAAAAGAAAAAATAAATCTAGGATAAGATCTATAGGTTACTGTTGGACCATGGAAATGATGGGCAGAGGCCAAATATCCCACCTTCCTTGGTCTGCTTCTTTTTTCCTGATTCCGGCTGTCTGGGCGATGCTGAAGCTTGTGGCATGAGGGTTACTGCCGAGCATGGTCATGTCATTAGTTCTCTTTGGAAACAAGCTGTTGCTCTCCCTGCCTGGAGGGCCACACGCCTTGGCACCACACTGAAGAGATCCCAGGCGTGGCTGGAGTGAAGCTGCTAATGAAAAAGCAGCCATGGCAGGTCAGGACGAATCAAGCAAAAAGGAGGACATTCTGTAATTAAAGGTTCAGAGAACTACTAGCGTCGTTTTTTGTTGTTGTTGTTTTGTTTTTTTGTTTTTGCCCACACTATGACAATTGCTCTTTCTACCTGTTCCCATGGGTTTTCTGTCATTTTATCGCTCGTTAAACAAGTGTTTATTAAATCTCTACTTTCTGTGTGCTGTTTGTTTACCTGTGTGCTTTTGACCATACTTCAGGGATTACTTAAAGCATCAATGAATGTGCGATGACTCAGGAACGAGTCGCGTCCTCAAGGATCTTGTCACCTAGTAAGAGGCAGAGAAATATGAGGCAGAGGGAGGCTGGGCCATAGGATATGGCAGGATGCAGAGCAATGAGCTCCAGAGTCTGATAGACCTGGGATCAAATTCAGGCTCTACCACTTATGAGCACATTTGGCTTTGGGCAATTTACTTAATCTTGAACTTCAGTTTCTAAATCTTTGAATTGTGCATAATACACAGCATCCTGGAAGGGTTGTTTTAGGATTTGAAATAAGCTGTGAAAAGGGCCTGGTCTAGAGTCAGCACTTGACAAATGGCTGCTCTTATTATTTTATTATCTCTGGCGAGGTACTGATAACTATGTGAGTTCAGGGGAGGCAGTCTCCACCCCTGGACAGGAGTGAGAGGATCAGCAAGAGGATCAGGAGTTTCATGGGGCACATGCATCTGCACTGAGCTTGGGAGAATGAGTAGGATCTGGGAATGTCGTGAAGGAGAATAGAGAAGAAACTGTATTCACGACAGGTTTTTACACATTTTGTTTTGTTTTTAGCAAATAGGCACTTATTTTGCATCATTTTTATTTGCAGTATGTGAATCAAATTGTGAGATTACTTAAGCCTTAGCATGAATCCCAGTGCCAACAGCTGTGTGTTTCTTTCTTCTGCTTTCTTTTGTTGTCCCCCACAACCTCTGAACAGCATCTACTAAGTGATTGCAGAGACTCATGACTTGGCTGTGTTGGAATCTCTGCATTAGTAGGGACACGCTTCCAATTCCTTGTTAGGATCAAATGTGTTTTAGAGAAGGTATCTGGTTCCCAAGTTCTCTGTTGTTTTTTGGAACCATGAAAGCCTAGAGATGTTATGGCAGGATGTCCCTAATATGCATGGCAAGCCCTCGACGATGATTATGGCAGTTGTTACTATTATTGATTATTTGTAACTTCTAATAATCCAGAATTTAAATTGGTCAAAGACATGCTTCTCCTCAGTGAGTCTGAATATACTGGTATCAGCCCAGTGTCCTTCCACACTGGCCTGCAGCTCATTGTGACTGGGCCAACTTTGGCCTTTGTGCCTGGCTTCTATGCTAACCTGCCAAGTCCTTGAGATGCTGTGCACCTTACTATTTTTTGTCAGGCCTGCTAAGAAGGGGGCTTGTGTCCTCCAGATCAAGGACCAATAGGAAGCCCTCACCACAAACCTGATTCACAGTACTCTCTCCTCTTTGCACTTTGCACTGAAGAATCATCCTCTCTTCCATACACATTTTTTTCCCAGTACAGAACTTAGCTTTGTGGTGCTGGGTTATTAAGGATCCCAACTTGTATCCACTGTAGTTGTAATCTTGCTGGTCTTTGTCTGAGTTGCAAAACAACACTCATGGAAGGCCTCATTCAATTATTCTAGAACACTAGTTGAGCTCCTGGTAGAGACAGAGTGCTGTCCACCAGATTTGTGCCTGATGGCACAGAGAATGATCAAAAGGAATCTTGCAACTGGACGTAGTTTCTTTAGACAGAGACAGAGGTAAGTAAGTAACCTCAGATAAGTATCGTAACTCTTATTTTCCAAATGTTAATGCTAGACTGGCATGTTATAAAGCTAATTTGTTTATAGTTGTGCCACATAATTATACACTCTGTACATAATATGCTTTTGAAATTATTATTTATTGCACAAATATTACAACAGAAACTGAACTCAAAACACAAGGAAAAATGTGTGTGGGCTCACCATTTGTATGAGTAAAACTTTTAATATATTTGTGTGTTCACTCATAGTCCTTATCCATGAATTCATAACTTTTGCACACAGTGGAAATCATACTGTAGATAGCATTGGATGTTCTGTTCTCCCCATACGCTGTAATATGATTCATGTATGCTCTAAAGTTTAGTCATGTCTGCATGCAGACATTTAGCTATCCTTAGAGAGCCCATAATTTGAACTCTGAGCATCTAGAGGAAGCTGCTGCCCCCAGCCCACTTAGGTACTTTCTTTTCCCCTTGTGGTGAGAATAGGAATTAGGTAGCAAGAGTGCCCAGACTTCATTGTCCAAGGCTATGTTAGTATTTTCATCAGAAATCTAGAGGTATCGCCTATTAAAGCCTGTTTGCCTTTCTCATTAAAAGAAGAGAATTTAGAAGGAAATATTTGAAGGACTCTAAGATGCCCAGGAGAAAGGTTCCAACGTTATTACTCTTAGTAGACCAAGTTAGGTGTGGGTATATATTAATAGGAACTAAACACCTAGCAATTTGGTGTATTCTGGGATGCTCTTGACTTGGGCTGAATGCGTCTGATGCTCTAGGTGTTCTTGCTGTCTCTGTCTGTCATCTGCCTGTCATTCTCCTGTGAGGGTGAGTAGTATCCGTTCCCAGACTGAGGATGGAAGTGTTGGGGGGTGTAAAATGATAACTCAAAGCTTTCCAAGAGTCCCCAGAGTGTGTACAATGCATATGAAATTCTCCAAAAGGAGAAGAGGGATCTGGAAGTGCCACTGGGAGTGAGAGGCAGGGGAACCAGTGGAGTAGAGAGTAGTAGTGGCTTGAAGTCACAGAGCAAGAATTCAAAACTTTGCTCTGGCACTAGCTTGGTGGCCTTGGGCAAATTACTTAATGTTTCTGAATCTTTCCATGAGGAAGATAATTACATTGCCCACCTCACTTGGTTGTGGTCGGTATTAAACTGGATAATGCAAATAATGCACTTAGCACAATGCCTGGCATAAATAATAAGCACTCAATGAATGTGAAATGTTATTGTTGTTATTCCCTGCTTCACATTATAATTTTATTGCTTTCCAGACTGGTGTCTCTGAACTTAGGTAGTAGTGGAGTCTGTGAGCTATTTTCAGTATTTCAAAATCTATGAAAAGGAGACAGTTCTGGTCACCATAATAAGTACATGACAGATGGAGTCTTTGAAACATGGTACCCACAGGGGAAGAATCCAGAAGGGGTCCTTTGTATTGAAAAGTTGAGGTCTCGAGCGGAGGAAGTTAGCAAGTGCTTCAGTGAAAGCTTGTGGGTTTCCAGTAATAATGGGAGTAAATCGAGGGATGTCATGAGCAAAGAACTTGATTGGTTGCTATGAGAGATCGTTCCCCTGTGGAGCATCAGAAGTTGATGCACTCTGGAGTCCTCAGTTGCTCTGTCATGTTTACCACGTTGTAGAGTGTGTTATCACTGCCAAGCACCTTGGAAGCAGTGAGAAAACTGCCAGACAAATGGAAACCGGTTTCTCTACCCAACTTGGTAGAACATTTGCTCCAGGCAACCAGACAGGCTCCAGGAGACATTTGCCTTGACAGTGCCTTTTTTGTAAAGCTGTAATTTAAACTGACATAACTTGATTTTGACATTGCAACAAGGTCTCTGTAGACTTAACACTATGTTCATTTTCCCATGCTTATCCCTACTGGAGATTGATGGGCTTACACCAACATGGAAGCTGGTTGGAATGAAAACCATCCAGAAAATGATTAGGGAGCTTGAAGCTCTCTGAAACTGGGCATAGTGTGTATTAAGTCATTATTGTTTTAATGAAACTTGTCTTAGCTGGGGTCTCTTAACCACTTGTTTTCTCGTTATAAATATTGAGTCACTAATTTACACTAATGAGATGCTGTTGAGATTTAACACCAATCTTATACTGCGTTTGTCAAAGTGTAAGAGATAGCCTGAAATGTAGCTTTGCAAAATATTCTATTAAATAAACTTCGTGGAGAAATAGCAACAAACAAACTGCCTGCTTTCAGCAGAAACTGTCAACATACCCATCTCTGAAGAAATTCACGTTTTATACCAGGGTGGTCTACAGTAGGTCCCGTTAGTAAACGGTTAAATATCACCCTTCCCTGGTAAATTTGAATACTTTTGTGTCTGTTGTGAAATGCTGTACACATCTTCTTTTGATGATCTGCCTGTGAATTCTCCACTATGAGAAGTGTCTCTTAAAAATGGGAAGCAGCAAGGCATAGTAGAAAGATTATAGGCACTGGTGACACATATATTTAGGCCTGAGCCCAGCTCCCAGTTGGTGGCCAGGTAAGTTCTTTAACCTCCTTTTGCTTAGATATTTTTTTTCTCCCTGCAACATGGGGGTGGTATACTTACAGGCAGTGCTATCCAAACACTTAGTAGGGGTGATAATGTAAGTAGTGAACGTAGCTCCTGACATATAGTTGGTGTTCCCTAAAGGATACATTGAAAGATATGCACACCACCAAGTTGAATTCCTCTCAGATTTGTCCAAGGCCGCTCAGCCTTTCTTGGCCTTTTCTCCCATGATTGGTTAGTGTGTGTTCTTGAAGGCAGTCTGATTTTATCCTTGGCTTAGAAAGTGGGGAAATATTTAGGAAGCCTAGCCTAATGCAAGAGAACTCATCTATCTTACTGTAGGATCAAATACAAATGGTTTTTGGATTGTCCATTATTTATCTTTCACTTCATTAGTGGTGCTAATGGAAGCACAATTATCTTCATAGACTTTGTTAGTCACAATCTCTTGGTTTCTTCAAATCCCACAAGAGCAAGAATATGTTGTGGTTTTTATAATCTCTTTTGGTTCCCCAAACCCATAGAAGGACAGTGAGAGGGTGGGAGATGATTTGAGAGTGTATTTACATTCCCAGGATTTTCAGATATATTTATGATTTTATTTTTTTGGAGACAGTGTTCCAATAGAGAGGTATTCTGTCATCTCTTCTCTTTTCTCTTCTCTCTCCTCCCCCCCAAATGGAGGTTGTAAGTGATGTGAGAGACCTACTGTGAACTGCTGTCGCCAGATCCTGCTATGATTTCTCTTTGTTCTTAGTTCTGGAGTCATCAAGGCTACATGGAGACACGTACCTTCCACTGATATGTTTGCTCCTTGATTCAGGGCTGAGTGCCTGTTTGAGTGATTCTGGCTACAGCTAAATGGTGTTTCTGTTTCCAATAGTATTGTAAACTACAGAGTAAGAATTTTGTTGTTGTTGTTGTTGGGAGAGTTTGTTTTTCTTCTTGGTGTATTATCTCCCACCCCACTCCTCCAACCCATTCTTTAAAAAACAAAACAAAACTAACAAACAAAAACTTGCATTGAAGTAACACCCAGAAGGAGTGAGCAGGCCTAGGCTGGAGTCTTATCCTGACATGGTAGAATCCTGTTACCATCTCTTCGTAGATTCATTTAAATTGTTTTGACTGATTCATGCAATGTCTCAGTCCATTGATCAAGTCAAAAGAAAAAGTATCACTAAAAACTCACAGGATTGGTTCAGGTAGAATATTCTTTATCTATGGAAAACACATTATCCTATCCAGAAGGATGTCTTGAAATAGCAGAATATTTTTATTATGTTCTTTTCTCAAGTAATACATGGTTCAAGAAAAAAGAAATTTTAAAAAGCCACACTAATAGCAAAACTAAAATAAGCATGAATCTTAATTTTAACAAAGATTGCAGTAGTCCATGGGAAGGATTGTCTATCTTGAATTTGAAACCATTGCAGTGGGTTTGATTGGTTTTTTTACTTGGAAGTGCTCATATTCTGGAATGTGTTTATAGATCTTGACCTTAGATACTTCTCCTGATTCAGAAATTGTAAAATGTTTTGCTAGAGTAGCCAGTGGTGAGAGACCGCTACTGCTGTATGTTGCTCAGGGCTAACCTGTTAAAAGCTGGTCTTGTCGCTCAGAGAGAACCATGATGCTGATGCCAGTTTCTTGTTTATGTAAAAACATTTAAAAATGGGCAAGATACTAAGTACAAGATAGTTATTATTGAGATATGTTCATGAATAAATTAATAAGAGAGGAACTTGAGATGAAGGAAATGGAGGAGAGAAATTGCATTTTTTCCTGCATAATTACTCTCTTGTTTCAGAACACAAGTAGTCCTTTGGCATATTTTCAAAGTGTGGTATGTTTCACTTTTGTTTAAACTTGTCAAATTCTCAATGTAAAAGCCATTTAAGACATTTTCTTTCCTTCTTTTTTGAAGGTTGCTTCTTTTGGCCTCTTAAAGATAATTAAGAGCTGTAATTTGTGAGGATTTTGATGGCATTTTTTGGCAGTGGTAGTGCAGGACAGGATACATGAATCATAGCATCTGCTTATTAGCAAGGTCTCATAGATCACTTGTCCAGCTTTCCACTGGGTGCTGAGATGGTTGGTCTCTGTTATCTGTTCTTCCCACTTCTACTGGATACATTCTAGGAAAAGAATTTCATTGATGAGTGAGCTGTACCTCCACTTCTGAAATACAAAAGTTATTAAGCTAGGGAGCATTTTCTCCATTTGACACCTACAGGCCACTCAGTAAAAGAGCAAATGAATGATGAATGAGTAAGGTCCCTGGGCTGCTTCCTACTTCTTCTTAGAGTGGTTAAAGCCCTCTTGACATTTTTGGAGGATGATAAATGTGTGCCCTTCAAGTTTCCTTGTCCAGGCCAGACAGCCCCAATTTCTCCGTGATCTTTGGACATTGCTTCCACATTTTCTCTCCTTCTTGCTCTCCACAGGGCAAGTTTCATTTTGTCAATGTTTTTTTGTAAAATACTGTAAAGATATCTGAATGAAGTAGGCCAGGTATAGTCTGATAAGCATAGAGTATGGTGGACCATTTCTCTTAAGGTTCTGGGCATTGTTATTATCCTACTAATAGAACCGGCATTTGCTGGACCTTTTGGGGCCACTATGCCTTAGACAGGTAGATAATGGAATGGCATAGAGAACAGCCTGAAGCCGGCTGTCTTGGATTGAATTCAGACTTACCATTTATGAAATGTTTGACGCTGGGCAAGTTGTTTAACCTCTCTGTAAACTTGTCCTCATTTGTAAAGTCAGGGGTAATCATAGTACTTATTTATAAAGTTATTATAGGGAGTAAATAAATTAGTTTGTGCTAAGTGTCTACAACAATGCCTGGAGTGAAATAAGCACTCTGTGTTAGCTTTTATTGAATTTACAATGAAAAACATCCGGGTCTTACTATCTGAAGTGCAGTTAATTTTTTCAGCAAGGGTTTAGAATTAGACAGGGCTATGTTTAAATCTTAGCTCTGCTGTGTGTTTTGGGGCAAATTACTTTGCCTTTCTAAGCTTCTGTTTCCTCATCTGTGAAAAGGGCATAAAAGAATAAAATCAGTTGAATTTCTGAGCCCTAATTAAGATCCTTGAGGGCAGAGCCATGGTTTACACTTGCTTTTTTTCTTCTTTCTTAACTTTACCTGGTATGCCATGTTTATAATCACTGCTAAATTAAAATAGTAAATATTTAAACTGAGTTTTCCCTTCAGTCTACCTTGTAGTAGAAAAATTAAATACTTCTATGTTACTTAAAACTGCGCGCTCACGAGTTTATGGTGGTGTATTGATTGGTTGTTCTGAAGAATATATTCTGCTTGCCACCATGAACTGGGCTTCAGAATAAATAGGCTTCCCTTATCACTTCTCTCCTCATTAACTACTGTCTGGAATTTAGAGGGAATACAAAGTCTGGTAGCTACATTGCCTACTAATCTTGCAAATGGCCTGTGAGGTGGGTAAGCAATCAGGTGAGTGACAAAGGTTATGGTCAATTTTCCTGGCACTCTGGGATTTATTTTTGTGTCCTTGAAGTTTTAAGCAAGTGAGTTTTGAGGTTGTTGAGAAAGTGGGAGACTATATTTTAAAATGGTTTATAGTTATTAATGTTTTCAAATCTTGGTGGGATTTTAAAGGTGGGTTAAACTGCTAAAGTGAATATAAGTTAAAGCCAGTTAAATAGAGGAGTCCCTCGTTCATTCTGTCTTTGGTATGCTTAGGATTTCATAAATTTTATGGGTTTCAAAATCTTTGCCTTGTTTTGAATGTTTCTAATAAGATGGAGTGAAGTGGCTTACACCTCATGAGACATGGAACCATTACCCAGGAATGCTGCTTGGCACACATATAAAGAAAGCACTGGTCTATTGATTCATAAAAAATGTGTGACTGATTTTCCTGGGACATGTGCATTATTTTCACAGAAGAATTTCATTTTTTACTTCCTCCCACCCTGTGCATCACTTGCACACGTTTGCAATTCATCAACTCTGATTTCCAAAACTTCTGCCCCCTCCTCCCCCAACCACCTCCATCCAACTACCTAAAGTGAAAGATATTAGATGGGGAGGAGGGAAATTTCCTTAAATGCCTAATTTTTATGTCTATAAGGGGCATGGTGAACTTGAGAAATGGTCTGAATGTTAGCCCAGATGACTCAATGCAATTATGAAACAAATTGGAAGCTGTTTCCATGAAAGAGAGTATGTATGCGTGTGTTTCCATTGAAAGGTGTGTGTGTGTGTGTGAGAACATGTGTTTAGGTCAGTTCTTTCATTCATTCTCTTTCTTCCTCTTCTTTTTGTCGTTTCAAGGCTATATTTTAGGTTGGCTATACAGCAATGAGGTTGCACTGCACAGCCTCATCCCCTAAAGCCAAAATACAGCAAGTAGAACACTGCTTAGCTCATCCAGTGAGAATCTCATGTATTATATTCTTACTTGCCATTGAGTTGCCAGAAAAAAATAAATAGCTTTGTCTTAGAAAGCAATAACTTTTCTGCAATGAAAATAACATATTAAACAACTCTACCTGGTATGCCGTGTGCATTGTTTTTCCTTTCTTCGAAAGGAAAAACTTTCTTAGAAAATGAGGGCACACAATGATTAGTGCTAACTGTCTCTTTCACGTGTCCAACTTAAGATTTTCTAGTGAGGCAGAGTTATTTCCCCTTACATGCTTGGTTTAATGGAAAGGGCCTGGCTTTCAGTTTTGTTCATATTCAGCTACCAAAATCCAATCAGTTAATAACTTTGCCCAAAGCTGAAAGAAAAATTCCTCTGGGTACAGAGCTAAATTCCTCTGGGTGTGGAAGGCCATAGTGGTTAAAAACTTAGGCTTCGGAGCCAGATCAACGTAGATTCAGTTGTGCTTCTGCTGCTCAATGTGTGATGAGGGCAAATTGCTGAACCCAAGTCTCAGTTTCCTTATCTGTCTGATGGGGATAATAATGCAAATCACCTGTCGTTGTAATAATTGCACGACAATGTGTATAGGGCACTCGTGTAAGATCTGGCATTTGGCAAGAGTAAAATGCATTTTAGCCTATTCTTTTTACTCTTCATTTGTAAAATTGTGGTGAAGGGATTGGCCCTGGAAGGAGTAGGGTGAGATGGCATTTTCAGGAAGGTAGCACAAGGGTACAGGGAGGACGATAGAAATGTATAGGATGGCCGAAGACTCAGTAAGTAAATAGCATTGCTTCTTACAGCAGGCCAGAGGAGACCTCTATATTTTTCTTTATTAGAGAAAATTTAAGGGATATTGATTTTTAAAGGGAAAATTTATATTTTAATTTTAAAGAGGAAAATTTATCAGCTCCTATATATTTATTAGACATTTTGGGGGGAAAACAGTGAATGAATGAGACTGGTCCCATTTGATGTATGCTGTCAAAGTTTATAAACTATCTGATGAATTAGTAAGAACATATCAAACAAGACAAAGAGGCTCCTTGTTAATGTACGCAGGTGAGGCTTTGCAGGCTGCTTGTGGGCGAGGGTAAAACTTTCCTTAACCTCAAGCCTGGATTCTGACCACAGAAACATTCCTCCTGAGTGAGTAGTGCTTCTAGAGTGCTTTCCTTCAGGGACCTCTCCGGCATCTGGCTCAATCACGTGCCACCCTTTTCTCCTTTGCATCTGCTTCCTTGCCCCACTTTGGCACCCCGCTAAGTGTGGGCAGATGGTGTGGCCTTGGGGACTCCAGAAGGGCCTTGGTGTCCTTCAGTAGCATGGAGGGATAGCAGGGTCTGGCCATGGAGAACCAGGGAGGTGAAGGGCCTTACAGGACTCATGTGGAACGCTTGTGGATGCATTATTTCCAAATATCCCTGAGCATTCGCAAGTGTTTTTATATACCTTTACTTCCATTTTGCTTTGACAACACCATTACCATTCCTTGGCGATGAGGAACTGATCGGAAATAAAACTAATTGTTATTTGCTTAACAGTTTCAAGACCTGCAACTTGCAGCAGTCTCCTGATGATCTCTGTACATTTTCTCTGTCCCCTTCTAATCTATTCACCACATTGTAGCTGGAGTGATTTTTTTTTTTTTTTTTTTTTTTTTGAAAACAGAAATCTGATCATGAGCCTTCTTGGTTTAAAACTCCTTCACGGCTGCCATTTGCTTACAGGCTTAGGGCTGAAATCCTCGCCATGGCTTGGCTTACAGGACTCTGTGGGTCTAGCCTCTGCTGACTTTGCTCCTCAGCACCAACCTGTTCATCTTTCATCCTTCCCTCTTTCCAGAAAACCTAAAGGTGGAGCCCTGTCTACTCCATCTGCTGCCCTAGTTACTCTCATCCAGGGCATTCACTCTCTTTTTATAAGTACTGTGAGGCCTTTTCACAATTTGTTACTACTACATAGTTATGTACTTACTTCTTGCCAGTCTCCCTCACAAGGCTGCGAACTTCATGGGAGTGCAGACCGCAGCCTGTTCAGTCCTCATGGTATATGAAGCCTGTTGCATTACAGGTCCTAAGCCTCCATTTGTTGAATAATTTCATTAATTAATTAACCAATTAATTAATTTCCTCTAAAGGGTTTGGAAACCCCAAATATTAAGGCTTATGTTGAAAGGACAATTTAAAGGAAAATAAACTGTTAGAGGGGGGAGAGATAGAAGCCCCAGAAACTTGGAAATGAGTCAGATCTTACAGCTGACAGGAACAGAAGCTTTGAGGAAAGCTTTATTTATTTAAATAGCAGTCTCATAAGGAAGGCAGACAAAGGAAACCCAAGCAGATGACTTGGTTCTTATTATCTGCTGAGAGGAAGCTCATCTGGAGTGGTGACTTTTTCCTGGCACTAAATTTGACCTGAAAATTATAAAATGAATCCATAAAGAATAAAAAATACCCTCCTGCTCCCATTATGAATGATGTCTTCTATTGTAGTTTGCCAAAGGGACAGAGTTTGTGAGAGGGAGTGAGTTGAGATGAGGTGGAAATGAAAGCCTGTATATAATTTAGAGAGAACTTGGGGCAAACTAGGAAGATAGCCTGTGGTCTGAGATGAGGGCCAATGCCACAGACATGGGGACCCCTTTCCTTTCTGGCAGCATTTTCCTGTGTGTATTCCGGGGGCCTTCAAGGTATTCTGTGACAAAAGGATTCTCTAGTCAGATAGGTTTGCAAAACACTGCATATTATATCCTGGCCCACCCTTGAAGATGTATAATGCATATCAATAAATAAAGACCTTGAGAAGTGAGAGTCTTATAGTGAAGAGATGTTTAGCTGTTTAATCCACCATTTTTCAAGCTTATTTGACCTCAGAAAACATAATCATAGAACTTCCCTCAAAACAGACCTGAGTAATGCTAATTTAGGAGTTGGAGAGAGCAAGAAGTACCAGCATGAGATCAAGGTACAGAAACTCAATTATCTTTGTAGAAACATTTCTACTTTGAAATAGAAATAGAATGATCTAAGCTGAAATAGATTTGTTGTGTGTGTTTTATTATAGTAGTGGTTGGAGTGGGGGTCCCCAAAAAGTAAGGATTAAGGGAGTGAGGATCTTTCCTTTATGAAAATGGTATGGACCAGTGTCATTTAATAGAGGGTTTTGGTGGTTAGGAGGACAGGTTACTGGGTGTGAATTCAGGGTCTACCATGTTTTAGCTGGATGACATAAGAAATTGGCTACCATCACCGTGCCTCCTTCCTCACCTGTGAAATGTGGGTAATAATAGTAATGACTACAAGAGCTCTTCTAAGAATTAAATGTGATGATGCATGTATAATGCTGAGAACAGTGCCTGGTTCAAAGTAAGAGCTTAATAAATGTTAGCTATTAGTATTGCTGATTAAAGAATGCCAAGGAATTAATAAGCATGGAAAGATTGGAGCCCTTTACTCAGAACAAACTCTAGAAATGTCTAATAGCCAAAATATTCTTCCCATGGGGACTTTTCCAGCTTGAGGCAAATGATAATACGTTTAGAAGCTGATGGGTAATAGTTTCCCAGCTGGAGAAAAACCTGAGGCTTCATACAAGGAGAGAGAACCACAATGTGTGTTCCTGCAGTACTGCTGTGGAAGCCATGCTGTATGCAAGTACATCCAAATCAATAATCATAAGTAGCCCTGATGGCTGAGCCCAAAGTCTTTCTTTATAATCTTTTAAATTATTTCTTTAAAAGACTCTGCCTGTAAAAGAATCTGAATCTAGTAAACTTACTCATGATTTAATTTGAGCTCTGTTGAGGTGTTGCCTCTGTTTGTTGATTATGCCAGGTTCTTTTTGATTTCTAAGCAGTTGAATCAAGTGATAGAATGTCTGGTTTTCTAGTTGCTTCATACATGAAGTTGCATATCCATCCATCTATCCATCCATCCATCCATCCATCCATCCATCCATCCATCCATCCATGCAGTAAATATTTATCAATCAAGTACCACTAACCACTTCCAGTTTATGAAGCGTCCTCACAAAGCCCCCAAATGGGGTTTAAATATAGCACTAGGAATTCTTTAGGCCTCTGAAAGTTACTTATGAAAATGAAGGAGACTGTTCTATCTTATTTTCTTATCCTCCTAATTTTTAAGTTCTGTTCTGTGTACACTGTGACTCTGTAAGAGTAATGTTGGAGACTAGATTAAATCTAAGACCTAAAATATCCTGTCCATAGGCAGAGGTAGGTAAAGAATGGCTAATTACTAAATAACTAATAGTAGTCGGTGATGCTGCTGGCCCTTATTTGACCTTTACATAAGCACAGCTGCCTCTGGACTCATCCCAGGGGCTATCTTTATCAACACTAGAGTGTGATAATAAATGAGTTTCTTTAGGAATTTTTCTTTTTGGTTCAGGCACTGTCTCTGAAGAGTGTTCCATGGGAAAACAATCTTCATGATATACATTTTTTTAATAGATAAAACTTTGGCAGATCCATTTTCAACCCTGGCATTCAGACCTCCTAAAATTGCTATCAGCTAATAGAGATTTAGGATATAGAAAGCTGGGAAGGCAGTCAAATTGGTTCCAGGCCACTAAGGCCCTGCATGCATAAGTATCACATGAGGGCAATGGACACCAAGACCAATCAGGCCAGGCTTTTCAGGAAGCTCTGCTCAGAATCAGGTGGAGAACATTCTTAAGCCGTAGTCAATTATTATTCTTGAATATTAGTCACAATTAGTGCAAAAGACTACCTCTTGCTACTACCAGAATTATTTTGTATATAGAGATCTTATATGAGCATGGGAAAATTTATTTTTTAAATGCTAGCTCTCTGGTAAACAAAGTCATTCACTCACCAGATATCTATTGAGTTAATTTTACACCAGGCACTTTGCTAGGCCTAGTGATACAAAGGTGAATGAGGCATGGCATTGCCCCTAAGGAAATATAAAATAGTATAAAGTTTCAACTTAAGGGTCAGATCCAATCTATTAATTGGTAGTGGCTGCCTGGAGGATTGTGTTGGGGAGAATTCCGAGGCTTTGTCTGGACACAGTGATTGATTAGAACAATCTTCCTTGAGGATAGAAAGGGAATAATGGCAGATGTACCACCCATTTTCTGTACCTAGTCTTCTTTTTTTTTTTTTTTTTTTTTTTTGAGACGGAGTCTTTCTCTGTTCCCCAGGCTGGAGTGCAGTGGTGCAATCTCGGCTCACCGCAACCTCCACCTCCCGGGTTCACGCCATTCTCCTGCCTCAGCCTCCTGAGTAGCTGGGACTACAGGCGCCCGCCACCATGCCCGGCTAATTTTTTGTATTTTTAGTAGAGACGGGGTTTCACCGTGTTAGCCAAGATGGTCTCGATCTCCTGACCTCGTGATCCGCCCGCCTCGGCCTCCCAAAGTGTTGCGATTACAGGCTGGAGCCACCGCGCCCGGCTTCTGTACCTAGTCTTCTGAGAGACTGGCAGGCATTTACAGCTCCATATGTTAGGTACTATAGGAGGGGATCATATAGGATACTCTGGGAACACCTAATTCTGCACATGGAGCAGATAATAGCATCACAGGTGGTTGAAACTTTGAACTGAGACCTGAAAATTAGTAGGAGATCCCCCTGGTGAATAAACAAGAGAAGTGCATTTTAGGCAAAGAAGCAAAGTTGGACGTGGAAGCAAGCAATAGTAGGATGTGTTGGGAAAGGCAAATTGTTCTTTGTACTGGGAAACTTTGCCAAGACCAGATCTCACTGAAGGATTTGGATGTTAGGCCCAGGAGCCTTGGAGGACTGTGAGACAACACTAAAAAAATACCGATCCTTGAAAAATATTAATCTGAAAAGAAGGCACTGATGGCAGGCACCCTTTAGAGCTCTGGCCTCTGGTCTGTTCTGTTCAACCTCTATACTGATGGCTTGGTTAGACAAAGATGACATGCATGTTGATCAGATTAATAGAAGACGCAATGTTTGGAAGGTTTGTGAGCCTGTGGATGACTTAATCTGAAACCGGCTGTCTCAAACAGCTTGAACGATTCCAAACCAGAGGATATTTACTAGGGAAAATATAAATTCTGTACTCTGGCTGAAACAACCAATTGTACAAGAGCAGGATGGAGGAATATTTAGCCTGGCAATAATATGTGTGACAAGAGTCAGATTTTGGTTACAAATGTCACCAGTCCGCAATGTGACATGTCTACACTGAGAAAATAGTAATGATGGGCATGAAGAGTTCTAATCATCCTTTCCCCTTCTGTCATGGGCCTACTACAAAAGGAGTGTTCATTTTGATAAAGATGTTAAGATAAAAATTAGCTGGCCTGAGTCCAGAGGAAAACATCTAGGCTGAGGAGATATTTTGGTTGATGATTTTAGGGTTACTAAACCCAGAAAGAGAAAATTAAGGACTGTCTTCAAATATTTTGAAGATAATCAGTAGCCTAGCACTTAGGCTTATGTTGTATGTAGTGATGAAAAATGGGTAAACATTTCTGGAAAGCAAATTTCAGCTCAGGTTCTCAATGAAGGCTCCAATGATGGGAGCTTCTTTGAAGTGGAAAGGGCAAATAATAAGTTTCCTGTCCCAGAAGTGAGGATGCAGAGAATGGGTTAACACTTGTTGGAAAGATTGTAGAAGGGATTTATGTATTAGATATTGTTTGGGCTCAAAGGTCCTTCCAACTCTGAGATTTTTTTCATTTTTTCATTCTAGAGGAAAAAAAATATCCCTACACTGTACTGTCTTTGAAGCCAGAAAAAGAACATCTATAAATTTGAGCCCAACCTTTAAGTTGTGTCTCTTGTTGGGGCAAGTTTCTTGACTTGCTGTGATGACAGTGGAGCCTTTCTGTCCCTCATCTGGACTTTACTTGTTGTATTCTTAAAAGTCCTCTCTCTCTCTTTTTATTTTTTTAACATCTCCTTCCTCTGTTTTCTGGGCCACTCACTCAAAGACACCCCATAAAATATTTGCCCAGGAAAGAAGTCACCTTCCAATAAAAATACCTAAAACCTGGAGGACAAGACACAAAAGCCTTATTTCCCAGCTCTGAGCTTTTGTTAAAACCTGTGTTATGACTGGGTGAAATGAGCTGGCCTCAGAGAACAGGCCAGAAAACACAGGGAATCCTTTGGCTGATTGGCATCCTCTGCCATTTGTGACTCTCCATAACCCATGTTGTTGTCTCTGGCCGCCAGCACCCCGTCAGATGTTTTGCCAGCTTGAGTTCTGAGTCTGATTTCTCATGCCAGCTTCATCTTGGTATTGCTGAATAAAGAAGGTTCCCACCATCACGATACTCCTTCCCCCACCCCTAGGTGAAATCTTCCTCCAGAGGGATGGGCAGCCATGTGGCTAAATGGGTTCCTGCTCAGAGGAGAGGAGGTGAGGAAGAACATACTGCATGTGCTGAGCAGAGATCCAGCTCCTACTCCTGGTTTCTTCCAAAACCTGCCTGTTAATCACCTGTTTACGTTGCCAAGCATGCTTGACTGGGTAATGATAGTAGGGGGAAAAGCAGTGAAAGGAACATCACAGGTTTTACTCAAGTGGAGTAATCCCTTCCTGATTTACAGGCATTTCAGTGGCTTTGTTGCAGACAGAGTGGCTGGTCTCATTCTTTTCACACCAATGGCCAGCAGCCCCCAGAAAGCAGTTGGACTCTTGGTACCCCTTTGATGTCCCCTCTTGGGTGGTTCCCACGTGAAGGGTGGTACCACTGGGCTTGGTTGCAGTCTGCCACCCCACCTTCCCAGTTAGCGTTCCCGCCTGCTGTTCCTGGTGACTCTTGGTAAAGTCAGACTGATGGTGCCTGCACCTGTGGGTGTGATGTGAGGGACACATGGAGACCAGTTTGCTGTAGTCTCTTCTCTCACTGGCCTGCCCCAGTGCCATGATCTTAGGATACCACAGCTGAAAGGGAAGTCAGAGGTCACCAAGCCCGACCCCTTTCATTTTGGCAATGAGGAAACGAAGGACCAAAGAGGTGAAGGAAATTGCTCAAGGTCACACAGCTAGTTGGTGACAGGGACTGCAGCCTTAGCCTTGTGATTCATAAACCAGGGGTCCTTTTTCTCTCCTAGGTTAAAGCGTTGCCCTTTTTTAAATGAATATATTTATTCAGAAATTCAGCAAATATTTATTGAACTGTGACAGAGATGAATAAAGTCTGTCTCCACAAACAACTCAGACCTGGGGAGGAGACAGGAGATTATACAAATTAACTCAATGTGGAAAGTGCTGGTACATGGAGGTAAGAATAGAAGGCTATTCTTTCCCTTCTCTGGGGAAAGTGCCTGACTTGTGTTTTGGTTTTGGTGTTTTTTTTTTTGTTTTTTTGTTTTTTGTTTTTTTTTGAGAAGAGTCAGAAAAGGCACCAAGGTAACCTGGAGACATAAAATAGCATAGTGACCCAGGAAATGGGCTCTGGAACCAGACTGCCTTCATGTGAATCCAAGCGCTGCTGCTCACCTGCTGAGTAATGCCGGGCAAGTTGCTTTTTGTGCCTCTGATTTCCACTCTAAAAATGTGGGAAAATTGATTTTACTTATCTCCTAGATTTATTGTAGGAGTTCAGTGGGTTAATACATGGAAAACACTTTAAAAGTGTATTGGCATATAGAAAAAAACATAATAGCTATTATTATTATTATTATTTCAAGAGCTGTATTTGAATAGTATGCTGAGTGATGAGACAGTTCCTTATGTTTCAACGGTGACCAAAGATGTAGAAATGTTAGCATAGTCACCAGTGAAAGATGCTGGTTTTGCTTGGGGCTTCTCCTAGGGAAACCAGGCACGTAGGTGGGAATGGACGGGTACAGTCTGGAAGCAGTGGGTGAGAAGGGATTTGGGGAAGAAGAAAGCCTGAAGGCTAGTATTTCTTTTTTCCTTCATGGTTTTGTTTAAGTTGGGGCCACAGAGGGGTGAGTATTGTTCTGTTGAACAAACAGGGGGATACAGCAGTGTCTGGGGCTTTGGGGGACCAGTGATGGTTTCTGGGTATGGCCTTTGTTCTGAAGGAGCTTCCTTCCAGAAGTGGGGACGTGTGCCCGCAGATGCCTGTGCCCTGAAGAGGTGCAACAATGAGGTTTCTCTTTTGGGAAAGAGGAGAGAGACCAGTATCTTAAGATGTTGTCATCTGGTTCCAATTTTCTCTCCTCGCCTCTTTAGCATCTCTTACCTAATTGTTTGCTTCCTGAAAGCATTTTTCTCCCAAGAGTAGGTGCCCAGAGATGCCCTTGGGTATAGGATCAATGCAACCGAGCAGATTGATTCCTCCAAACGTGAACCCTCCTGTGTTAGATCAGTGGTCCCCAACTTTTTTGGCACCAGGGACCAGTTTCATGCAAGGCAGTTCTTCCACAGACAGCGGTGGGGGGATGCTTTTGGAATGATCCAAGCACATTACATTTATTTTGCACTCTCTATTATTATTACATTGTAATATATAATGAAATAATTATACAACTCACCATAATGTAGAATCAGTGGGAGCCCTGAGCTTGTTTTCCCACAACTAGACGGTCCCGTCTGGGGTGATGGGAGACAGTGTCAGATCATCAGACATTAGATTCTCATAAGGAGCATGCAACCTAGATCCCTCGCATGCACAGTTCACAGTAGAGTTCACACTCCTATGAGAATCTAATGCCATCGCTGGCTGATCTGACAGGAAGTGGAGCTCAGGCGGTGATGCGAGCAATGAGAAGTGGCTGTAAATACGGATGAAGCTTCGGTCACTCTCCCACCGCTCACCTCCTGCTGTGCAACCCCATTCCTAACAGGCCATGGACTAGTACTAGTCGTGGCCCTGGAAGTTGGGGACCCCTGTGTTAGACCATTTCATATGGGCTGCATTCTTTTTTGGAAAATGAGGTGGTTGCAGTGCATGGTTCTTAAGGTCCCTTCTTAGCACAAACATTCTTGTTCTTGGGCCCTGGTATTATGGATTTTACACACATGGTTTTTGCTACTTGCCAGGGATCTGGGAAGGCCTGTGGCACCCGGTAATTTATAATTCTGCTGAGGCAAGGATTTGGCCAGAAGGAGTCACATGGCTGGTGAGTCAACCTAGTTGATCACCCAATCTCCACACTCAGTTCCTGGCACTTACTGACTGAGGTTGCAAAGGTGTCTGCATCTTCTCCTTCAGAATGTTGAAGGTTGGCTGCTACATCATTTTCCCTTAGATTTAGAGAAGAAAAGTTTTTCTACTAGAGCTCATATTTCTCTCTTCTTCCATAGCGGCTTTTATTTAAACTATCAGGAGAGAAAACCCTCCATGCTCGACCACCCACCTCCAAACTGGCACAAATCCAGCCTAAATCAGAACCCTCAGCTCACCCTGAGCTGGGCTGTGGACTCTTCTTCCAGGCAGGTGGGATAGGAATGGGAGTTGAAGTTTGAGCAACTTTTGAATTATTGCAGTTACCTGAATATACGATGTTTTTCTGCTGTGTATAAAGTGGGCAGAAGGGATCCTCACTCTTCCACACTTTGTCCTCCTCCCAAATGAATTTCCTATTTGTTCAAGATGCAGGATTGACAGCCCAGGAGACCTTGTGTCTCCACCTGGGCAGGTCAGACCATGGCCCATGTGGGTGGCTTGCAGCATGTCTGTGGAAAGTGGGCACAGACCACCTTTGAGGGAGAGAGGGGCGGTTGTCTGAGGGCCCCTTTAGGAGCTCACCTTCCTTTGCCCTACTATTTCCTGTTTTGTTTTGCGTTTTGGGATGGGGGGGGTTTGGGGATGTATAGGCCATGCCTGTTCACCCTGAGTTACTGTCCTTTCTTCCCATAACAATGTCTGAAGAAAGAAGAGGAGGGTGGGCTTGAAATTGTGATGGGGCCAATGCTTATTTTGAATACATGAGGTAATTTTTTGGGTTTTTGTTTACTTTATTCTTGTTGTTGAAGTATAATTAATATAGATGAATTATGTGTTTGGTTCCATCAGTCTTAACAGTCACGTCCACTCATGAAACTATCTAAAGCAAGCTATAGAACATTTGCGTCATTTCAGAAAGTTCCCTTGTGCTCCTTTCTAGTCAATTGTACTCTCCTGCCTCCCATCCCTACTCCCACACCTCTACCCAGAGGCAATCGCTTTCTGGCTTCTATCACCATAGTTTATACACAGGGTAATTTTTAAAAGCATGTATTCACTGCAACCTGTGTAAATCCAAAAAGGGTTACAGTTCACTTGGGACTGTTTTTAAAAAAATCAGAAGGCTGGAGCTAGGAGCAGCTTTCTCCCGTACCTTTAGCAAACCTTTGACGATGAGGGGACTAGGTGACCTGATCTCTAAAACAATTATAATAATAATTCCTACCACATAGCAGAAAATAATAATAATAGCTGCATACCGTTATTGACCACTTCACTCTTCTGAACATTTTACTTCATTATCTTATTTAATCTTCAAAATGACACCTTGAGATGTGTATCATTTTTCCTATTTTAACACATGGCGAAACCAAAGCTTTCAGAGGGGAAGTAACTTGCTTAGGGCCACAGAGCGGTCAGTCATAATTCAAATCAGGAGGCTTTGTGTCCAGGGCTTTAACCTAGAGCAGGCCTATGAGAGATGGACTCTTGTGAACTGAAGTAGCAGCTAAGCAGAGGTCATTATTATTTTAAAAGCAGTATCTATTGGACAGAGAGGACAGTTTTCCTTTTTTTCTATTTTATTACCTTTTAAATATTTACATAGAAAAAAATCTAGTTTTCAGAATGCTTGACATCAGTGGGTATCTGCAAATTAGAACTGTGGGTACTAAGTTTAAGCCTTGTGCTACCAACAGGAAACATGAAAAAAAAGTCTGTCATTAAGACTGATGCCCAGCTGGGCACAGTGGTTCACACCTGTAATCCTAGCACTTTGGGAAGATGAGGTGGGAGGATTGCTTGAGCCCAGGGGTTTAAGACCAGCCTGGGCAACATAGGGAGATCCCATCTCTACAAAAAAACTTTAAAAATTAGCTGGGCGTGGTGACATGCACCTGTGGTCCCAGCTACTTGGGAGGCTGAGACAGGAGGATCACTTGAGCCTAGGAGATCAAGACTGCAGTGAGCTATAATTATACCACTATACTCCAGCGTGGGTGACAAGGCAAGACCATGTCTCCAAAAAAACAAGAAAAGACTGATGCTTCTTCAACTTGTTTCTTTCCCACAGAAAAGCATTATGATGGATCTATAAATATTATTTATAAATATAAATCACAATAAAACTAAATATTGATTGATATAATTATTAGTGATATAATTTAAATTTTTATAGCTATCATTTGAGTTCCTAGTATGTGCCAAGCATATGCTCAGCATTTGACATATATTATTTCAACATATAATGCATAAGAGACATTGTGTTTGTTATCTATTGCTGTATAACCAAAAACCCCAAAATTTAGCAGGTTAAACCAATAAAAGTCCATTATCTCATATAGTTTCTAAGGATCAAGAATCCACATGCAACTTGGCTGAGTGGTTCATGAGATTGCCGTCATGCTGTCAGCTGCATCTGCAGTCTCTGAAGGCCTGACCTGGGCTGGAAGTTCTGCTTCCAGGCTCACTCAATGACTTTTGGCAGGAAAATTCCTTGACATATGAGCAAGGAATCCATGAGTCTATTTAAGATATGGCATTCCCAGTGAGTGTTATGACAGAGGAGGAGAGAGAGAGCCCAAGATGGAAGTCGCAGTCTTTTATAACCTAATTTACAGAAGTGACATGCCATCACTTCTACCATACACTATTAGTCATAGAGTTTGACTGTGGTAAATATGGGAGGGAACTACACAAGGGTGTGAAAGCCAGGAGGTGGAAACACTGGGGCTATCTTGAAGGCTGGTTACCATAGGCATTATTAGCCCCATTTTACTGCTGAGAAATGCGTGTTCAGAGAGGTTCCATAAGTTCCCAAAGTCATCTACCCAGGAAGTGAGCAGGATGGGATTTGAACACTGATCTGGTGAACTGCACTGCCTGTATGCTTTCCAGAATGAATGCCCAATGCAGAGAGTCCTGGAAGAACAAAGTGCATGCAGTCCTGGCCTCGGGTATTCTAGCATGTTTCGGAGAGTGCCCCCGGATGGCTGTTTGCTCACAGATACCTACCCTTATATAGTTAGTATGTCCCTGAAGAGCAGGGCATAAACCAAAGATTTGCAGATTCAATTCATTTAAGATGCATGATGGAAGTTCAATATTTAAGGGACTTCTGCTTATATCTTCCTGTATCACTTGGTAATTTATCACTGGCTTTTAAATAAGCATTCAGGTAGTAGAGTATACCAGTAGTATTGCAATTGTGGGTGAATGAAACTACCCTGAAGGGAAGATTTAGTTTTTCCCTTCTAGAGTAAATGTGGAATTCAATCTTATTTAAAAATATTTTGAGATCCAAGGAGGATACTAATAAACTATGTGAAAGTCTAGTTATGTTTAAGATTCCAGGTGGTTGGTGGATATATGGTGTTTTCCCAGACCATCCCAAGCCACCCTGGCTTACCACATCCAGCAAAGGGCATTTTTGTAGTTGCCTCCACTGCAAGAGGACCTGACCACTGAGATACATCTTCCTGTCATGGCTACTTAAGGGAATTTCATTTTAGGGAAAGAATTCAGGAAGATTATATGGTCTCTAGCTGGCCTATTAAAAATGTAAACATCTATCTGCTTTTTAATGTCCATACCAAGCAAATAATAAAAATTACACATACTTCTCAAGCTCCTTTTCTTTGGAGATCTTGGACTATTTTATAGAAACAGGGAAATGTCACTTTCTAGTCCTGTTTACCAACTCCTTTTTCTTATTAATTTGCTAATCTCTCCTGCCTAGGTTAAGGGAATTTGTTATTCATTCTACTCACTTACTCATTTAACACTTATTTTATACCTGTCCTGTGCTAGAAGTAATAGGTATAAAATTCCATACTAGATATTAGGGGGGAAAAGATGAAAAAGACTAATTTCCTGCCCTCAGGGAGCCCATAGTCCAATGGGAGATTCAACAAAGAGAAAGATGGTTACAACTCAAGGTGATCTTTGATTTGTCAGAAGTCATGCCGGAAAGAGTAATTTACTCTGGTTAGGGAGTACTGAAAGATTTCTTGGGGGTGATGATGGATCTAGAAGGATGAGGGGGAGTTTGCTAAAAGAAGAAGCAAGGAAGGGAAATGAAAGTTTGGGGTGGTGGTGGAGGAATTTCAGGTAGAAGAAATCATTCGCAAAGGCATAAAAGTGAGAGACAACCTGGTCCATTTTGGAACAAGAAATTGGGCCATAATTGATGTTTGTTTCTCTACCTTCCAGAGTCTCAGCAACTAGAATGTTTTTCTAGGACTGTTCCAAATCCAAATGTTGTATCATTTATCCCCCAAAATATAGTGTATCACAAGGAGCTCAAAACTTATTCTCATTGCCGTGACTAATAATGTTTTAAAACTACATTTTTTCTGCCTGGTGTTCATCATGACCCTTGGGGACATATCTGGGACATGTCACACGGGCTCACCATGAGTCAGGTATGGGAACGTCGCATGTCAAACTACTTTTGCTAATCAAATACACGAAATGCTGATTCCCTCACTGTTCTTGAAATTTGCAGCAGTCGTAAGTTCCAGTTTGGTAAGAAATTCTCCTATGCCTGATTGGTTATATTATTGTTTCTATCCCTTTGCATCATTAGGGCCCTGTTGTTACATGAAACAGCAAAATAAAAGTATTTCTCTTTTTGTTGTGGTAAATTGGAAATACCCTAGAGACTGTCAAAGAGGGATGTGAAAATATTTCAGAAATATTATTTCATGCCTCCTGACTACAGGGTGGTGGTGAGGACTCCTTTGGCTGAGGCACTTAGAGCTGATGGAGGTGTGTTGCCTGGAAATGCACCTCATGGGAAGACTTGCAGGTGTGAGTGGTTGCCTAGGAATGTCATTTCAGGATTGGTAAGTGTGATGTTAATTTTAGGTGTCAACTTGACTAGGCTAAGGGAGGCCCAGATAACTGGTAAAGCATTATTTCTGGGTGTGCCTGTGAAGATTTCCAGAAGAAATTAGCATTTGAATCAGTAGACTGAGTACAGAATATCTGCCCTCAGATATTCATGCCTCGGGTAAGCATCATCCAATCTGTAGAGGGCCCAATAGAACAGAAAGATGGAAGATGGGCGAATTTGATGTCACCTTGAGCTAGGACACTTACCTTCTTCTGTCCATGGACATCAAAGATAATTCTTGGGCTTTTGGACTCTGGGACTTACACCAGTGCTCCCCTACTCCTGGTTCTCAGACCTTTGGACTCAGACTGCATTATACCACCGACTTTCCTGGTTCTCTCACTTGGCTTTTAGAGATGGCATATTGTCGGATTGCTCAGCCTCCATGATTGTATGACCCAACCCCCATAATGAATTTCTACATATATATATCTTCTTGGTTCTGTTTCACTGGAGAACTCTAATACAGCAAGTGAAAGGAGGAAAGTATATTCACCTTTAGTTTGTCCCTATTACTTAGTGATTTTATTCACTTCTACTTTAATTCAATAAGCATTCATTAATTCGCTTCTAATGGACCATGAATAGTGCTAGGTGCTGGAAATGCAAAGATTAATGGACTATGATTAAGACACAGTTCATTTCCTTGAATCTCACAATTGAATAGGGGAAAAGGTACAAGGAACGGTTATACTGTGGTGCAAAGATAGATGTGTACGGGGGAGCTGGGCACCTCGCTGCATCTGGGAGGGCAGGGGAGGTTCTGAAGGAGACAATAGCAAATTGGATCTGAAAAGATGAGTTAAGAATCTGTCTGACCCAGAGGTTTCATGGGTCTTTAAGCACATTAAGGAGACTTGAGTGTGGTTTATAAAGTATGATTTGTACAAAAAGCACAAATCATATTCCTGTGAACACTTGAAAGTATCACAGTTTCACATCCACGTAGTGAGCTGTAGCTATGTTTATTGTATATTTATTATCTATTTTACAGATGTGAAAGCCTGAGAAGGCAGATAAATAAATGTTACTTGCCCTAGGTCACCAACCAGTGATTAGCCACTCTAGGACTGAAACCCAGTAGTTTTTTTCTTACAGTAAAACCCATGCATGGAAGTCCATACTGGACAGCAGTCTTGGGTTTGGCTAAGCTCTGCCACCACTAATGAGCCCTGTAAACTTGGACAAGTTGCCAACCTTCTCTAAACTTAGGCTTTCTCATCTGCAGAGTGGAGAAAGTAGGACTTGAGGCCCTTCTAGCTACGCAGTCTGTGATTTCTAGAGACAGAACAGGGAAGGGCAATGAGGTGACAGGAGAGACCAGAAGCTGCCATCACAAAGACTAGCTTTATGGCAAGCCTGTTTCCCAAAAGCACAGGCCCTTCAGCGGCCAGTGAAACTGATGTGTTTGGATTTATCAAGTAGCTTTGCCAAGGACCAGCTGGCAGAAGAAAGCAAAAAGCAGCACGGCCGATTTAAAGATGAGTTCATTTCTATGGTGTCAGCCACAGAGGGTGCGGTTTCCCTGTCTCTAGAGTGGTGGACACAGTCTACAGTGGGAAGCATGTTTCTTCGAGGGGAGATTGACTGTGCACTTAGGCAGTAAACATCTTCTGGGCACAGTGTCACTGGAAGGATTTTTGTATTGAGACGGCAGTGAGGCGTGAAACCTCAGACTCCTGTGGTACTTCCTGCTACCCAGTGGTGTCAGAGGCTTGCTGCTCACACTCCCCAGCTTAGGGCCCTGTTTCTCCAGCTCTCTGCTTACACCGTGTGGGAGAGGAGCAGCAGCCATGAGAAAACCTAGCTCCTGGAAGGGCAGAGATAGAGACTGGGATAAAAGAGGGGGGTAAAAAAAGAATTCATTAAATTTGGCCTTGAAGATGGTTATTTACTTGTTTGCTGTGCTTGCTAATATGCCATGTGAATAGAAAAGAGGCTGATTTTCGATGATACCATTTCAAGTGTATCCTTCATGATGTCCAGGTTAAAAGGTTTTTGTGGGTTTCTTAATTTTGTTGTTTACTGACTGCGCATGGACATATGGACTCTTATTTTTTTTCTGGTTGCCTTTGCTACATTTACAGGCTTCCGTGTTTCTAAGAAACAAAGGAAGCAGCCGTCTTTTCATCAATTAATGGTATCAAAAGTATTGGTAATCTCTGGATGGTGCTATACAAAGTGGGTCAAGAGATGTACAGTGGTCCCCCCTTATCTGTGTCCTGGGAATATGTTCCAGGATTCTTGGTAGATGCCTAAACTGCAGATGGTACCAAATTCTATATATACTAAACATGAATTTCTTTTTCCTTTTTTACAATTTCATGCATAGAAGATTCATTTTTACTGTAGATCTTAGCGACCTCAGCATACGATTTTTTTCTTTCCTCATTAAGTCAAGATCTTTTTCACCTTTTCACTTCAATCTTTTACCTAATCACTTTGCAGTTTATTGGCAAATCCAAATGCCAGCATCACTGCTCTTGTGCTTTTGGACTATTAGTAAGTCAAATTAAGGTTACTTGAACATAAGTACGTGATATTGTGGCAGTCGATCTGATCACCAAGACAGCTACTGAGTGACTCATGGGCAGGTAGCATAGAAAGTGGGAATACGCTGGACAAAGGGGTGACTCACATTCTGGGCAGGATGGAGCAGAATGGCCCAAGATTTCATTATGCTACTGAGAATGGTGTATAATTTAAAACTTATGAATTGTTTATTTCTGGAATTTTCCACTCCATATTTTCAAACCATGGTATCTTAGGTAACTGAAACTGTGGAAACCAAAACTACAGATAAAGGGGGAGACTACTATATTCTAAAAATTTATAAGAGAAAGCAATTTGATGGTGATATCAAATGCCATTGCACTGATCTCTGCAAAAACCGCTCCCATTCATTAATGCATTCCTACATACATATACATATAGCCTCCCATCATCTTCACACACCACACACACCTTACATTTGTGCACTTGATTTTTGTGAAGCTGATGTTTATACTGATCATGTTCAGGATGGGGATCCTGTAGCACAGGGGAGGTTTTTTGGATAGGTGAGTAAGAGAAATATAAGGAAGGAAGAGCAAAAAGGATTTGATTCTTTATTGTTTATACACCAAAACCACTGCCCTATGCATAATCCCTCCTTCTGGGCACTGGGTAGTGAGTTGGCAAAGTGAGAAAGACAGAACTGGTAGTTACAAATATTCTACAGATTGTTAGAATAAACACTGGTTTTCATTTGAGTTGGCCATTAGGTTGAAATCTGCTTGGCCAAAAGGTCGAAACCCTTTCTTTGGCAAGAGTGATGCATCTTAAGTGTACTTTATTTTGCCAAGTAGACTAAAGACCTTCAAATCTTTGACAGAGGTGTGGGAAATCCTACAGTGCATGTTTTCTCTCAGTCTAGAAAAACTCCTGGATGTGGATTACAGAAGCTTTTAGATCTTGGAATGCTCTTTATAAAACATATTTGGATGACACATGACATGGACAAAGTTATGGCATGCTTGTGTTTTATGTAAGTATGTGATTTGATCAGGGCTTAGGAAAGTTTATTAAACTTTTTAGATATAATCTTGTAATCTCTCAAGATAGAGATGGCATTTAATGGCATGATAGTTGGCCAACAAAGGTCACTGGACAATTTAACAGGATGTTGCATTCTTGTAATATATTCTTGTTCTTCTTTGAACACAGGACTATTACTCAGATTTAGAAATACTAGTTATCTGCATTTTTCTTCATTGTCTCTGTCAGACAGTGGGATATAGTATTGTCTTTAGTTTGGCTACATTGCTGGACTTGAAACTGTGGGTAAAGGCTAACACTCACTTAAGAAAATGAACCATGTATCTTGGTTTCATGAAGAAGATGGTTAGACCTGAGAAAGAGGATGACCTCTGTTGACCAAGGTGGAATTTGAAGTGGAGCTAGCGTGAAGTCAGGGTGAGGTTTTGGCGTGTTTAGTCTCCCAGACAGAAAAGATGAAGGCCAAGAATTGATATTCACACATCTCGATTAGGTACCTGGCATATCATTAGCCTTTCTTGAAGTCATTGATTCACAGACTAGGCTGATAGTGAATTTTGAGGTGCTCTGTCAATCTCTTCTCCCTCTCATTTTCCCATGAAGGAACCAGGTCTCAGAGTTGAGATCATTAACCGTGAACATTTACCAGCTGTTAAGTAGACATGTTCTTCGATAATTGTTGAAAAATTTTACAATTTTTTCTTTTCGTCTTGATTCTAGGTGCCCTATGATTTTCTTTCTATTCTGTCTTGCCACTTTTATTTGATTTGATATTAAGTGTTTTGTGCTCAGAAAATAATACACAGTGGTGTCTTGGAGTTGGCATGTGTGAGATTAGAACTATGACCCCTCTAAGTTCTGGATACCCTCTGTTCAGTAAAAGGGCTCACAGGTCGCTAGATGGACTTGGAGGTCCTGATATCCAGCCTCCTCTAAGATTAACGCTTGCACCTACAGTGCCCTAGATGAGTGGCTAACCCCTGCTTGAGTCTTTCGTTCACAATGTGCTTCCTCCTTTACCAAAACAGCCACTCCCATTATTACATATTAGATTTCATATCATATCATATTTATTCAATGACTTCTATCAGATTGTTAAAAAATAAGGATATTTTTGTTAAAAAATAATATAAATGTACCCTTTCTGAAGTTGTTTCGATAGCTCCTTTGATAGCAGGTGGAATTTTTAAACGATGTCTTTGGTGCCTGGATTGTCAGGACTTTGCTCGGATTCTGGTGGCATTTCTGAAAATGTGACTAATGAACCCTCCAGTGTTCTAGAATCTGTGTTCAATAACTTGAACTCCATGCCATCTGAAGCCTTCTCCAAAGTATGTGCTGGGTCCCTCCTTTACTCTGAAAGATTTCCATAACACTTGGTAGACACTAAAGAATGCTTCCTCCACCTTCTCCTTCATTATAAACTGACTTGTTGGACTTAACAGTTCCTTTCTCATCTAATCAAGGAGGTGGATTCTGTTTCCCAATAATGTAATCACGGTAAGATGGTGATGTTGGCGAAGCACCAGAAATGACTGGCAGGACACTGGGGAAAAACAGACTAGTCTACGGTTTCCTTAGAAGACAGCCTGAAATTGCTTATAAGCAGAGGGGAGCAGGTCACTGAAAATGTAGACTCGTGTGTGAACACATTTAACCCTTGATTTGGGGGGCATTGGGGGGCTGCTCTCTGGAAAGCCCCTTATGTATGCCTTGCACACCCACATCTCACCTTAGAGCCTTATTTCAGATGCAGAATAAAAAGACCAGAGTTCGAGTTCTGACTCTCCATTAATTATTAGCTGTTGAGCTTGGGTAAATCCCTTAATCTCTTTGAGGTTAATAATAACTACCCCAGAGAGCTATTAAATGTGTCAAATGAAGTAATAGGTATGGGAATGCTTTGTAAACTCTACAAGGTCATAAAAAGTCAAACTGTTGTTATTAACAGTATTTTCTGTAAAATTTTCGTGGCTGTTCCAGCTCTCAGGATTTTGCATTTCTCCTATTCACTATTGGTACTGCCCTTTGGCCTTTTCACGTATTCGTCTGTGATGCTGGTCAACCCTTCCCCTGGATAGAAATTTTCTCTCTAGCAAGTTTATGGCTTTCATATTTTTAATTTTGTACTATTTTTAAAAATGTAACCTTCGACAAAATAAAAGGATATGCATAACATACATAAATTTTAAAGCATACTACTGTTTTAGTCAACATTTATTGAGCACCTATGAAATGCTTGACATTGTACCAGATCCTGGGGATACCCAGACAAATAAGACAACCCTTGCCATGAGACATCTCCCTATCTGAGAGTGGGCACAGATGGCAGTGTTCATATTCAATAAACAGGAAAAAGGGAAGAGAGGCTTTTCCACTCAGTGAAATCGAGGCTATGTTCTGAAAGTGTTTACTGTTTTCCACGTAAAGTTTCCTTGTTTCTCGGTTCCTTCTTTCTTTTTCCTAGGATGTAAGCTCAATGAGTCTTTAAGCTATGTCTTCCATAAATAGTTTTTGAACACCTACTGTGGAGCTAGGTACCCAACAGGACATCAGCAGCAGAAGGGCAGAGATATTTGTCTCTTTTGTTCACTGATATATTCCCAGACAATATCTGCTACATGGAAGTGCTTAATAAATATTTATCAAATGAACTGTCACATTTTATTAGTTAAGATAATACTAGCTGTCATAACTGATAATCCTGGGTAACTCAAACTCAGCTTAATAAAATAAAAGTACATTTCTTGCTCATGTAAAGCCCAACTTGAAGTAGATTGAGTGACCCTGCTCCATACAGTCATTCAGGGACCCAGCCTGACAGAGGTTCTGCCATCTTCAACCTGTGTCTTCTTTAGTTAACTTACTATCAATCTCCAGCCAGGAGACAGAGGAGAGGGAAGGCCTGGAGGGTTCCAAAAGGGCCTTTTTGGCTGGAGCTCATTCTGTTGTCTGCTACATTTAGACAACTGGAGGGGTTGGGGCAAGAAATTTAGATCCTTGCTGGTCTCATCCCAGCAATAATTTTGCATATTCAAAGGAGTGCACAAATCTTTGAACAGCTGGCCATCTCTGCCTTACGGACAAAATGCCATTTGTTTTCTGTTCACATGTGGGTCTTTCATGACCTGTGATCTTCTTGGGGGCAAAGGCTATATATTACTCAATTCTGTTATCCCTAGTTCCCAGTATAGTACAGCAGGTAAATAGATGTTTTCTGAATTGAAAGTAAAAAAAATAGTTTTTCTGTTGGATGTCTGGCACCATAATAGATGCTTACATTTTTTTTTTTTTTTTTGGATAAAGTAGTTTAAAAAAAAAAAAAGGAAAGAATAAAAGAAGAAGAAGAAACCATTTGCTATAATAAAGATCTGCAAAGCATGGTACCAGGTTCCAGGATGGTAGGTGTTCAAGAAACACATATTGAAAAAAGGGAAAGAAAAAGAAGAGAAAGAGAATGAAAGGACAAAGGAGGAGGGAAAGAAAGAAGGGAGGAGGGAAAGAAAGAAGGTAGGAAGGAAAGAGAGAGAGAAAAAATAAAAAGGAAAGAAGAGAGGGAAAGTGGAAAGGAGACAGAGGAAAGAAGAGGGTGAAAGAGAAGTTGAACAAGAGGAAGAACAGGGAATGGAGTGAGAGAGGGAGAGAAAGGAGGGAAGAGCGAGAGAACGAGAACACAGGAGGTTCTTGAGAGGTAAGTTGTGTGGCGCCGTACTCACTGCAGAGGGAGTTTTTCCCCTGCCTAGGAGGTCAGGGAAAGCTTCCCAGAGAGACCTTGCTCTTTGGCTTCTGCTTTTCTTGGTCCTTCTGGCCTAATTTCTGCAACTTTATGATCTGCCCACCCCAATAGAGGACAAAAATATCTGCCTGTTGTCTGATGGGGAAATGAAGTTAATAAATCTCCTGGAAAGTTTGTGCTTCTCCATGGAAACAGTACATAAAGTACTCCTGCCACCCACCAAGAAGCCCCGGGACGGGCAAAGCTCTCCATCACACAGGACCTGCTTCTTCAAGCCTACAGTTTCTCAGGCCAGGTTCTGTGCAGCCCAGACACAGTTGTTCAGATCTGGGGTGTGGACCAGGTGGTGCCAGAGGCCCTAAGAATACTCTGTTTACTTTGCCTTCCTCATCAGTCTCTTTCATTCCTAACTCACTGAGTTTCTCCACAAAATCCACATTCAGAAGATTTTCAATAATTTGACTGACTGTAGCCGCATACGCAGGCATGAGTATACTGTGCCCAGATGCCTGCCAGAGTCTCCCAACCACAAACCCAGCGCATTGATAGTTGCATCCTTGCCATATACACAGTGGAATCTTTTGCCTTTTCTTTCCTTTTGTGCCTTTAACATTTTCCCTTTTGTATCTCCTAAATTTGCCTACTTTGTAGCAATTCTTCAAAGCGATATTAATATGCCCATTTTATAGATGAGGGATCTGAGGCGCAGAAAGTTTCAGTGTCTTGTTTATGCTGCCTGGCATCAGTCTGAATTGCTCCAAGCCTTAAGCCCAAGCCTCTTTTCAACAGTGCTGCAGCCCTGTCAAAGATGTACTTGTGAATTCAAAACAGCACTCAGGCATATAGGTTACACTGGCACCAGGAAACCTAAGCAGTATTTCCATGACCAAATTCTAAGTGAATTCAACACCAAAGGAGGAAAGGAAATGTTCTTTGCTCTCTGTATAGATTCCTCTTCTGCTTGCTTGGGTTTTACAACGTTCTTCTAATTTTTATGTAGGATTGGACAATGCAGTTTTGGTAAAGTTGCTAACACCGTAACTGTTACTCTTGGTTTTAAATATCAAACCAGGTGAAAGGGAGGGAGGAACTTCTTAATGTTACAGAAGGGAAAAATCACTTAAATATCTGAACAGACACCATATGGGAGGCTTTTTACTCCCCTTTCCCCCTTTAAAAACAGTGTGTTATTTCTCCCTCTAGATTCCAGTTACTACGGAGGGATTTAGGATTTAGTGAGACTAGTGTTGCTGAATTAGCTTTGTAAGACAAGTCTGTTTACTTTTTATACTAATTTTCATGCTTACCACTGACTCTGATTAGGTTGAAGAAAGCTATTTCTAAGAATCTGTTCTTAACATTGTAGAAAGGAAAAGTTGGCCGGGCGCGGTGGCTCATACTTGTAATCCCAGCACCCTGGGAGGCCAAGGCAGGCAGATCACCTGAGGTCAGGAGTTTGAGACCACCCTGGCCAACATAGTGAAACCTTGTCTCTACTAAAAATACAAAAATTAGTTGGGTATGGTGGCGGGCGTCTGTAGTCCCAGCTACTTGGGAGGCTGAGGCAGGAGAATTGCTTGAGCCTGGGAGGTGGAGGTTGCAGTGAGCCAAGGTGGTGGCATTGCACTCCAGCCTGGACAACAGAGTCAGACTCAGTCTCAAAAAAAAAAAAAAGAAAAGTTAATGATTTAATTTTCTTTAGCTGGGCATCTGGTAACCATGTATCAGAAGGTGTAGCATGTGAGGTGCCTTAGAGATCATGGAATGCTGCCCCATCCCATGGATTAGGAAACTGAGGTCTGTGTAATTAATATGAATAATTATTACCATTTTTCTTACACTAAAATATATTAAAACCCATGGAGAAAAAGACACAGGTGATCTGCAATTCCATGTCTAAGAGGAAGCCCCTATTAATATTTTTATTTACCACTCATCTATTTTCTATTCGTATGCATTATATATTAATTTAACATTTTACTGTATGTATCTGTTTTGAAATGTAATTTTTTAATTTTATTATTATTATACTTTAAGTTTTAGGGTACATGTGCACAATGTGCAGGTTTGTTATATATGTGTACATGTGCCATGTTGGTGTGCTGCACCCATTAACTCGTCATTTAGCATTAGGTATTTCTCCTAATGCTATCCCTCCCCCCTCCCCCTCCACCCCTCCCCCCACCCCACAACAGTCCCCGGAGTGTGATGTTCACCTTCCTGTGTCCATGTGTTCTCATTGTTCAATTCCCACCTATGAGTGAGAACATGCGGTGTTTGGTTTTTTGACCTTGCGATAGTTTGCTGAGAATGATGGTTTCCAGTTTCATCCATGTCCCTACAAAGGACATGAACTCATCATTTTTTATGGCTGCATAGTATTCCATGGTTGTATATGTGCCACATTTTCTTAATCCAGTCTATCGTTGTTGGACATTTGGGTTGGTTCCAAGTCTTTGCTATTGTGAATAGTGCCGCAATAAACATACGTGTGCATGTGTCTTTGTAGCAGCATGATTTATAATCCTTTGGGTATATACCCAGTAATGGGATGGCTGGGTCAAATGGTATTTCTAGTTCTAGATCCCTGAGGAATTGCCACACTGACTTCCACAGTCATTGAACTAGTTTACAGTCCCACCAGCAGTGTAAAAGTGTTCCTATTGAAATGTAATTAAAAAAAAATCTAAATATATCACAAACATGCCTCATGTTGTGGTTGCATTCTTCATTTATTCAACAAATGATAATCACCAACACTTAACATGGCTCTGTGGGCCAGGCATTCTCCTATGCACATTACAAACAGTAACTCACGTATCCTCATAGTGAGCTTCTGAGGTGGTTGCATTATTACCCTCATGTTACAGGTGAGGATGCTGAGGCCCAGAGGGGTTACATAACCTGCAGGGTCATGCAGTTAGGAAGTGGCAGAGCCAGAATGGTCACCCATTCTGTATGACTTTTCTGTCTCCCGGGACCTGGCCTGGCCCGCTGTAAGCTAGCAAACGTGTGTGCTGAATGAGTACTGGTGTTTAAAAGACTGACGTGGTGCATGAGAACAGTGTCTTCCTGGTTTGGGGAATGGTGCTGATTCACACTTGGCATGTGTTTATTTCCTGAAGGTTCTACGGCCAGCAGAGCTCTATCCCGACAATGTTTCTGAACACCGATCACCTACAGGTGTACAGAGGTTATGACACAGCAGTTTTACACTTGGCCTTGGGAGTTGTTGTCCGGTTCCCCATTATGCCCAGTTTACACACTTTCACTAAGTCAAGATTCCATGTCTGTAGCTGTAATAGCAGTGTAATAGCACTGTGCTCAAGGGCCTGGAGTGTTCCTTGATGTGTTTTGGGATTTCTAGCCAAATGAACTCAGCCTAAGTTAATCTCACTTTTCAGATTCTAATGATATCTGTAGAGATTTTGTCCTAAATTAGTGAACAGAATTTGATTCCGAGGGAATTTAATTTGGAAAAAAACAACAACAAAAAACACCCAGATACATACTTTCCTGCTTGTAAAGTAAAACCTCTCTTTATTAATTTTTTTTTTTCTTAAGGGATACAACATTATCCCTTTTAATTATATCTTTTGCTTTTCTGGGGTCCAGCATAACCTATTCTGTGTGGGTTATACATACTTCCTTCTATCATATATTAATGAATACAACCCCCTTTAGATGGAGATTGTGCTAGCTAGTGTACAAACTAGATAGGCCCTGACCTCAAGAAGCTAGCAAGCTAGTGAGAAAGATAAATAAACAAAGATACTCTGTTCTGTTTATTTATCCTAAGACATATGGATAAAGAGTAAACAAAGGATACACGACTCTAAATATTGCAATACAGTATAGTGGAGAAAGGTTGAGTATGAACTTGGGAATAAGGAAATATCTTTTTTTTATGGTGACGTTATTGAAACATCCAAACCGTGATATATTTAAGTTATATTTTCGATGATTGGACTTCAAGGCTTTTTTGAATATATTCAGTTTAAGTCTGCAGATAATAGGAAAAGAGCTTATCCCTAGCTTTAAAAAAATTCTTTGTTCATAGCTGTTAAAATGGAAAAGAAGGAAGAATTGTCATATGCAACATTTTAAATGTAATTCATAGTTTCACGTGAATTAGTGGAATTAACAGTAACCAGGGAAACTTCCGAACCTTATTGTGATCAGACCCTAGTAGACAATAACAGACCTTTTTTTTTTTTTTTTTTTTTTGTTTAGAGTCTTGCTCTATTGCCCAGACAGGAGGGCAGTGGCTCAATCATGAGATACTGCAGCCTCGACCTCCCAAGCTTAAGTGATCCTCTCACCTCAGCCTCCTGAATAGTTGGGACCACAGGCACATGCCACCATGCCCAGCTATTTTTTTTTTTAATTTACTTATTATAGAGACAAGGACCCACCAGGTTTCCCAGGCTGGTCTCGAACTCCTGGCTCCAGCAGTCCTCCTGCCTCAGCCCCTCAAAGTGCTGAGATTACAGGCATGAGCCACCATTGCCCAGCCAAAAGATGTGGATTGTAAATCTAGCTCCATCACTAGCCACAGCTGTATTACAATCGGCATTCAGCTGTGAGTTCAGACACCTGAAAAGTATTGGCTTAACAAGTTATGGAGAGTTCCTAAAACCCATGTTTTAATTTTCTCATGTAATGAAAACAGGAGATAGGCAGTAGACATTTCCATGGAAACTGACATTTCCATCCCGTAATGTCTTCTGGGACCCAGACACCTTTTCTGTTTCCCCCAATAATCCTTAGTGTGTGCTTCTCATCTGTAGTCATAAGGTTGCTGATCCTCCTTCTGCCTCACATCCATGTTCTTGTTAGAAGAATGAGATGGGCAAAGTGTAGGCACAAGCTGAATCAGCCCTCTTTCAAAAGCTTGATCAGAAACCCTACCTAGTCACTTCCCAGTCCATCTCATGTGCCAAAACCATGTCACATGACCACCCTCAGCTGTCAGGGAGGCTGGAAAAAGTTTTTTAGCTGAGCACATTGTTGCCCCCCAATAAAATCAGAGTTCTGTTAAGATAAGGGAAAGGTGGGGGCTGGGTATCAGGTAGGAGTCTACTAATCTCTGTCCTATCCGCTGGGAAATAAACTTAATCAGCAGTTAGCTGACTTTTTTGAATGCACCCTCCCTGCCTTTTCTTCATTAAATCTTCACAGACCCAGGTTCAGATTAAAGTGTATTTTCTTTAGTTGAAGTTCGGGTTGGAGTGCCAGGGATAGTTCTCCCTTCCACTCCCACTTGATGATGTCATTCATTTGAAATATAGTTGAGTTCATTTATTTAGTTTGTCTTCCATTTTAGGTTTTTTTTTTAACACCCACTTCACTGATTTTATTTATGTGTTTGTCTGTTTATGTGTGAAACATTCATATGTTTTGGAAGTCAGAATGATACAAAAAGAAATACTCAAAGACACGTCCCTCTCATCTTCCTTCTGCTCCTTTCCACCCTCCCATCATTTCCACCTCATTCCTGCTCACCCCACGCCCCTAGGTGCTCAGTCTCATTTGTTTCTGGTTTAACTTTACTGTATTTGCTTTTGCAAAATGTGCACAGATTATGTAACTATATAGATATATAAGCATACATAAACATAACTATATATATATCTATATAGTTATATAACATATACATATACATTTTTGTATATAGATCTATTTTCTCATTCCCTTTTTTTCTTACACAGCAGGTAGCATACTTTAGATACTCTTTACTCAAGAGTCTATGCAGATAGTTATAAGAAACGAAATAATCATGAGACTAGGGAGAATGACAGGTGTCCAGTAAAAGAGGTAAAACCAAACAATACAAGGGAGAGACCTCTGCTTAGGAAAGGTTTTATGAAGGAGGCTGCATTTGAGCAGAGTCTTGAGAATGGGGGATATGGCAGGAAAGGGAAGGATTTTTCTAGACATTGATAGAAGAGGAGAACAGTCAGGGAATGGTAGGGAAGTGGGGCCAGGTCCAGGGCATCAGTTCAGGGGAGCCTCATGGTGGAGCTGAAGAATGCAAGTCTTTAGGGAAGAGTGTGACAAGATTGCGATGATACAGGAAGTGCAATCTGAGTGTTGTGTGCTTTTTGTGGATTACGGGTTTCTAGAGAATTTAGACATCATCTAGTGATTTGTTTTAAACTGACATTGTGTGCCCATGTTATAGAGGAGGAAACTGAGGCCCAGATAAACAAGGGTCTTGCTCAAGGTCTCATAGCCAGATGTTGGCAGAGTTGGAAGAGCCATGCCCTTGACTCACAGTCCCATGCTCTTTTCCTCAGGATTTCCCCAGGATGTAAGGTGGCCCCTGGGCTTCATAGACCTGGCAGTTTTTCCTTTGCCAGCTTGTGTCTGGACTTCTCAATTCATTTAGTCCTAAGTCTCCAAATCCAACCAGACTAACAGCGAACTTTAAACCAGCCTGTTAGAATTGAGGTGTGTCCCTTCCTCCTTCTCTTTAAATTCATATATTGAAGGCCTAAGCCTAGTTCCTTAGGAAGAGGATGTATTTGGAGATGGGGCTGTTAAACAGATTAAGTTAAAATGAAGTTACTAGGGTGAGCCCTAATCCGATTTGACTGTTGTCCTTGTAAGAAGAGGAGATTAGGAAACTCATCCCCACAGAAGAAAGACCAGTGAAGATTTGAGGAGAAGACAGAAGACAGCCATCTGTAAGCCAAGGAGGCAAGCTTCAGAGGAAGCCAACCTGCTGATGTCTTGATCTCAGACTCCTATTTTCCAGAATTGTGAGACAAATTTCTGTCGTTTGATTCTGTGGCACTTGGTTATAGCAGCCCTAGCATGTCAGCCCATGCCTTAACCTACATTTTAACTGGCTCCTTGTGGGATCGCACACCCAGGCTGGTGTCTTAGCTCCTGCTGGTTACAGTTCCTCATCCTTCCTGTTGTTAAGAGCCTTCCCTGGGCCCTATCTTATGTCACCTACTCAGCCACACTGCTTCGGAGGTAAGAGAGTAGTGGAGGGGAGTTTGTCTTAGTGCAGAGAACACGGAGGGCAGATTGGGAGTCTGATGGAGCCACTCACTGGCCAAGAAAATAAATTGCCTAACCTTCTGGATTCAATAGTGCAGTTGAACTAGGAATCTCTGAAGCCATTTCCATCTCCTCAATTCTATAAGCAATGTGGACACAAACTATTTGTTGATTTTAAGTGCATACTCAGGGATTTAAAGGTATTTTTAAAAATTATGCTTTTTAGCTTTTTTAATATTCTCAAATGTTTTGCCTCACTACAGACCTTAATATACCCAGGATAGTAACAAGTTTTAAAAATCAGGTGATGGGATTATGAGTTTTAATTTTCTTCCTTATGCTTTAAGTTCCTCTGTATGTGAAGAAAACTAATCAACTTTCTAATGCAGATGGTAATGAAACAAAGGGTATACAAGTTTATATTAATTGACATATAGCAGGCAGAAACAGATGTAGTTTTTAAGATAATAAAATGTGAAAACACTAGTTAAGTTGAGGATGGAAAAAGCTGTCACAAGATATCTATAATTTGTTGTTTGGGTCATGGCAAAGCATACAAGGTAATAGACATGCACCATCGTGGAAAAGCTCATCCTGTTGACGTTCTAGCTTGACCTTAGGAAGAAGAAGGTGCAGATAAGACTCTCACTTAAAATTAGAAAAAAGGAACTACATTCAAAAATTATAAACAACCAAATAGTCTCATAAGAAAAATGAGAAAATTTTGCTGTAATTTATAGCTAAATTCCTCAAATAACAGGAATTTTTAGTTACTTAACTCGATAATAATCAACATAAAATAATGTACTTGAGGTTATTGGGACTTTGTAAATCAGGGAATATTATAATTATTACTGATAATTAGCTAAATGTAATCAAACGGTTCCATTTCGAATGTTTTTAGATAATCCGGATTCTTGTTATTTCCTATAGACATTTTATAAGCAAAGGTGGAATACAACATGCTTATAATATGGGGAAGAACAGATCTTGGCAAATGGGATTGTTTTGAGGCCTTGTTCTAGGGCACTAACCAAAACAAACTAGATGAAAAATCATCCACCTCTGTGAATGTTTCAGAGTCAACTGCCTGTTCTTACACGCTCTCAGCCTCATAGATACGGGTCCTGATAACCCGAAGTCCTATGCTTTGGTATTGATTAAGGAGTGATCTCTCCTCCTGTGTCCTCTTTTGTAGAAAGCAAGGATCGTTTTGTAAACATCTGGTTTCACCTCAGAAGCACACGTGCTATCAAGATTTGTGTGTGTGTATGTGTGTGTTTGTAAAAGACATTTTATGTATGCCTGCGAATGACCTTTCCAAGAATCTTGCACAGCTTGTGGCTATTCAGGCCTGTTCCATGGCTTTTTCTTCAATGCAAATCCAGCTGTGTCAGTTCCCGTAACCCCTCCTGTGCCTGCTCAAGGTTAAGCGCTGCAGTCTGCTCTTTAGTAAATGTTCAGAGGGTAATTACCCAGGTGCATCTGGGTGAGGTTTAACCCCTTTCACCCCCACCCTGTCTGCCAGATTCATGGGGGAGATTCAGATGTGCAAGAGAGGCAGTTAGTGAAATCAGTTGCCTCTCTTGGGGTAATTTGATCTTGTCAAACAATGCTTTTTACAGAACATATGTGCTTTAGTTTTATTTTAAGTTTCTGAAATACCATTCTCCATTTTGCTCACCACTAAGGCATATGTACAAATCCGAAGACCCTCTTTTGTTACACGTGAAACTTTATTCTTATTTTTTTGTCAAAAGAAAAGTCCTAAGTTTCCCAAATCCAAAGCGAAGTGAATGCTTCAATATTACTTTATCCAGAGCCACAGGCAGGAGAGAAAAGTTGTGAAAATCAATTCAGGAAAGACCAGGAGGAAAACAAAATCATCGCCCCAGAAATGAATATTTAACTGTTGTTTGTTGGCTGGATTTGGGAGAAGAGAAGGTAAAATGGTTTAAAAGGCAAAATATTAGACTGCTCAGATTATGGACAGCTCTCTCCATAGCTTTCGCCCCCAGATACTTTGGGTCTCAGGATGCTAGAATATCTGTCGTGTCTCAGAGGCTAGGATATTCTAGGCTGAGAGTGGTTGTTATAATATTTTGCCCGGGAGTATGGTGTGGGAGCAGCACGTTGGACAGGGACTTGGCGATGTTGGCAAATAATAAGCATGGGGCTTGGGTGGCCGGCTGGTGGTTGCTTAAGCCAGGCAAATTACTTAAGCTTTCTGAGCCTCAGTTTCCTTCTCTGTAAAGGGGCTATTGATTCCCACCTCCTGGGATTATTTTAAAGATGAAATGAAACCAACTATGCTAAGTGTTCAGTGCTTGCCAGGCACATTACACTTAAGTGGTAGCTGTTATTTTATTATTTAAAAAAATAGCTTTGCCACAAACCAGATATGTGACATTGAGTAAGTCATGCCATGTAGGTGGCTGGGCTTTGGCTTTCTCATATAAAATGTGAAATTTAGAGCTATAGTCCCTTCTACTTCTAAAATTCACTGAGCCTTTGAATCACCTCTTAAGCCTTAGTTCACTGGAAGAATAGTTTCTGTGCCTAGCAGTGTGCAAAGTTGCCAAAGTTCAGATTAAATTCTTACCAGGAGGTTACTAGAACTTGAAACACTTCTTGTGCATGGATTTCAATGTAATTAATCATTTGAAAGGTGAAAACATGTGTTCCAATCCTGGGCAGTGACTTATCCCAGTGCCCAGGTGAGCTACTAGCAAATCTTAGGTCTCGGGCAATTCTTTTTGTCCTGATACCAAAGCTAGAGAAATAAATCTGCTTTATGGCTCTTCAGTCTTATTTATGAATCAAAAAATCCTTTCATATCCAAAATCTATATTATTCTGCACCTGAAACTTTTCTGATCTTCCTCACTCGTTTACAATAATATTATCTAATGCATAGATAATGCATGGTTGCTTCCAGAGTACTTTGATTTATATAATTACACTCACTTGCTCCTCAGAACAATTCCATGTGGCAGGTCTGTTATGACCCCCAATTCACAGGTAAGGAAACTGAAGGCTGGATTTGCTGAGATCATATAGCCAAGAGTTGTCGGATATGGGTTACATACTCATGTCTTTCACTGCAAAACACACATTTCTCCCCTTGAAGCAAGCTCCCTCTAAAGTGCCAGAGTATTTTGTTTATGAATGAGGAGTGACAAAGCAAAAGATGAGGTCACAATTGGAAATAGGATATGGAAATGCTGGTTCCTTCATGACCCACAAGCTCAGATCTGTGATTCCCAACATCTTTTTATATGAGGGCCTATTTTTCTTTGGTAAACAGAAGTTTATTATTTTATTATACAGGTAAAATACAGATGTGCAAAAGAGAAATATGTTAATACTCTGGTGATTATCAGTGTTAACATTTTGGTGTCTTAACCTCTTCGCTCCCCTATTTATATATTTATATGTATATGAATGTGTATTCACCAGAATGTTCTTAATTTTCACATACTGTTGAGAACCTATCTTTACTAACAAAACATGATAGATTGCCCACAGATAGTTGTATGGGACCTAGATTTTGCATCTCCCTGGATAGGCTTATCCTGCCTGCCTCTTGCTGAATTTACTAGCAAGTTGTTACTACCACCTTGTACTACCTCATTCCCCAGGGGAAAACTGCAGCTCAGTCTGCATAGCTCCTGGTGCAGGAGAACCCAGCAATGCCAGCAGCCAGGCCTGATCTGGCCCCTACCGTGAAAGCCCTGACTTCTCCCACCATGCCAGGACTCAGATGAAGAATGTGCCAGGGAGTGGGAAGTGGTGTCTCCAGTGGCTCTCCATAGCTACTGATACAATGCAGAAGTGCAGGGAGTTAACGCCCTCAGGTGAACCTTGGCCAAGGGGCGATAGAAGCGCAAGCGACTGTTCTGACCCATATGTGGTTTCCATATAGCCTTTGTCTTGGCGACCCAGCAAACCGGCACTTTCCTGTGAAGTTGTGACAGCTTAGTAACTAATGCACCACTCTATATTTTGCTCTATCTCGATTCCTACCTCACCTCCCCCTGCCCCCTGCCCACCTGCTTTCCACCCTGGGATCCCCACCCCTGCCCCGATAAAGCTTGAGCACAAATTCTTTTCCTCAGCTCCTTGTTTTCCCTTTTTTAACTTAGGAAACTGAGCTGATGGTCATTACATTTATAGTGTCTCTGTTCAGTAAGTACTTACAAACAAAAATTCAATTGCTTTTAGTGAATGTGGATTTTATTAATTACAACAGCATCTTACGCACTTGAAGAAAAGTAGTATATTGTTGTTATCTTCAGATGCCATTTGGTGATAGGTGAGTTAAAGGATTCCTTGAAGCCACTCTGTGCCTCTCTCTACCGCGTGTCCTTAAGAAGAAGCCACAGTTGCGTTGTTTAGGTGAGATACAGGTCATCATAGCTATTTTACCCTTAAGTTGACCTTCGTGCTGTAGTTAAAGACTCTCAGACAGAAACCTCAGTCCATCCAGTCTCTTCCTCCAGCTGCCTTTCAAGTGCGTGAAGTTTTGAAGTCTGCACACATTTTCTCAGGGTGAGGCACTGTACACATCTGGGTCAGCTTTATTCCAGTTTTCTTTTTTTAAAATATATAAAGTCAATCAGTGTGAGTAACTGCTACATGAGACCACGGAGAAAATGAAATAAATATGTTGGAAATGCTAGAAAGTGATCTGCAGTTGTTTATTCGCCTCAGTCTCACTTCCTGGCTTATTTTAAAGCATTCAAAGGGTTTGAACAATCTTTGAGTTGTTTGGCGTGCTGCAAAAAAATATGTTCTGTTCTCTAATATGAAAGAATTTTACACTGTGCTTCCTGGCCTGGAAGTGTGTGGGAGAGTGAGGAAAACAGGGAGAAACTAGTCTCAAGGGACGGGACCTCTTGTGCTGATTAACTTTCTCTTAACAAGGCACTTAATCTATTATATAATTAAGTGCACTTAATCTATAAAGCAGTATTCACGGGGCTTCCTTTTGTTTCTCAAGGCCAGGGATGCTGTCTTGTACATCTTTGCACTCTCCAACAGTGCTACATTTAACAGGTACTGGCTGCACTCTTTGAATGATGAGGTGGTTGGTGAACTTTTCAGCTAGCTAAGTCAATTATGGTGAGTTGCACAAGATGCCCATGTTACAAAGAATAAATGCTAGAAACACGATTTATATATGGACAAATTACTGACCAAGACACTGTCCTTGTTTGTACAATGGACATTGTTCAGGCAGAGCTCATGGGTTGTATTCACAGAAAGGGCTCATTGGCTGGTTTAAACAGAAACCAAGAAGATAGGGGTCAATGAAGGCAGGACTGGTGAAGGAAGGCTGTGTCCAGGGCCTTATAGGGATGAAAGGGGATGAGACAGTGGACCTACGGACTGTGAATTCTGAGTTCCAGTCTTTGCCTCTTGAAATCTAGTGTCACTTTTGAGGCCTGTCCCTTCCAGGAAGCTTTTCCTGATCCCTGAACCAGTTAACTAACCTCCTATGACCCCATAGCCCTGTGTTGGGACCTTTATCCTGGTGTGCTCCTGCATGGCCATTTGTGTTCTTCCTGATACCATCCTCTAGATACTAAGTCATGTCTGTGAGGGCTGTGCTCTTTCTGGTTCATCCATATGACTCGCAGACTGCCTTGCACTCAGGCCACTGCACAAATGCCTGTCGAAGTAGACGTTCCAACCCAGAGGTTCAGAACGACAAGGACATGCATCCAGCCTTTGTAGTGCAGTGGGTTGAAGAGTGACGCCCTGAAAAAGATGTGGCCACATCCCTTCTCACCAGCCCTGGGCTGCATTCTATTTAACAGTTTTGGTTTTTTACATCAGAGAAAAAGAAATGACTTTTGTGTAAGTCAGTGTTATTGACTCTGTCTCTCTCCAACTTGAGAACTGCAGGGAGATTATTTGCTCATTGCCTGGCCTTCAGGTGTCTGATGGAACAGGAATCAAATGATAGACACTTTGAACCTCTCCTTCACCATGATGCTTGGACAAAAAACTTGTGGCCTCAATTCTTTAACTGAGGAGCCTTGTAGCATAACCTCTGGAGTTAAACAGGCCTGGGTCTGAACCTCGACTATCACTCATTTCTGTGGTGTGGCCTAATCTCCTTATGCCTCGGTGTTCTCATCTGTAAAATGGACATAACAGTGACCACCTCTTACAGTTGTTGTTCTGGGCATTAGAATGATACTCTATCTGTTAGTACTGGGGTCCCCAACCCCAACATCTGCCCAGGGCTAGTTAGGAACCGAGTCTCACAGCAGAAGGTGAGTGGCAGGTGAGCGAGCATTACTACCTGAGCCCTGCCTCCTGTCAGATCAGCATTAGATTCTCATAGAAGTGCAAACCCTATTGTGAACTGTGCATGCCAGGGACCTAGGTTGTGTGATCCTTATGAGAATCTAACTAATGCCTGATGATCTGAGGTGGAATAGATCCCGAAACCATCCCCCCCACCCCCAACCCTGGTCCATAGAAAAACTGTCTTTCATGAAATTGGTCCTCGGTGCCAAAAAGGTTAAGGACCGCTGTAGATTGTAGATACTGTTGGTTGTAGTATCATGTCATTACGTTGTTTGTACTAGTGAAATCACTAAGACTCTTGTTCCAGGGAAGAGAAGAAACAAAAACCTGAAGGAATACAAAGTTTAAGCCACAAACCATTAATAGGAACACTTGGACTGTACAAGAGATATGCTGAGGGGCATGGGGAAGGAATTCCTTCCTTCTCAAGCTGTAGGTGTCAGACTTTGGCCGTGAAGATGACACTGGATTTTCTACTCATTCAGCAAACATTTCTGGAAACCCCATCACCTGCCACGTGTGTGTGGAGGTGTTGTGTGGGTATACAAAGGCAAATTAAGACGTGGTCCTGGGTCAGGGACAGTGGCTGCCACCTGTGATCCCAGCACTTTGGAAGACCAAGGTGGAAGGCTCACTTGAGCCCAGAAGTTTGAGACCAACCTGAGAAACATAGTGAGATCCCCATCTTTACAAAAAAAAAAAAAAAAAAAAATACTAGCTAGCTGAGCATGGTGGCATGTGTCTATAGTTCCAGCAACTCTGGAGGCTGAGATGGGAAGATCACTTGAACCCAGAAACTCAAGGCTGCAGCAAGCCATGATGGTACCATTGTACTCCAGCCTGTTCAACAGAGTGAGACCCTATCTCAAAAAACAAAAACAAAACAAGAAGACATGGTCCTGATCTCTACTCTTAGGGTTTCATACTCTATTGAGGGAAGATAAAGTTTATTATAATGCAAGGAGAAACCACTCTAAATGCAGCATTTACAAGACGCTATGAGGGCATAAGGGTCTGTCTGAGGGAAGAGGAGAAAGGCAGAGCTATTGCCATTTAGGTCGGATCTTGAGTGAGTTAGGAGTTCTTCAGGAGGGGTAGGAAGGATAGATAACATATACAAAGGCAAAGTAATGCAAAAATACAATGGTATGATGTTGGCTGTGACTGGCATCTTATGTTATAGGGCTGGGAAGAGAGAGTTAAGCAGAACATTCAGCCGGAGTTGTATCCTTGACACTGTTGGGCTAAGAGGCTGGTTGCCTTGTTTCAGTCTGAGGAAGACTGCCGACCTTTCAAAGGGAGGGAATGATACGGGCTGTTCTCATCTGTGCTTCTCTTCTCCCTGTTCTTTTGAGTTGGACTGTGGCCACAGAAGGGCAGAGGAGGAGAAATCTTCCAGCAGTCATGGGAAGACACAGATATCCTTTATCTTAGTTGGGATTAACAAAACAAATTAACTTTGGGTGTGAGGAGAAGCGCTTCAGATAAGAAATGGGCAAACTTGGCGGGGGTTGCTGATAGTGACACCACATCTTCCCTGTCTTTACTTGGGGACCATTTATTTTTATTTTCCCCCTCTCTTTAAAAGCTGTTGTATCTCTAGGAAAAAAAAAAAAAAAAGCCTCCACCTTCAGGAATGCAGTGTGGTTTTACTTCTGGTAGGTGAAGAAAATTTAGCTTCTGGATTTTTCTATGCTTGATAAAGAGTATAGTGTGTAAATGTAGGATACAAAACTGTCTCTAACCGGATCTCAAATTTTATGAAAGAAACACAAAATATGCATATATTAATGTAGAATAGACATGTGTAATATACATTGCCCTTTGGGTTACAAGGTTTTCGTCTATATTTCCCATATATTTTTTCTGGGAGAAAAATAAATCTTAAACATTTTAAACAAAAGTTCTCAGTGAGTGTGATCTCTGTACTCAACCTTGGAAACAAAAACAGATTTCTTGGGAGGAGGAGGGATAAAATTGGGGGTGTGCTGTGTATTTTGGGAAGAATTTGGCTTCTTTCTTGCTGATACCTTTCACTAGTTGCTGTAAGATTCAGGTGGTTCTTTCATTATTCATTCTACATGTATTCATTGAGCGACGCTCATCAACCAGCTGTACCTTTCTGGACAGGCTTATTTTGGACTGAAAGGCATCCCCTTGCCTGTCCCACGGCCTCCCCCTGAGATTTTCTTAGCTGCACTCAGTGTGGCCACAACACCCCGTGATTCTGTCATCACCTCCCTTGCTACGAGGCTGCTCTAGAGCCCTCCATAAACAAGCTGTCCAGGCTGTTTGGATAAGAGCAGGGGAAAGACAATAATAAACTCGGGAGGATGGCATGACCAAGGTGATTCGCACTGGAGGTTTTTAATTGCTTTTTACACATGATGAGCACTTTATTGTCTGCAGTTTAAAACACTGTCCTCACACGGTGGCTCTGTGAATGCCAGCCTCTCCCGGGGAGCCTTCCCTAGCAGTGCAGCCTCAAATTCAGGGAAGGTTCTGGTTGTTTCTTCTGTGAACAAATATCAGAAGTTCCTATGCCTGTGTCAGGAGTTCTAGGTTAGGTGTGTAAAAGAGATGGCTAAGTTTGGGAAGCTGCATTAGTGTTTTTTTTTTTTTTAAAGTTTTAAGATTAAAAAAAAAATTGTTAGACTTCACTAGCTCTTGCTTTCTCCTTTTCAGCACTGGCTGAATAACCAGAGCCCTGAGCTGAACTTGAGTATTCAGGAAGGTGAAGCAAAGAGGAAAATGTTTTATTAGAAACAGGCTTTCTAGCTGTGACAAATTATATGTGAAATTTCAAGTACAGACCCGCAGGGTTGTGATGACTTCAAGAATGATCAAGTGTGGCCCAGCCTAGTGTTGTGGCCACACTGAGCGCAGCTAAGAAAATCTCAGGGGGAGGCCGTGGGACAGGCAAGGGAATGCCTTTCAGGCCTAGGAAAGTGGAGGGTCAGGAACCCTGCGTGCCTGGTTTATTGTGTGGTTTCACTTCCTAGGGAGAGGAAGGCAGGAGGAGAGAGAAAGTAGCATGCTGCAGGGTGCTGCTGAGTTCAGGCTGTGGCTGTCCCCGGTATTTCAGCTCATGCCAGCAATCAGAAGGCCTCCAGGAGGAAGAGGCAGAAGCTGTTATGCAAAGCTGAGAACGTGTAAGTCGAGGTAGAAAGAAGACAGTTCAAATCCCTTCTGATGACTCTTGGGCTGTCTAAAGTCTGACCCCAATTTATCTTTCCAGACTGTTCTATTAACCTGGCCAAACACCAAATCTTTTGTGTACACATGACCCTTGGAACCCTCTTCTCTGCTTGGCAAACTCTAAACCCTCCTTCAAGAACCAGTTCAGAAGTGATCAGTGTAATCAGCCATTTAAAAAAATTGGTTTAAATCTGTACCCATCCACCCCTATTTCTGCTTCATCTCTCCCCAAGGCAGAATCAGTCTCTCTTCTCTGTTGCTTCCATGCAACTTGGCTGATGGACTCTGTTAGAATTGACGCTCACAGCTTGGGAGAGCAGATGGGGTCTGGGAGAGCCTCCTGAGTTCACTGGCACAGGATCATACAAGACAACATGTGTGAAAGTCATTGGTTAATTGCAAAGCACTGTACCAGTGTGTTCATAGCTACCCTTTATTGAATACATCATGCTTGGTATTTTCTCATCAAATCCTCACAACAACCATTTGAAGGTAGGTATTATAGTCATCTTCCTTTTTTTTTTTTTTTTTTTTTTTGAGACGGAGTCTCGCTCTTTCACCCAGGCTGGAGTGCAGTGGCGCGATCTCGGCTCACTGCAGGCTCCGCCCCCCGGGGTTCACGCCATTCTCCTGCCTCAGCCTCCCTTGTAGCTGGGACTACAGGCGCCTGCCACCTCGCCCGGCTAATTTTTTGGATTTTTAGTAGAGACGGGGTTTCACCGTGTTAGCCAGGATGGTCTCGATCTCCTGACCTTGTGATCCACCTGCCTCGGCCTCCCAAAGTGCTGGGATTACAGGCGTGAGCCACCGTGCCCAGCCCTCATCTTCCTTTTAAAGATACAAAAACTGAGTCTCTAAGAGGTTAAGAAGTGGGCTGCCCATGGTCACATTGAATAGTAAGTGACAAAGTTACATTAAACCCAGTTCTGACTCCACCATCTCAACCCATGTCACCATTTTTCTGGGCCTGTCGGCAATGCAGACGTGAGGGAGACATGGTCTTTGCTGTTAAAGCTTCTAATCTGGGATGGAGATAAGGCTGCCCCCTGGTGTATAGCCTAAGGTGGGATACAGGCTCTAAGAAGGGTGCACATAAAAAGTGTTTGGAGAGCAACAAAGAGGCTTTGTGGAGAGAGCTTTCCTTCCCTGCACCTTGAGGAGTGGGCAGGGTTTTTATAGCAGACTTAGAGAATAGGGAATGGCAGAAACTACATGAATAAATGCTGAGTGGAGTATAAGAAGAGTGCAGTGGAGAGAAGGATACGAGACTAAGGCTGTCTTAATCATATGACTATTACCAAGGACTTACAGCCCACAACATCCCCCACCCTCTGCCCCCTATCCTTGGTCTTTTATGATGGGAGATGGTTGCTAGCCTCCATGTAGGGATAGCTGTCCTTAAACAGACGTTCTCACACAGAGTAGTACTGCTTCCCTGGATTTGGAAGCATTTTTGATTTTGCCACAAAGATTGGCAGGGGGTGAGGTGGGGTGGATGCATGTGAAGCCAGGGTGGTGTGCTACAATTGGCACTTGGTGCTCCCTGAAGCACATATACTAAATATCTTGTAATGGATGCATCAGTCCTGCCCAGGGAATAATTCTCCCACTCCAGAGACCCAGTATCTCCTGTGTGGGATCCCCCATCTACATGTATACATGTAAACTTTCCCCTGGGCCACCGCAGTGTCCCTCTGGGAAACATGAACCTGTTCCTGGCACCTCTCTAGACACTCTAGAATGGTTCAGTTGTTTTATCCCTATACATACTTGACCTGCAGAACCTGCTATTTATGCTACTCCCAAAGCTTACAGCTGAAAACAAACATTTCTACCCGATTTTTCTTCCCTTGAAATATCCTCTGGCTCTGAGGTCGTTTAAGGAATGGGCAGCCCTTGCAGATTTTTGTAAGTTTCCTCCTCGCATGAACAATAACTGCAAAATGATCCATCTGATCTGGCTACCGTTGTTGAAGGCAAGAGGATAAAAAGAGCATTCATCGGGCCAGGCGCCTTCTCAAGAAGGGCTCCTCCAGGTGGAAAACCAAGTGGCACATACTTGTGGAGAAAGTTTGAAAGGAGTAGGGGTTAAGGGAGTGGTAGGGATTGAGGAAAAGCCTAATAACATGGTAATAGGAGATAACAGACTACAAAACCCCTGTGAAACCAGGAATAAAAGAGCCCCATGCTTCACAAATACAAGATTGAATGAGTTTCATGTTTAATGTAAATACACCTGCCATTTGTTCTCTGAAGCACTGGTTACAGGTTTTGAGATAAAATAGAGTTTTGAACATTGTGCCAGTGTAATTTGCCTTTGCCCAGGCATAGACTGTACACTTTGTTCCTGAACAGTCCTTAGAGACAAGATAGTGCTCTGATCAGCTCAAAGTTCTCACCTCCTGATGTGAGACCTCTGCTTCCACCTGGCCTGCATCTGAGACACCTTGGCTATTGACAGAGTAGGGGGAAGGGAGGCAGTGGCCCAGGGTGCCAGTGATCTCATGGCTAAAGTGAATCATTTTACTCTCCTGCATTGAAGTTACTCACTGCATTAAGGGTAAAGAGCAAAACCCTCAATTTCTCCTATAAAGCCCTGGCCTACCTTTTGCTCAAGTCTCACCATTCTCTCTGCAGGTGCTCAGGCCTGCTTTCAGTTCCTAGACTGTTACTGTGCAGGGTCCAGCCTCAGGGCCTTTGCTGTCCTCTGCGTGTGAGCCCTTCTCCTCCCTTCCCCTTCAGCTTTCAATTCTTCTTTCCTTAAGTCAACATTACATATTATTTCTTTAGGGACGCTTTCCCTGAACCCAACCTCACAGCAGAAGACATCAGGTGACCTCTTACATTGGTCATTGGGCACCATACTTTCCCTGTGGCTCCTGTCCCAGTTTATAATTATACATTTGTGTGATTACCTGATGAATGTCTCCTCTTCCACTGGACTGTGAGTTCCATGAGGGTAATTCTGGCACTCAGTCTAAGCCTGACACCTGGCAGGTCACTCAGTAGGTATTTGTTTAAGAAATTAATTATTAAATTTATCACCGATACATCAGAAGTTGCAAATAAGCAAACAGGAAGAAAAAAAGCAATTGCAATTCTACAACCAAAGAAAAGCCACTTTCCATTTTTTGGCATATACTTTTTAAATTTTTTTTCTATTCCGTAAAATAATATGATTTTCCCTTAATAGTATGGTAAACAGGATTAAGTATCCGCTAAATTTAATTTGCCATCATTTTATTCAACCAATCCCCTATTGCTAGACTCAAATCAGATTTGTATGATCTATTGTTTCATGGAAACTGATGCAAAATTATAAAAAATTAAATATTTTTGCTTCTCAATCAGCATTTTACTTTATCCAAAAGGAGTATATGATGAGAATCAAGAGTGAATGTCCAGGAAAATGGAGATGTGGCAGATGGAGCTACAGACCATGTGGGGAGAGCCCTGGCCACAGGAAATGACTGTGGTTGGTAGAGGGGAAAGTGTGGGGCAGTTAAGGAGTTGCCACCTGCCCTTGGTGGAGGCAAATGTTTTTTGTGGAAAGCACATGGCATGACAGGGCCTCTGCAGGCTCAGTGATGTGGGTGAGCAAAATGGCTGCCTTGATTATCTAGGAGGTTCTGACGGCAGTAGGGTGGTGGCTAATTTCTTAATGCTGCTCTCCCATCCTAGTGATGGGGAGAGAGGATGAGAAAGCCAGCTCTGGGGAGACAACTATTATTCCAAAGTGAGGAGTCACCACCACCTGCCATCTCGCAGATTCTTGTCTAGTGCCCCCTTGAGGCCATGCTTGGCATCTGCCGTAAACCAAGCTAGACCCAGATTGCATTTGGATCCCTGGAACAGGAGAAGTTTTAGGAATTTATGTTAGAGATTCACCATGTTGTACTCTCTGCCAAAGCGTCCCTCCCTGAGTCAGAATAGTGGAAGGCTGACTATATTCCACCCACCACGACGCAATGAATGCTTGGTATCAGCAGCACATCATATGACAGGAATCTCACGACAAAGCAATGAGGTAGTTACCACTATGATCTCCACCTTATAGATGAAGTACCTGAGACTTGGAAAGTGTCAGAACCAGAATTTAAACGCAGGTCTGTCTGAGCCCAGACCCTTTGCCTTTTAAACCACTCTTTATGAAGAATCTCAGTAGGTTCTTAAGAACGGGGCATGATACTCTCTAGAGCATTTGTGACCCAACACTATGAATTGAAACAAGGCAAGCTCTGTGCTCCCATTTGGGGAAAGTTAATATTTCACATGCTCTCGAGAATTTAGGAGCTTGGTAAAAACTTACTATTAAACAGGGCTTTTCTTTAATTCCTTTTGTTTAAAGATTTTCTTGTGAAACACTCTATGTACTGTGCCTCCCTCTGAGACGTCAGTGGTGCCAGAGACCGTTAGGGAGTTTGTGTAAATAGAGAGAGGGCCAAATGCTGCCCACACAAGTAGTGAGGCATGAGGCTGAGTGTGTGGAACAGTTCCATAGCTGGCCCTAGGCTCTGAGGAGTCCTGAGACCTCATCTGGGTCCCAATATCGGTGGGCAGTGCTGTCTCCACGAGACAATGACCAGCATGAGGAAATACCTTTAACCATTCATCTTTTTAAAAAGATAAGTTTGCTAAGCAAATAAAACCAGTTAGCCTTGAAAGTTCAGTATTAATGAATGTTAATGCATATCTTGATGATTTTTAAAAAAACTGACAAATCTTCCAAAAGACAGGAATATCTAGAGGGTAAATAACAGGACCAAAATGCTTTGAAACATCTTTAAAATGATGGTTCAATGCACAGGGTCAAAGGGTAGGACTGGTTCTCTTCAAGCATTTTAAAAAAATGCTTCATTTTTATTTAACATTGTTTTGGGAAGGAGTGCATTATATTGACACATTGAGAAAAAAATTCCTTTTTGTTTTTCTAAAACTAATAGGAGCTTAGGCATTATGATTAAGGACCTAAAAGAGCCAATGCCGATGAATGCCCTCTTTCTTCAGCTGTAAAATTTAATAGCCGCCACCGAGAGGTTTTTCTTTTAATCAGCAAAAAATTTATTTTGTCCTTGACATTTTATGCCAAAAATCAGCCCAGAGAATGTGTTTTATAGCCTGGGCTGAATTGCCCTAAAGGTAGAGTTTTCCTATGAGCAGTGTTCATTGAATTGGCTTTTTTTTTTTTTTTTGCACTAGATAACTATATTAATTTATTAGATAATCTTTTTATTGTTTCAGCAAGATAGAGGAAACTTACACAGAGACAGCGGAGCATAATGGGTAAGCATCTGGGTTCTTTTGGAAGACGAGATATTGGTTTCCATTGGCCTTGCTACTTCCTATCTTTCTGACCTTGAGTAAATTACTCTTCCAGAGCCTGTTTCTTTGTTCAATTGGGGATCATAATAGTGCCACCGTCATAATGCTGTAATGATTAATGCACCTAAAGCATTTAGCACAGCTGTCAGCACTTATTGAGTATTGACTAAATATTAGTGATGCACAGTGATCTATAACTTAAAACTTCGTCTCAGAATATGCCTTCTTATGATCTGATAATAATAGGAATCAGCAGAAAATAAGGTGGTTCAACTATCCGGGAAAACTACCAAATATCCGCTTAGCAGAGGCAAAATAAATGTAGCTTAAATGCAGCTGAAAATGCTGAAAGCTGCAAGCTGCTTTTGTTTCTCATGTTATAGAAATGCAGTTATTTTTATTAAAAGTGATGGGAAATCCATCTGTAATCTCCTGTCTTTCTTTTATCTGTTTGTAAAAATAGCTCAGTAAACCCATAAATGCCGAGACCCTGTTCAGTGTGAGGAACATTGTTGGGCAGGATGGGAAAGTTCAAAGAAATATCAGATGCAATCCCTGCTTTAGTGGAATTTTTGGTGTAACTTGGAAAATTAAATGGAAAAAAAAATTAAACAACAAAACAGCACCTAGCTGCCAAATAAGTGAGGAAGGAAAGACCTCAGGCTGGTGATGAGAGGAGGGATTTATTTGAGCTGGTTTGTCAAAGGATGGGTAAGGAAAGAATAGCAGGAAAGCATCTCATAGGTATGGTTTAATGGTAAGAGCAAAGTCAGTGTAGTGGCAAAGAACAAGGCAAGAGGGTGGAGTGGTTAGCAAGTGAAGGCTCATTAACGCTTAAGGCTACCTTTGAACCAGAAGTGTCTGTCTGACCGGATTCAGGAGGCCTGTCCATCACGCCATTCTCCGCCACCATGATTCATTACTCCAGAGTCTCTTATCTTCAAATCAAAAGCAAGACGAGAGGCAGATACAGATATGAGGAAGTGCTTTGCTTTTCGCTACTCTGCCAAACATAGTTTACATACCAACACTGATAATCTGTCAGCCCACCTCTCCTGGACACTTAATCATTTCCCTGGAATCCACTGGAATAATTTTTTTATGCATTACAAAGTATGCTTCCGAGTGTCTATTTCTTAAGATAAGTTTGCATTCCTTTAACCAAGTGGCATTCCCACAAAGCCCCAAGGTGGCCCGTGTTACACATTCCTTCTCACAGCCAAAGTGGTCAGTTAGGAAGGCAGCTACCTTCACGGCCTGTTAGTAAGAATGTTGGACACTTGTTGGGCATTTACTCTGTGCGAGACACTGTTCTCAGTGCTTTACGTGTCCAAATTCATTTAACTCTCCAGAAGAGGGAGCAGTAGGGCAGAAGGGTGATGAACAGACCCTACCAATGGACTAAATTATTAAATAATGAATCAGCAATTCGTTCTAAAAATGTTTATGTAGTGCTTACTGTGTGCCAGACACCACGATTAAAGGACGATCGAAGTAACTCAGTAATCACCTCTGAACTGCCAGTGTGGGTATTTTATCACCTTCTGTGTTCTGTGTTGATGGTTTATTGAACACATTTTGAGTTCTTCAGGGCAGTGCTTATTAAATTCAGTGTGCATTTGGATCGCCTGGGAATCATGCTAAAATGCAGATTCTGATTTGAAAGTGCTGTGGTGGAGCCTGCAAGTTTGCATTTCTAACAAGCTCATAGGGGGTGGCGACGCTGCACATCCAGGTGACCTCTTGAAGTAGCAAGATCTTAGAGAACCAAGTAAATGGCAGAGGAAATACAAGCAGGATAAGACAGGAACATACTGTCACTTTCACACCAGAAGAGGCAGCAGGCCTGGATTTGGCCCCAGGCCCCAGTTTAACATGATGATTATCGTTGCTGTCGCTACCATGTGCACCAAAGGAATCTAAGAGCTTGGAACCTCAAGGCCCAATGGCACGGTTTACAACGCTAACACACCTTAAAGTTAAAGGAAGAATGTACGCTATCTTAGGAACATGATTGAAAAGCTGCAGCAGAGAGAGTGGGGTGGAGTGGGTGGGGTGGGGGGCTAGAAGTCAGGAAACCTGTGTTCTCATCAGGGCTCACTTACAGACTTGCTATGTGACCTAGTTTAATCACTGAGCCTTTCAGTGTCCCGATATCCTCATCTGCAAAGCAGACTGGTAACATCTGCTCTGCCCACCCGGGACTGCAGAAGTGAGACAGGATGCACAAAAGCTTATGGGAAAACCAAAGAAGCACTGCAAATGTGCGTTTTTATAATTAAAAAATATAGAGTCTTCAGCAGTAGGCAGGAAAGAGGGGGTATCTCAGGAGCTCCCACTTTGGTTTATGTCTCTCTGAGGGCTTGTTATGCTTCTCAGCCTATTCTGTATTCAGGAGATGCATAGAGTTTCTGGGGAAACTGGCGTCATGCTATTTCAGAGCAGCCCACTTCAGCCTCTTCTTCACCAATAGAAACCCCTAGACTATCACAGCTTGTCCTTCTTGCACTGAATCCATTAAGAATAAAGGAAGTCTGTGGGCTGGGGAGTGGAAGGGAGGGACATAACATTTACTGAGTATTTTATGTGAGTTATTTTACTTAATCTTCACAACACTCCTAGGAGGAAGGTAGTTTGAATTATGAAATTTTTCCAATTTCATAGATGAGGTACCTAAAGCTCAGATAGGCTCACTTGCCTGGGGTTTGGATTTGTTTCTCTTTGTAAAAGGTAAGTCTTTTCAATTTGGTAGTTCAAAACACGTGATTCTTTCCTTTTCATAAGACTGTAAAGTTAGCAACCTCTGGTATCTGGTTAACAGTTCACTTTGTGCAGGTTATTCCAGAGGTAGATAGCATGAGTTTATGTCGAAGCCAAGAATTTTGTGCCAAATATCCATCTCTTTGCAACAGAATTGGAGAATTGTTCCAGAATTCTTTGAATTCTTAATTTGCAGAATTTCATAAAGAGTTCTACAGCTCACTTTTCCTAGGAATAGAGGAGAGCTGCAACTGAAGACAGCAGGCTTTTTCCTTTTAGTATTGATGATGACGATGATGACGATGATGAGCTCTAACAGATTATCCAGGTAATCCTCATGTAGTCCTGTGATGTTGATGGTTTTGTTGCCCATATTTTAGAGAAGAGGAAACTGGAGACTTAGAGAGTTAAGAAACTTATACACAGCCTAACTATTCCCAAGTGTTTAGGACCAAGTGGACTTTAGTCCTGGTTTTTCCAGCTCCAACTCTGAGGCTTGTTTCCATATTCCCCTGTATTACATGGATTAACCAGTGTTAGTGACCATCCGGCTAAGAAATTAGCAGTGGCTCTCAGTGGAAAAGAGCTGCTTGATTCTAATGATAATAATAATGAAAACAACCGCCAGCTTCCTGTGCTGTTGGTAGGGCCTCCTGGGTTGGCCCTGTCACATCCCATCATGTCACGGGGCATGTGAGATCACGGGGCTGAAATAACCCTGGGCGACTGATGTAAAACAGATTGCATGTGACACCTGCCCTTGGGCTTCCCAGCGTGGCACTTCAGCCCTTCTTGGCTCAGAAAGCATTTAATATACCCGCAGAGTGCTGGGTTCCCCCCCAAAACTTCCTGCAGACAGTGTAACTCTGGAACAGGATCCCAGGCCGTGTGGAATCTTGAAAAGGTGAATGACATTGGAGACGCAAGGTCCTGTTGGTTTGGGCTGGTTACTCAATGTCTTCGAGTCTCAGTTTTTCACCTGTAAGTGGGAATAAGGATAGTACTCCGTTCTCTGAGTTGTGAGGGTTAATTGAGCTAGTGGTGCCAGATCCACAGTAGGTACCCAGGCAAAGAGGATCATTGTAGCTTACTTTCTTCTGGATTACATCATCCTTAATTTTTCTCTTTCCCTCTCCACTCAGAAGTCATCACAAATTCTGACACTTCTAAATTATGCCTTAAGCCTATCTATATTGTGCCTAGTTACCACCTTAGTCTAAATCAGCTTCACCTCTAGCCTAGATTACTATACTAGCCTCTTACCTGGTCTTCTGCTTGTACTCCTGCTTGACGGAGGATTTAGAGTGATTTTATTAAAATATAAACCAGATCATTCATTCGCTTTTGTAAAACTCTTCAGTGGTTTCCAATTGCGCTTTGAATCAATCTGTACCCCTTACCCTGCAAACTGCCACCTGCTGTGGTCCCTGCCCATTTCCCCGCCTCCACTGGATGCCCCTCACGCCCCAGCTCACTGTGCCTCGGTCATGACGACTTTCTTTTTCTTCCTTGGATGCACCAAAACCAGCGGGCCTGAGGACCTTTGCATGTGCTGTTTGTCCCCTTTGCCTGGAATGCTGTTCTCCAGGATCTTTGCATAACTGGAAATTTTGTAGCTCTAAACACGGGGTTCTTCCATTTTCATAAGACTATAAAGTTAGCAACCTCTGGTATCTGGTTAACAGTTCACTTTGTGCAGGTTATTCCAGATGTAGACAGCATGGGTTTAGGTTGTCATTTAGAGAACCACCTGACCTCTCCGTAGAAACTCACCATATTCTCAGCCCGAGTGACTTTCTAACACATTACAGTGTTTTAATTTTCTTCATATACTCAGCACTACTTGAAGTTTTCTCATGTATTTGTTGACAGTTTATCTCCACCCACTGGAAGGTAACTCTGGCCAAGGTTACAGCACTAGTTCCAAGCAGTGTCTGCTGTATAAGAGGCACTCAGCAAATATTGATTGATTGAGTGAATAAATTTTTTATTATATATTAAAAATAAGTAGAAATGAGTTTTTAAAAATAAGAGGGAAGTCTTTCAATGTCTATGTTCAAGCCGAGGTTTGGGACCAGTGGTCATGGACAGGCCTGATGGGAAGGGGTGGGTGGAAGAATCACTCGTCTTCAGAGCATTGAGGTATGGTGAGAGACCATCTCATACAGCCTACTGCCTCCCGATAATTTCATCACTTGTTCAGTTATTTGAAAAGAGCTCACTGTGTGCTGCTCTATGTGCTGAACTCTGGGCTCATAGCAACTAACCATGAGAGGCCTGGCTCTGCCTTTACCGAGCTTATAGTTTGACAGTGAAGACTGGCACTGAGTGCAAGAATTTTCACTGAAACAAGTATTTAACAAGAGAGCAGCACAGGAGGGCCTGGGAGCATTTTGTAGGAGGCCCTCTTCTGGAGGATCAGGGAGGCATCTCTAAAGAGTGACATCTAATCTAAATCTGGAGAATGCCTGACCCTGTCCACATTTTCTCATCAGCCCTTGAGGAGGGTGGAAGGTTTTGCGGATTGGACCAGCAAATGGGATGCTTTTTTTTTTTTTTTTTTTAAACTTCCTCCACCCAGATGACACCTTTTTCTTTAAAAAAAAAAAAAAAAAAATAGAGTAGCCTATCCAGACTAGCAGCACTCCTGGGGGGATGTTGATATCCTCATTGTGGATGAGGAAGCTGTGGCTCATGGAAATAAGGTGAATTGTTCATATTCACACCATTCGTAAGTGGTGGGTTAGTCCCATGTCTCCATGACTCAAAGCCTCATCCCTTTTCAGACAACTAGAGATGTAGCCACTCCATTGCAATCATGAGGAATTTAAGTTTCAGGACATTCCATCTTGCTTCTTTTATTTCCTCAACTACTAGGCCTGTTCTGGATTTTTAGGAGTTAAAAAGTTGGCTGATGCTTTTTTCAATCCTAACAAAATGTCTCACTATCCGTAGTTCTTTGCAATCCACTGACAAGTGAGAAACCAAAATGTAAGGGGTTCCCTTTTTTTTTTGCCAGCCAGCCTAATGATTTGGCATGCTGGCAACTGCGTGGTTTTGAACCATGAGGCTGCTCTGAGTACCTGCATCCTTGTCCTCATGGAAGTCACCAAAACTGTTTGTCAAATGGCCAATTCCATCTTATACAGGGAGTCAGGGAAATGCTCATGAAATAGATCTTGAAGCACTTGGCAATCGCAAGCTCCATAAGAATCCTGGGTAGGAGTAATTAACTTATTGTGGAGGATGGATTTACTTAGGAAAGCTCCAACTGCAATGAGGGTGGGCCCTTTTCCTGTTGCTCCTGGCATGTGCTGTTCTCCAAGTAACATTTGCAGCAGTCTGGGTGGTTTGTCTGCTTAGAGCCATCCAGAAAAGTTGGTGGGAAAAGCCAAGAGGCCATTGGCACTCAGAGACTGGGGTTGGCACCAGTCACAGTGAGAAGCATTAGTTTTATTTGCAACTTAGTCATTTTACAGCAGACGTGGCAGAAGTGCCTCCTATGCAGACGCAAGATGCTAATATGGTTATTAGGGTAAGAGGAGCAGATATGCCCAGTATCCCACAAAAGTCTCAAATTAAAAGCATAGCACACCTTTCACTAATGTGGTGATAAGACTTAGCTTATAGGCTTGCGTCCTGAAAAACCTGCTCTCAGTCTCTCCTAGATCATGGCTGTGATGTTTGAATCCTAATTCTGCCATTACTAGCTGTGGGACTTTGTCATCACAAGACTAACTTCCCTGTTCTCATCTGTAAAATAAGGATGTTAATAGCATCTACCTACTAGAATTGTTTCAAGGAATAAATGGGTTAATACAAATAAAGCTCTTAGAACAGTGCCTGGCACTTAGTGCTCAATGAGTCCTTGGGATATCCCTCTAGAGAGGCCAAGATCTGGGCTATGCTGCTGACTGCTCTTTACCTCATCCTAACAATGAAAGGACACAGTGTGCCCTCTGTCAGATCCTGTTACGGGCCGAAGCTCATAAAAGTCAGAGGGAGAGGTTTGGAAATTTAACCCAACTGGGGCGTCCCAGATGAAAAGGATTAATATTTAAAGAGCCATTACAGTTTATACTAGCAAACACACAAATAGGCAGATTGACACTTCCTGCCTCAGGGATATGGGGCTTCCACCCTTTCCAGACTCCACAACCTGCTTCGCTGTGTGTTTTCTCTTTCTTCCCTTTTCTTGTTTAATATAATGTTTGCTTCCTTTGCCCATCAGTAAGCACTGAATATTGGACATCTATCCTGTAGAGGACTGGGATTGCTGGTGTGATAAGTCATGATTCCTGACCTTGGGGAATTTTGCAATGTTACAAGCAAGCTGGGAAATATACACTTATGGGTGAGCACGTTTACTCTGGCCAAATCCCATTTATTCTTTTTTTTTTTTTTTTTTTTTTTTTTTGAGACGGAGTCTCGCTCTTTCGCCCAGGCCAGACTGCCGTGGCGCTATCTCGGCTCACTGCAAGCTCCACCTCCCGGATTCACGCCATTCTCCTGCCTCAGCCTCCCGAGTAGCTTGGGACTACAGGCGCCCGCCACTGCGCCCGGCTAAATTTTTTGTATTTTTTTTAGTTGAGACAGGGTTTCACCGTGTTAGCCAGGATGGTCTCGATCTCCTGACCTCGTGATCCACCCGCCTCGGCCTCCCAAAGTGCTGGGATTACAGGTGTGAGCCACTGCGCCCGGCCCCATTTATTCTTTAAATCCCATCTCAAATATCACCTTCCCTAGGAAGCTTTCCCAGAGTTCTCCTAGCACAGTTTCGGTTCTCTCTCTCTCTCGGTTGCTTTCATAAAACTTTGCCTTTTACCCTGTTGGAGATGTGATTGTCTGCTTCTCTGACTCACATATTAGATTAGGAGCCCCTTGAGGGCAGAGACCATGGAAGAGCAGCCTGGGGGGATGTTATATTGTTCTTATTTCTCTCCATAGCTTCTAGTACTTGGGGATGCAGTGTATGCTTATTGGTCAAAATGGTAAATGAATGTAAATGGTAAATAATAAAATAATAGCTAACACTGAGTACCTCTTGAAAAGCAGTTCTTATTCCGTCTCTGCTGTAATGGTAACATTTACTAAAGGCTTTCTTTTGTTCAGTATGCTTTTTCCTTCAGTAGCTCATGTGATCATCCTGCCTTAGGAGGAAGTATAATTAACAGATTATAAATGAAGAGACAAGAGGCACAAGGAAGTTTTGGGTAACTCATGCTAGATTCAGATCCAGCAATCTGGCCCAGAACCTGGTCTCTTAACAACTATGTTAATATGCCTCTCACTGTGAGTCTGTAGACAGAGTTTTAGGACTTTTTTTTTTTATTATTATTGTACTTTAAGTTCTGGGATACATGTGCAGAACGTGCAGGTTTGTTACATAAGCATACACGTGCCATGGTTGTTTGCTGCACCCATGAACCCGTCATCTGCATTAGCTATTTCTCCTAATGCCATCCCTCCTCTAGCCCCCCCACCCGCTGACAGGCCCCGGCGTGTGATGTTCGCTTCCCTGTGTCCATGTGTTCTCATTGTTTAATGGGTTCTCCTTTCTCTTACTTTAAAGGCAGGGATTCCGGCTTATTGGACTCTGCTGTGAACTGACTAAAGTCATTATCTGTTCACCCGTGGTCAGGTTCTTTCTGGTGGGTTTGGGAAGCACATTTCCTCCCCAACAACCCAAGTTACAATGAAAGCAAGTCATAGGCTAAATTCTTCACAAGTACAAGCATTTATTAGCCAGCAAGCATAAAAATCATCGTAAATCTCTTTTCTTTAGGCTCCAAGTAATTCCTTCTTTCTGTCCTTGAGGCCCATACACCATCCTTGCATAAAAAATTCAGGATAAGACAAGCATAATATTCTGATATCAGGGTTGGCCAGTCTTCCAGCTGCATCAGGTGATAGACTTACTGGGTGGGACACACAGGACCTTACAGAAGTTTGGACCTAGGTACGACTCCTCTTGTTCATGCTAGAGTGGAGGTGCCCGTACGATGTTGTCAGCCAGTCATATTTCCTGACCATCGCTCATTTTATGAATGAAAAATTATTTCTAATGCCCCATATTAATTGATGCTCATTAATGACTCCTCAAATGCAGATTTAGATAGCAATATGTGAAGTGGTTACAGTTTCCTCCTTTATATTCTTACCAACTTCTATTCACATGTGTGAATTCCTAATTAGTGTATTTGAAATGTTAATAACCATGGCAGGGATGTAGGTCCCTATTTAGGCTACACAAATGTTAACTATCCATCCCTCAGAGTTAGATTAAATTTAACGTAGAAACACACATGTTCATCTCAATATCAGTACTCAAGAGCTTTAAAGTAAATCACAGAAGGCCGGACGCAGTGGCTCAGCTTACGCCTGTAATCGCAACACCTGGGGAGGCCAAGAAAGGCAGATCAGTTGAGGTCAAGAGTTTGAGACCAGCCTGGTCAGCATAGCAAAACCCTATCTCCACTAAAAAGACAAAAATTAGCTGGGCATGGTGGCGGGTGCCTGTAATCCCAGCTACTCTGGAGGCTGAGGCACGAGAATCACTTGAACCTGCGAGGCAGAGGTTGCAGTGAGCCGAGATGGCGCTACCACACTCCAACCTGGGTGACAGAGTGAGACTCTGTCTCAAAACATAAAGTAAAATGAAGTAAATCACAGACAATATAACAGGGGTGCTCAGAGGTTGTGTAGAACAGTGGAAAGAGGCGTAGCTCTGAGGTCAGACAATGAGTTCGAATCCCAGCTTCTTTGTGGCAGTGGGCCAGTGACCACGTCTCAGAACCTCGAGTACAGTAGTCTTCCTTTATCCAAGGTTTTGCTTTCCAAGGTTTCAGTTACCCTCAGTCAACCATGGTCCAAAAATATTAAATGGGAGATTCCAGAAATAAACAACTTCTAGGTTTAAAATTACATGCTGTCCCAAGTAGTATGGTGAAATCTCACGCCTTCCTGCTTAGTTCTGCCTGGGACCTGCATCCTTCCTTTGTCCTGCGTATCTAAGCTGTCTACAATTTCTAGGGCCTATTAGTCACTTCATAGCTATCTGGGTTATCAGATAGATCCTCACAGTGTATACTCATCTTGGTATCACAGTGCTTATGTTCGAGTAACTCTTATTTTATTTAATAATGGCCTCAAAGTGCAAGAGTAGTGATGCTGGCATATTACTATGTTCTGTTTTATTATTAGTTATTATTGTTAATCTCTTACTGTTCCCAATTTATAAATTATACTTTATCACAGGTATGTGTGTGTAGGGAAAAATAGTATATATAGGGTTCTGTACTATACACGATTTCAGGCATCCACTGGGGTCTAGGAACATACCCCCTTTGGATGAGGGGAAACTGCTATACTTATATTATGTACTCATAATAATGCCTACCTTACATGCTTGCAGTGAGGATTAAATTAGATAATATTTATAAAGCATCTAGCTCAAGGGCTGGCACTGAGCCATCGAATACATAAAGCCAGTATTATTAACCTCAGTTACTGGCCTGTAGCAAGATGCTCAATAGACCCGAGGAGAATGAGTGAAGGGGAGGCTGCCTGGCATGGGAGGAAGAGGTGGAAAAGGTGCAGGGGTGATAGATAGGATTCTTGGCTGGCCTCTGGGGGCCCCAGCTGAGTGGGAATGGAGAGGAAGTGGGTTGATGGAATCCCATTATGTGCAGAAAGAGGGGACCTCTGCTTGGGTGGAAAATGAGGAAAAAAGGCAGCACTCAGGTCTTGGCAAGAATAGCCCGGCCTCCCTTCCTTCAGCCCATCTTCTGAACTGGAAAAAGGCTGTTGGGTGCTGTATGAGAGGTGAGGCCTACCAACGAGAGTCATCATCATGTAAACTCTCTACCATCCGGGCTTGGTCAGTAGCATTTCTACTGCCCCCAAAGCCAAGGAAGAATGATGCCCCTGATGGTTCTTCCCATTTAGAAGGAACTACAGTTTACACACATTACCTTATCTGATTCTCAGATGTCCTCAAGTGATGTTATCATGATCTATCATTATTTTCCCTGCTTTATAGAAGGGAAAACAGTCCCAGAGGAGGTAGGTGACTCCTTTAGCCAGTAAGTGACAGAGGCAGGATTTGAACCTGCATCCAGCTGATCCTGTTGCTCTTGCTGTAGAGGAGAGGCAGTGTATGGGTATTCTCTCAGCTTGCTTGGTATTCATTCCATTGGTTTTTACCTGGAGCTTGAAGACTGGAACTGGGTGGTGGAATGGCAGGTGTAGGGCCAGAGCTGGTAGAGTGGGTGGTGACAGTTCTGAGCCTTCTTTGCCCACCTGTCTGATAGCCCTTTATCTCTGTAATAATTGCCAAGAGTCCTGAAAGATGCCTCTTCCCTTCCCAGTTGCAAGGCCTGAGATTGAGCCCAGGGATCTTGCCAGCCTTCATTGACTAGTGTTGAAAATTATAAGAACTGACCCTCTTTTTAATTTTCCCTAAATTAAACACTGTGGAAGGATCAAATGGAAAATGACCAAGAGTCCTGAGAAAAGATTATCCATCTGGCATCTGATGGAACTTGAGAGGCAGAGCAGCATAGTAGTGGTGCCTCCTGCATCTTATAGCTGTGGGACCTTGGCCAAGCTTCTGGACCTTTCACAGTGCGTTTCATTTCCTTATATGTAAAACAGGGTTAATAATACTGGCCTCAGATGGTTGTGACAGTCATTGAGATTCTCCATGTTACTTGCATGGTACTAGGCAGGAGCTTAATCAATGTCCCTTTACATCCCCAGCAGTGGGCTTAAATAGCCCAGTAGGAGTATCAAACCCTCAATCAAATGTCTGGCATATAATAGGTGCTCAATAAGTATTTGCTGAATGAATAAGCATGGTTGCTTTGCTCTCTTTCATAAGTTTTCTAACTCCATCGCAGGAGGGTTAAGAGACCATTAATATCTTGCCTTTTCATGGGCAGAGATACTAATATTTATTGAGCACCAACTGCTTTATATGTTTTATCTAATCCTGCAACAATTCTGAAAATCTTTACTATGCCTGCATTTTAAATGAAGAAATTAGGGCCTTGAGAGGTTCAATGAGAAAACCAAGGTCACCCAGCTAATTGGTGAAGTTGGGGTCTGTAGGCAGAGCTGTGACTATAAAGCCTGTGTTCCCACCAGCAAATGCTATGTAGTGTTGAACATACACATCCCAGGTGAGACATGCCCTCTGCCTGGACTGAACATACAAGACCCAGAGCAAGTTCCACACCTTCGTGTCTGGATCTGGGGTCAGTATAGCTTCTGCACAATGAGCCACAGTGAATAAGGAAGTACAGAGAAGCAGCCTGAGGGCTGATGGGAGCACCAAGGCTTGGGAGCTGGGCTCTGTCTCAGACTTGGCCTCCAGCTAGCTGCTGCTTTGCAGGCGCAGGATTCAGTTTGGGTTCTTGGTGGTGGTGAGGAGGTATGTCAGGGAGAGCAATAAAGCAGTGATAAACATCCCTCATGGTAAATCCCCTATGGTGAACATAAGGGATTTGATGATAAGAACGAGGTCAAGATCCTGTAGGTGAACTCCACTGGTGTGGACCTGGGTGGCTGGTATGGAGCAAGAGGCCTTGAGCTTCCCAGTAAGGGCCTGGCTCTGAGCTAGACCCCCTTGGTTTGAACCAAGCCATACCACTCACCCTCTGTGTGACTTTGGACAAGAGATTTACACTCATTAAGGCTCAGTTTGCTCATCTGTTAGATGGGCATGATGCTGGTGACACCAACCTCATGGACTTGCTGTGTGGATCAAAATGGTATCAGACCCATACAATCTTCAGCATAGTACCTGGCTCCTATAGTAAGCATATAACAAATATTAGGTGCTATCATTGACAAAAAGGCCACATTTTACCCTCAACTTCATTTATTTCCTAAATGGATCCTGTGGGATGGTTTTGACAGATAAAACTGTTTACCAAATTCTTACCCCGTGACTTGGACTTGCAAGGACTGCTAGGCAGAATCTAATTTAACACTTGTTTAAATTTAACAGAAAGAAAACATTTGGGTTGGCTTTGTCAGGGTTTCCTTTTTTTAAAAAAGTATATTTTACAGTTTTGACTTTTGAGATATCAGGGTCTTGAGGGACAGACATCCTACATCTAATGTCTAGGCCTGAGAAGATCCTGTAAGAGACAGGTCTATGGGGTCAAATTGGCCTTTCAGACTGAGCCTGCCATAGATTTTCTGAGGATTTAGACGATGTGAAGGGGAGTTAACCCATCCCACATTGTAAATTATTTTTTCAAAGGAAGGATGAGGGAGCCAAGAAACAATATATCATGCTTCTTTTACATTTTGACTCGGCAAGAATTTAGCAATCTGCCATCCATCTCCAGCTCTGTTTGATTTGGGAGAATTTTTATTTTTTTTTTGGGTAGAGGGGAGAATGATTGTAAACCAAATGTTGAAAAGTAGCCTGTTGGTTTTTTGTTGCAGTGTAAAATATGGTTCATTAATTCGTTGCCCAACCTCCCTCCCCTGCCAACACCACTACCAAAGAAACAAAAGCTAATGTCCATGTTCCTGGACAGCAAGAGTTAATTTTCAGCCTTTGGTTAGGAAAACAGAATGGAGGGAACTTTGTGGACTTTATGCTTATAGCTTAGTTCTGCAAGCTCAGGAGATCACTGGTCAGCATCAGATGAGCTAAGATGCAGTTCTGCAACTGCTGAGGACCAGGTCCCGTTGGCAAATACAGTGAAACTGTATTTGTCTTCAAAATTTAGCATAAACAGTTGAATAGTTGAAAAACACAATACTCTCAAAATACAACGAGGAATAGAAGTGTTCCTGAAGGGGGCATAGAACTTAATAATATTGATGGGGATGATGATGATGATTAGACCTTTATAATATTGATGAGGATGAGGATGATGATTAGAACTTACTTATATTGATGATAATAATGATAATGATTAGAATTTTATACTATTGATGATGGTGATGGAAGAGGAGTAGGAGTAACTGCCATTTATGCAGCATCTATGCCAGTAACTTTCTGTACCTTATTTAATCATCATAACAGCAAATACCTGCTTGAAGTAGATTTTTTAAGCCTCATTTAATAAATATGGCAGGGAAAGGTCTCTGATATTAAGCATTTTGCCCAAGTCTACAGAGGAGTGAGTAGATCATCTTGAATTCAGATGCAGATCTGCATTTTCAAAGACTGTGCTTGAAACCCTGATGCTACAGTACTGTCCAGTGATTAAAGCAACATGGAAGGAAATCACTAGAATATAGTGTCATGCACGTTAAAACAATGGTGTTCAAGGTGCTTTGGGATACAGATGAGAGAGGCTCACCTTTGACCGGAATGCTGGGCAGGGTCTCCTAGAGGAGGTTCCACTTAACGTTGGGCCTGGGGTGCGAGTGAGCAGGAGTTTCCACTAGTGAGGAAGAGGAGTGAAGGATTTACCAGCAGAGGGCACAGCCTGTGCCAAGGGACAGCGAATGGGAAGTCAGAGACAGAGTGAAATGGTCAGGTTAATTGTAGAGGGTGGCACAGATCAGGCCTAGGTGTGCTGAACTAAGTAAAATCAAATTTCTCTAATGGAAACCCCAAAAAGTGGTTAAAACACAATCTCCCTCTAATCATTTACCACATGGTTTTTAAATTCTGTGGGTAGTTTACCAAAAAGGCCTCTTAGGATTATATATAATGTCCACATACTTGATTACTGAGAAAGGAAACCAAGACTATATTTAATCACAAACTGTACAGTGTTAGAAAGAGTCCTGCTACCCCGTCTTGTCACTGCCCTGAGTGGCAGTAATTTATAGCTTGAAACAGCAGCTGGAGCAGGAAGGAGCCTTTAAAGCAGTCACATTTGTTGGTTAACTTTGGTTAACCCAGAGGTCAAAAGCAGTTTCTGTCTAGCACATTAGATAACTTTTGAAACGTTTGACATATTGCAGGTAGCATTACAGGAACATCCATACTTGTGATAAAAGGAGTTATTTATGAGGTAGCTGTGGTTTCAAATGTAAAGGAGAAAAAAAAAGTCCTGTAAATTACGAAAGCTTTGGTAACAATCCCAAGTTGGATGTTGCTGGCATTTCTGAGAGGGTGAAAGGGAGATTAGCCAGGAATAAAATGGGAAAGTCCATTTAAGTACACGCTGGCATCCCAGTGGCATTACCTGCTGATTGAAAGACCATTATGGAGAAAGGATTAATGGCTTCAGCCTTCCCATTAGTTGTCTTTTATGTCATGAGTTGCTGTGAAGAACTCTACTATTGGTGCTTTCCAGCTGACCTCTTATTGTCCAGAAATAAGTGAAGAAGATCTATTGGTTCCAAACACATGATCACGGAGCACTTGTAATCTATTTGTTTTCTGCCTTGGTTTATCAAAGCTAAGAAAGGGGTGCTCTAAAGTGGAAAGGTAGAGACCTCAGATTCAGCTGCTTTCTGAAGTCTCTCCTCTTCTCCCACAGAACAGTCATTGTGGTATTTAATAAAAAAAATGCATGCTTTGGGGGGAATAATGACTGTTTTCTAAAACACCCTTACCTTAAATGCTTGAAGGTTTTGCTGGAATGCTAACCTTCCAGCATTTAAAGAATATATGACTAAGTTAAGAATTATTTTTTAACTCATGTTTTGGGAAAGTTGAAGTTAATTGGAGAGAAATAAATTTAACTTGACACCATTAGATTTCTTCTTCCTTCTTTCCTTCCTTGTCTACATTCAAGTCACACACCACATAATGTAGTGATCTGGGAACTGGCCTTGGAATAACACATCCTGCCAATGCCATTTTTAGCTAGAGATCTGGGGCAGGTAATGTTACCCTTCTGAGCACTTTCCTTAGCTCCTTGTAAGATTGCTATCAGGAACAAATGAAATTCTACGTATAAGAGTCCTCTGAACATTTGTAAAGTACTGAGCAGATGTACAGTGGTGAATATAAATTCCCTGAGGGCAGGGGCCGTCTCTGATTTAGGCCTCTTCATATTGCCATTACCAAACACAGGGCCATTTGTTGACTCAACGAGGCAGTCAGCCAGTAGACAACTTTATCTCATCAATAGCCCAGTTTTTATTATGTGTCCAGTGTGTTTCCTGTCTGGAGCTTTGATAGTTTTTAGAGCTAGAAGCCAATGATATGGTTTCTCAATTAGGAGATGTCTGATAATTGGCCAAGGAAATGGGCCAAGATGTTATTAATTTTCTGCTTCCTTCACTTGACTATATGCTCCTCCAGGCCAGGGGTCATGTCTCATTCATCTTTCTATCTCTTAGCGACTGAGGCTTAGCACAATGCTTTGCACTTCTCCGTGAACAGGCAGTGCTTCTGGATGGAATGCTCAGTGGCCCTGGGCTGTCCTTTTACTGCCATCCCAGACCCATTGCCACTCCCTGTTCTGAATTGAGATCCGAACTTCAGCAGGTTTGTGGACTTGCTCTTCTTCCACTCTAGGAATACCCTATCAGGTACCAACACTGCAAGATGGACCCTTCTACATTCTGCAGTGAGTTCATTGCATAATCGCTATTGCCCACTTTAGAGCGCAGACATCCTTCTAACTTCTGCAGATGTCATTGAAGTTTTGTTTTTTTTTTTTAATTATATGGCTGAATCACTTATACATGTGTGGTGACCACATCTCATCTTCTAGTGCAAGCTGCTCTGGATAGCCATCTTGGGCATGGCTGGCTCAGAGAAGTGAGTGGTCCTAACATTGAATAGAGAAAGGAAGGAGCCACATTGAAAGTACAGTTGTAAATCAGAGCCTGAAGGTGCAGGTGCTTTTGGGAAATGAGAGTTTTCTGAACCTACAGGCAAGAAGAAATACGTCATAGGAGGAAGTTAATATTTCATTAGTGTGTTTTTAGTGTTCATGTGACATGGATTGCAAAGGAGGAAACTACTGAGTCTATAGATGTTGATTAGTTACTTGTTCCAGTGTTTATATAGTTCCTGTTGCTGTGGCGCCCATGTAGACAGGCATTTAGACTTGATCACACATTCAGAAGGTTCACAGTTGGTCTACTACAGTGCTCTTCTGCCTAAACACTACTAGATTCTCCGTAGCCCTCCTTCCAAATCCTGGCTCCCTCTTCTGTTTCCGGTCTCAGCTGAGATTTTACATCCTCAGGGAAGCCTTCCTTGATATCCCCCAGAGAATATATAGTTGGCCCCCCATATCCATGGGTTCTGGATCCATGGATTCAACCAACGTCAAATGGAAAATATCAGAAAAAAATGTGTCTGTGCTTTATGTGAGCAGAATTTTTTCTTCTCATTATTCCCTAGACAATAGAGTATAGAATCTATTTACATAGCACTTACATTTTATTAGGTATTATAAGTAATCTAGAGATGATTTAAAGTATACAGGAGGATGTGCATAGGTTATATGCAAATACTAAGCCGTTTTATTTCACAGTCTTGAGCATCCATAGATTTTGGTATCTGAGGGGATCCTGGAACTAATCTCCCATGATACTGAAGGATGACTGTATCTGGCTTGGTGCTCCAGAGCCCCTTGCACCTCCCCTTAGTGACTTTCCTCACACTGAGCACCATTTATGGCCATTACCTTTTTACTCAAGGCTCCTTGAGGCCTGAGTGTGCCCACTTGCTCCCCAGTGTATTCCCAGTGCCTTGCAGGGGGCGTTGCTTCATAAATACTGACTGGATTGCTGTTCAAGGAAATCTCCATGAAGGCCATAATATTAATCACATCTTTCACTAACGTAGGTTTCAAACTTTTGTTTGTCCTTGTAATTTTTTTGTTTTAATTTTTAAAATTTGGAATTTAGCCTGAGTGCAGTGGCTCGTGCCCCTAAACCTAGCACTTTGGGAGGCCAAGGCAGGAGGATCGCTTCAGCCCGGGAGGTTGACACCACCCTGAACGACATAGGGAGACCCCGTCTCTACAACAAAACAAAATAAAACAAATAGGCGTGGTGGCACATGCCTGTAGTCCCAGCTACTCGGGAGGCTGAGGTGAGAGGATTGCGGGGGCCCAGGAGGTGGAGGCTGAAGTGAGCAGTGATTGTGCCACTGCACTGCAGCTTGGGTGACTGAGGGAGACCCTGTCTCAATAAATAAATAAATAAAAATAAAAATTGGAATTTTACTAAGGAGCAAATTTCTGCTTTAAATTCATTTCATATAATACCCTGGGTCATTGTCTGAAGGAAGAAGGACCAGGTTGATTTCCAGAATGCCCAAATCACTCCTTAAGTTTCTGAACCAGTTGAGAAGCAGTTGTCTTTCCCAGATTCTTTTCACTGTGGCTGGCAGTGGCTTCCAACCTTTGCTGCACATTAGAATCGTGTAGGCATCTTTTAAAAATCCCTGTGCCCGGGTCAGCTTTAAGCCAATGAAATCAGATATATGGGGACGAGAGCATATTTTGAGGGTCCTAGGTGATCCTAATGTCCAGCAAAGTTAAGGAATACAGGAGTATGGATTATTTTTTCGAGAGGGTGGTATGCCAGGTATATAGCCCCTAAGAAATAAAAACTTTGCTATTTTCCTGAAATATAGAGAAACAAAACTTAAATATATACTTTTGGAGAACACATTCTACATTCTATTTTAATGAAAACATTTCCAGGCATATCAGAAACAATGTTATTCACAAAAAACAATGTAAGTTAAAAGAAATACAAATGGGCTTCTACAGTACTTTTCAAAGTATGTGCTTTGGATTTGGATTCTGATTTTACAATTCGCCAGCTGTGTTACCTTGAATAGGGAACATTATACCTCTCTGAAACATGCAAAATTAGGGATGAAAACACCTACCATGGAGGGGTGTTACAAAGATTAGAAAGAATGTCTTTGGAGGATCTAGTACTTAATGTTGGCTCCATTTCTCCTTCTCTTTCCTGCACGCTTTGAGTTAATGCATTCAGCTTTGTTTCCTAAACCCGTCACCACAAACAAGCCTGCTACAAGGATTCCTGAAGTTTAGAGACATTGACTTCTCCAAGTACTTTCTCAGTTACCAAGGATGATTCATTCAGTGGGTTTCTACACTCATTTTCTTGTGAAGGAAGAAACGTGAGTGGGAAGGGAGGAAGTTAGGAGTTGGACCTGAGTATCCTGCATACAGGAGTGTCTGAAAGTGCACCGTTGTGATCCGTCCATCTTTTAGGAAGAGTTGGATGATGATTTTCTGGCTCTGTAGTGACTCATGAGCCACACAGGGAAGGCAGGTTTTTATTCATTCAGTCATTTGAGCAACAACTACATGCCAGACCAAGAAGTATCAGGTTATACCATTTTTCCACTCTAAAGAACCAGGGGTCCTTAAGTAAAAAGGCTAATTCCACGGTTTGGGCAGGGAAGGTACAAATTAAGCCTGGAGCACTTTGTTGTACCAGAAAGTATGCAAACATGATCAGTGATGTCAAGAAGACAGAGAGAAACCAGCTTGAAGGTCTTCTGTTGGCCAAATCTGGGACAATCTGAGTGATGGAATTGATAAGGACAGCAATGGATTATAAGCCATTGAATAAAATATGAAGCCACAAGTCTATTCTGTGACAGGTAGGTAAGTATGTAGATAGATGGATGGATAGATAGATAGATAGATAGATAGATAGATAGATAGATAGATAATGTAGAGGAAAGGAAAGGGCTCTTCCTTTCAGTGTAATGCCAACTGATATATGTGACGTGTGATATATGTGGAGGAAGTAGTGAATTTGTAAAGTCATCATTTTGCAACCCTAGAATTGTTGGACAAAAATCATCAATGGATGTTAAATCTAGAGAGAGAGGGGTTGATAAGGAACAGGATATTTGTATGGGTTTAAAGTATCTCCCCACATATTGCTTATTGGCTAAGACTGGGCAAATGGTAACTATACAGTGGAAAAAATGGACAACATCTCAGCCAGATGATCAGGTTAATATCACGAATGAGAAGCAGATGGACATCACAAGGCATCCAGGTGTCCAGATGCAGGTACGTGATGCACTGGGAAGGGCACAGTATCATTTGTGTAGTGTTCTGCCCAACACTGCATAACCCGAATTTAATCCGAGAAAATATCAAGCAAACTGAGTGAGGATAACATAATACCAGTTCTTTTTGCATTATAAGGTTGTGTGCATGACAGGCTTTCTAACTGCAAAATGTGTAGACATAGCTGTGACATTTTCATCTAAACCCTGCCATACCTCCAGGGCTTTGTATTGATCATAAGGCTTTGTTCCCTTCAATGTATTAGACACTTGTGTTTATAAACCATGTACTCATGAGCCTCCGGGTGCCAGACACTGTTCTAAGTACTTTACATGCATTATCTCATTTAACCCTTACAAAATTATCTCCATTTTACAGAGGAGGAAACTGTGGCAAGAAGAGGAGGCAGAGTGAAGATTCAAATTCAGGCATTCTGCTCTCAGTTTATGCTCTCAACCAGAGCCCTCCAGTGAAATCTTTTTTTTTTTTTTTGAGACGGGGTCTCGCTTTTTCACCCAGGCCGGACTGCAGTGGCGCTATCTCGGCTCACTGCAAGCTCTGCCTCCTGGGTTCGCGCCGTTCTCCTGCCTCAGCCTCCCGAGCAGCTGGGACTACAGGCGCCCGCCACCACGCCCGGGTAATTTTTTGTATTTTTAGTAGAGACGGGGTTTCACCGTGTTAGCCAAGATGGTCTCGATCTCCTGACCTCGTGATCCGCCTGCCTCGGCCTCCCAAAGTGCTGGGATTACAGGCGTGAGCCACCGCGCCCGGCCGAAACCTTTGTCTCCTGTGCCCAGCACCCTGCCCGGCACGGTCGCTGCAGACCTGATAAATGTCTATAGAATGAATGGTTGGAAAGAGTGTTTAGAAAGTGTAAGGGCTCTGCAACTAGAAGGACCTGACCTAGAGAATCTTCACTCTTTCTTCAGTCTCTACATTCAGCTTTTCTGAGCCTTGGTTCCCATGTTTGATAAAAACAATCTTGGCAGAGAAGAGGTATTCAACAAATGGTCATGATTCTTCTTCTCCTTCTCCTTTGTCTTTTTGTTCTTATCTTTCCTTCTGAACACTTCCTTGTGTATAATGTTAATACTACTTTTAACCAGGCATTTCTCCTCTTTTGTGTCTATTACGATTTTTATGTACCCTTTTTTTTCATACTTGTGATGACTTATTTTACTTAAGTGCCTCCACTTAGATTTTCTTGAGGGCAAGAGCCACGCCATTTTCATCTTCGTGTCCTTATTGCTCTGTATGATGCATAGCCTTAAGAGCAGGGCCATTGCTAGCCCATCTCTCACTTTGGTGAAATTTAGAAAAAGGCAGTTCCTTTCAGAAAAAGCTTTGCAGGGAGGAGAGCTGGTCAGCGGATACCTGTATGTGAAGAAAAGGCACCCTGTCCTTGGAGGGTCACATTTCTCTGTTAGGAGGCACAGCTTGGCAAGTGAAGCTGTCTTCTACCTCCTACTCTTCCCCACCGCTGGGCATTTTGTGTAATCTACAAAATAAATGATTAAGGGGGCTTGGCATGGTGGCTTATGCCTGTAATTCCAGCAGATTGAGAAGCTGAGGCCAGAAGATCATATGAGCCCAGGAGTTCAAGAGCAGCCTGGGCAACAGAGTGAGACTCTATCTCTACAAAAAATAATAAAATTAGCCAGGCATGGTGGAGCGTGACGATTGTCTCAGCTACTCAGGAGGCTGAAGTGGGAGGATCACTTGAGCCCGGGAGGTAGAGACTGCAGCAAGCTGTGATTACACCACTGCACTCCAGCCTGAGCAACAGAACAAAACCCTATCTTTAAGGAAAAAAAAAAAAAAAAAAAGATTAAGTGCAGCAGCCATGCCTATGAGCTACTCAGGACATATAGAATGAATGAATAGGTACACAGATGACACCTCGTTCCTGGATTCCTTTATCTTTTCAGACTTCGGACTCCCCTTGTGCCACAACTCACTTAGCCAGAGAGATGATCCCAAGGCTGCTTGTTGAACTGTGGGAATGGTTGCTCCTCTGTAGCAATCCTTGAGCGAAGCCCAAGGGAAGGCTAAACCTCAGCCCAGGCACTGACACCCAAACTCAAATTACCCTTCCCAGGTTAGAGCAATTGGTCTCAGCTTGGATACAGCTCAGGGCAAGCCCCTGTGCTTCACAGCCTTGCTCTTTAAGAAGTCTGTAGGGGAACCCAGCTCCACTGGTCCCTCACCAGTGTGGTCTCCAAGCCCTTCCTGGAGAGCCACTCTCCCCCGGCCAGGGAAAAGAGCTCATTTGGTAACTGCTGGCATTAGCAGAGCAGATACCGGGTGAGAGCACTGTCTCTGCAGGCTGGAGGTGGAGTCATGTGGTTAACTGCTCCCCACCCCCCAAGCTGGCTGGTCACATTTGCAGAGAGAACCTTGACTTTGTCATTTGATTATAGGTAGAGACATTCCTACTTTTCACTTGTGATTTATTATTGTTCTTTTTCCATTAAAATAATTTTCTTCTAAGATGCAAAGTACTATTTGTTATAGAAAAGTTATGATAATGCAAACAAAAAGAAAAGAGAGAAACCGATCATACAACTCAGACATAATCTCTATAAATACCAGAGTTTATTCTTTCAGTCTCTGTCTTTTCTGCACACAGGCACACACACATATACACACATACACAACATAGCAACATCTTCATTTACTCATTGCATTTTGGAGACTTCATTCATTGCTTGGAAATTTAGAGATGATATTGATTTGTGAAAGCAGTTGAATGATCTAGGAATGTAAAGTATTATTAACATGTTGGGAATGGAGGTGAGATTATACCTTAAATTCCACAGATATATGCTTCTAGTCTCTCATGCCTGAAATAAACTTGCTGGAATGTGAGTCCTTTATGCCAAGCATTTGATACACAAAGAACCTACTTCCCAGGAGATTGGCTAAACCAAGCGTGTTGCGTTCATCTTTATGATGAAATACAGATTTCCCATTAAAAGGAAAATCTCTTCCTTTCAAAAGGTTGAAAAAGATGATACTTACAAAAAAAGGAAGAAGAAAAAAAAAATCCCAGCTGGTTAAATTTAGGGTGCTGAAAGAGATCCAACTGGCAGATAATCCCTGGCCATGGGCCCACAGCGTTTTCATTTGATTGTGCATTGGATACATTTTCATTCATTTTAAGCCCTTGCCTTTCAGTATTTTGTTCCTTGGAGACAGGCAAACTAGTATCAATAGCTCTCTTAGCCTACGTCAAATGGTTTGATTTACTTAAGTGGTCTATTTCGTTATTCCAGTAAGGAGGAACTTGTATTTGTTGATGCATTTCTGAGAATGATTGTGCAAAGAAATGCTGAAATTCTAACCATTTTTCTTCTATCCTCTCAGTGGTTTCCTTGTTTTAAATGGAAAGATGTTGGATAAAATTGTGAGTGTGGTTCATGGGATGAGGGTGCTCTGGATGCAGAGTCAGGAGACCTGGCTTCTCACCCAGCTCTGACACTGACATCATGGACACAGCCTTGGCCAAATCTCCTAATTGCCTTGGGCCTTAATTTCCTTGTCTGAAAAGTTGGGATAATCATCTCTTCTCTGCTTTTCCCACAGGGGTGTTATAAGGATAAAATGACCTAATTCAGTGTCTCTCAACCTCTCTTGCATATTAAAATTACCTGGGGAAGTGTTAAAAAAAAAATACCTTTTGTTAGGCCCCACCCAGACCAATTAGAATCCAGGGTGACCTGGGCTTTGGTAATTTTTTATATCCCAGGAGATTATATTGTGGAAGAAGGGTTGAAAATCATCGAACATCCAGGAGATAATATACTGGAAGGCCTGAGAATGCAAATTGTGGGAAAATGTTAAAACGACCCACATTAGTATGGTCCTCTGCAGTTTTCAAATGATGTCACTTGGAGACTTGTTAAGGGTCTATAAGGCAGTAGACTTCAAACTTTTTTGACTGTTAAACTAAAAAAGATCATATCTTGGTATACACATGCAATAACATGTAAATACACTCAGTCCCATGTAAATACAGCTTTCACGGAACAATACTTTCTGTGTGTGATTCACTCTAATATTTTTTCTTATTTTCTATTTCGTTGCATTTTAAACTAGTCCATTTCATTTCTTTCATTGTATGTGGGTGCAGAGCCATGGAATTGATTTAATGATCTGTTGTACAGTCCCCTGACCTATAGTTTGAAAACCACTGATGAAGAGATGGCCTATTTCTGGGGAGCAGGCTTACCCATTGTTTAGTGTTGATTCCTTCTAGTACCAGAATCAGTCTACTGTTGCCTGGATCGACTTTCCCACTCTCCCTCCCTTTTATACCTTTACTTGCTACATCAAACATACCCAGCAGGGTTGTCCTGGTTCTACACTTATTTGGCCCTTAATTGGGTGACTTAAAGCCTTGCCTTCTCTTCTGCATTCTAATCTCTGAAGTGATAGATCTCAAACATTATACTTTATTCCTCACATGAGATTTGTGAAACAAATTCAAGACATATTATCAATCGAATTACATATAGTTTACTAAATAGATTCTTAGCAAAAATACAAGAAGGTGCAGTTCATAGGTTGCTCTAGCTGCAACATGGTGCTAGTGATAATTTTGGTCCCTCCACTTTGGAGAACTGGGGAGCCCCCAGGCCAGATCGTAGAGGAATCATCTCCCTCTTGTTCTGCCAGATCTTTTCTTCCATGCTTCCTGGTCCTCCTAGGCAATTGTGCTATCAGAAGTAAGTTTGTTTCAGCTACAGAGAATTCTCAGCTTCTCTCCCACACTCATTAAAGTTTGGCTGTCATAGCCCAGACACATCCTCTGTGACATTTCTTTATCCCTGGCTTGGTACTGCTTCTGTTGGCTGGTGTGTGGCTCTGGGCAGGTGCTTGAGGCTTATCCACCGTTCTCTCTCAGGACACACACACTATAATATTCAACCTAATCAAATAGCTATTGGTTCCTCCTCTCTGCTTTACTGCCAAGGGGACTAGAAGGTTTGGGTATAAATTTGGGCAGGAAGAGAACATCTTCCAGATATAACTGTCTCTGAAAACTTCCCCCAGCTTTTTTCCCCAATGTCTGTTTAACCAGTTTTGCGTCTGCTTAATTTACGCTATATTGCCTCTAACTTTGTTTGACAGTGGCACAGAATCAAATGTATTCAAGTTAAAAAAATGTTTTCGTGGTGTACAACATGATGTTTTGATATATAGGTACAGTGTGGAATGGCTAAATCAATTTTCAACATATACTAATTGAGCATATACCTCAACTTTTGTTTTTGTCATGTAATTTTTAAGGCAATCTTTGAAGAAAGATATTACAATTTCCACTATATAAAGGAAGTAACAGAGGCTCAGAGGGGTGAGATGATTTATATGACTATTAAGTGTCAGAGGTAGGATTTGAATTCAGGTATTTAGATTCTAAATCATGGCCTCTTTCTTCTACATCCAAGCTCTGTATATCTGTGACAGGCACAGGTCATCCTTGCTTCCTCAAGGCATGTTGGATCCAAGACAGAAAAACTGGTACGGAGGATATCCTAATGCCAGGCGTGATCTTGTCAAGGGTTGAGGTGGTGGATACCACCATATGCCTGGCTCCTAATGGAGGGAGTAAGGCTTCACCAGACCTCTGACCCTTCTGAAGCCATACCTTTCACAGTCAGGTTTGCCTGAAGCTACCATGATTCACCAGCATACCAAATCCTTCCTGCCAGTAGAGGCTGCATTAGGCTGGGAAAGGAATCTTGTGAAAAAATAGATCTACTTCTCCTGACCCGTGTTCTCCAGGGGATTCAGGGAGTCCTCTCTCAGACGGCTGTCTCGGTTCCACGGTGATAGGCGTCCTGAGTAAATACTCTGATAGACTAAACACACGTTGCCCATGTTGGCCCAGGAGCAGCAGTCCGGGAGCGCACCCAGTACAGTTCCCTGTGCGGCAGCCCAACTTGTTAATCATCGCGCTGGCAGGCTAGCCAGAATGGGGATATTTAGCTTGGGGCTTATGCATTACCGTCTATGCTAATATGGCATTCTTAGAACTATAATTTCCGTTCTGACCTCCATGGATACTCCTTATAGAGAACACAGACATAAAACAATTCTTGAAATGTCAGGAAGAAATTGCATCTAATGGAGGGTACCTCTGCCAAGGAAAACATACTTCAGTGTTAAAGCATTCCCATCCAAACAGGGAAATTTGAAAACTGCTCTTGGGTCTGCATTGAAGCCTGAGCATTTTTCCATGCCCTTTAATAACCTGTAATGTATGTACCAGCCAGCTCCACTGCAGGCTCCCCATCAACCAAGAGGGCTTACTGTGAAGGAGGTGGGGTGGCTGGCAGGAGGTGATAGCTGAGACCTGTGTGAGCTGGTGTCAGCTAGAAGACCTTCCTGGGGGCTAAAGCAAGAAGATTTATAATGGGAACATATACCACATGCCATAATGTCCTACCTGCATCTGTTACAGCGGAGAATATGATCCCCAGTTGGGTCTTGAACCCTTGGCCCTCCTGATACCCGATGCCAATGAAGCCTATCCTCCACCCTTTAGGATTTCATATTAGGAGACACACAATCTGTCTTCTAAAATCATGCTGGTGAACAGATACCACTTAGTAATAATAATATTATGTTGCTAATAGTTGCTGTCATTATGAGTGTTTGTAATATGCCAGGAATAAATACTTTACCTAAATTATCTCATTTTTACCCTGTCAATAACACTGCACTGGGTACTGCTGTTTTCTCCATTTTACAGAGAAAACTGCCGCACAGAATCGTTAGATCACTTGGCCAAGGTCACACAGGTAGTAAGTGACTGACGTGGAATTTAAAATTGATTTAGCCATTCCACACTGTTCTAGACCCGTACAAGTTGATCCACTGAGATAACAAAACAAACAAACAAAAAAGAAATTATCCTCTACACATTTCTATTTTATGTAGATGTTTTACAATAGATACTATAATAGTACAGAACTTCATGTATGTAAGTTCTGAATAAATAAACATACATATATAATAGAGGTTTGTGGTCCAATTTTTTTTTTTTTACTAATTTACAAACATTTGGAGATTGCTGTACTTAACTACAAAGTTCAATGGAAAGCAGAGAGTTTCTTTTCCTGATAACTGATATTGATAATATTATGGGAAATCTGATACTTCCAGAGGGTATAAGCCAGATATTTTTGTCTCATTTGCTCACCACCATATTCCCAGTACCAAGCCTAATGCCTAGTAGATGTTCAATAAAGAAGATGGCCATAAAGTTTGGAAACCAGTGAACATACGTAATGCTGACTAAATGTTTGTGTCCACTCCCTGCCGCCACAGATTCTTATATTGAAACCCTAACCCCCAATATGATGGTATTAGGAGATGGGGCCTTTGGAAGGTGATGAGGTCATGAGGACAAAGCCCTTCTGATTGGATTAGTGCCCTTATAAAAGAAGGCCAAGAGAGCTCCCTTATTCTTTCTGCCATGAGATTTACAGCAAAAAGAAAGCCCTGTATGAACCAGGAGGCGAGGCCTTACTGGACTCTGAATCTGCCTCTGCTGGTGCCTTGATCTTAGACTTCCCAGGCTCCAGAACCATAAGATTTAAGTTTCTGTTGTGTATAAGCCCCCTGGTCTATGATATTCTGTTATGCCAGCCTGAACTAAGACACACAGTAAATTTTTCATTGCTATGACATTATAACTCATGGTATGTTCTGTGACATTGTACGATATGCTTAATGATCTACCCTACATGTGCTCCAGTGTGCTGTGCAGAACTGCAGTGAGCCGGGTGTACTTTCCTCAAGCCCCGCTCAGGCATCTGAACCATTCCATATAATGAAGGCAGGAGTGAGCGCTTGCACAGAAAGGGGTTAGGGCAAGTCGGGGACATGGAAAAGAAAAAAGGAAAGGCTAAAATAGACGAAATCAGGTCCAAATTCAATTTCATCAGGTGATTTTTCCTGATTACCTATTGCTCCTTACCTTCTTACCAACGACTTTCTTTTTTCCCACTCCATTCCCCACCCCCTAGAGAAGGAAAGGTTTTTGCCTGAGTGGAGGTAATGGGGTAAGCTTCCATTAAGGTGGAAGATTTGATCCTGGCTTTGGATAGGCAGGAGAACAGCCACATTGGAATAATGTTTCTGTAGAAACCTGAACTTGTTGGCCGGGCGCGGTGGCTCACGCTTGTAATCCCAGCACTTTGGGAGGCCGAGGCGGGCGGATCACGAGGTCAGGAGATCGAGACCACGGTGAAACCCCGTCTCTACTAAAAATACAAAAAATTAGCCGGGCGTGGTGGCGGGCGCCTGTAGTCCCAGCTACTCGGAGAGGCTGAGGCAGGAGAATGGCGTGAACCCGGGAGGCGGAGCTTGCAGTGAGCCGAGATCGCGCCACCGCACTCCAGCCTGGGTGACAGAGCGAGACTCCGTCTCAAAAAAAAAAAAAAAAAAGAAACCTGAACTTGTTTCATTCTGTGAGATAGCCTGGTTTTCTGCCCATTTTGTGAATTAAGAAACAGAGGCTTAGAGTGTTCCAGCAGCTTGCCCAAGCTTACCTGGAGGGTTTCCTGTTTACAGGTGCTATTTTCTTTCAGCTCCACTCCTCCAGGAGCTGGACCACATTCACAGAATGTGTCTGGAAAGTGCCATAATTCCTCCAGGTGCAAAGGGCTTAGTAATTTACTCCTTCAGTCTCCTGCTTGGTTGTCTCAAAATTGAAAAGGTTTCATGCCATTTTCAGACATGCTTAAGTTTCTCAAAGGGGGTAGCCCGGGAACTTGAGACTTCAGTAGTTTTTCCTTCTTGAATGCCCCTGTCCAGCCAGTGCCCTAACTTGTACAAATCAAGGAAAATGGTTTGTGTGGGGTGGAGGTGGGGTGAATGTTTTCATTTTTCATTAGACAACATTTGTAAACATACTTGTTTTTTCTGGGTTGGTCCAGTTGTCTTTTTTTTTTTTTTTTAATTATACTTTAGGTTTTAGGGTACATATGCACAATGTGCAGGTTTGCTACATATGTATCCATGTGCCATGTTGATTTCCTGCACCCATTAACTCATCATTTAGCATTAGGTATATCTCCTAATGCTGTCCCTCCCCCCTCCCCCAACCCCACAACAGTCCCTGGAGTGTGATGTTTCCCTTCCTGTGTCCATGAGTTCTCATTGTTCAATTCCCACCTATGAGTGAGAACATGCGGTGTTTGGTTTTTTGTCCTTGCGATAGTTTACTGAGAATGATGTTTTCCAGTTTCATCCATGTCCCTACAAAGGACATGAACTCGTCATTTTTTATGGGTTGGTCCAGTTGTCTTGACCTTCGTTTTGTAAGTATCTTGAAAATTCCTTTCTTATCCAAATCTCTTAGAATCACCGCAGTTTCCAAACTTGGCTAAACATCAGAATCACCTGAGGTGCTTGTTAAACACAGGGAATGTCCTGATAGCCTCTGGAGATTCTGATTCAGTGGACCTGTTACCAGAAAGCAGTCCCGATCCAGCCCCCATGAGAGGATTCTTGGATCTTGCGCAAGACAGAATTCGAGGCAAGTCCACAGAGTAACATGAAAGCAAGTTTATTAAGAAATTAAAGGAATAAAAGAATGACCACTCCATAGGCACAGCAGCCCCAGGGCTGCTGTTTGGCTGTTTTTAACGGTTGTTTCTTGATCATATGATATGTTAGGGGTGGATTATTCGTGAGTTTTCTGGGAATTCTTCCTTTTAGACCATATAGGGTAACTTCCAGATGTTGCCATGGTATTTGTAAACTGCTATGTTGCTGGTAGGAGTGTCTTTAAGTATGGTAATGCAGTATAATTCACGTATAATGACCAGTGAGGACGACCAGAGGTCACTTTCATTGCCATCTTGGTTTTAGCTGCCTTCTTTACTGCATCCTGTTTTAGCAGCAGGGTTTTTGTGACCTGTATTTTGTGCCAACCTCCTATGTCATCCTGTGACTGTGAATGCTTAACCTCCTGGGAATATAGGCCAGGAGGTTTCAGCTCATTTTACCCAATGCCTATTCAAGATGGAGTTACTCTGGTTCCAAGGCCTCTGACAGACCTAGGGCAAGTTCCCCAAATGTTTGTTTTTAGCAAGTGCCACAGATGAATGCAAGGGCAGCCAGATTTGGGAGCCAGTGAGCTATCAAACACTTTTAAGGGGAATACGTGAGAGATTCCCTACAGGATTTAAGCTATTTTGAAACCACAGTGAAGGGAGCAGAAAATGACATTGAAATTTCATCAAAGCTATACACTTACACAGGTGAGATTACCACTCATCATGGGAAAGGATGATGAAAATACAACCAAAAGCCTTCATCAAACAATATTCTTTACTACATTTACTAGCAAATCCTAGCAAATCCAAAAATAGCATGTGAAATAAAGCCCTGAACTTTTCATCCTTTAGGAGCAAGAAGTTCTCTTTGCAGATTGGCTGAAGTAGAAGAAGCCTTGTGAGAGCCAGTAAGTGGTTCATTGTCTGTGGTCATTAGCAAAAGAATGACCATGGCTCACCTCAGAGGTCACAGAGAAGGGGGGTAAAGAGGACAGTTAATTTCTTTACCAGGATCTAATTTATCATTTGGGTTTTCAGAGAATGTGGGAAGTGGCTGTTGGGCTTGTTTTCTTTTGCAGCAAAGCTTTTTAGAGCATGACTATGAGGCAGACATTGTTCCAGGCACCCTGCACTGCTGCACCAAAGTCCCTTAAGAGCTGACATTCTTGTGGTAAAGACAGATAATAAACAACTAAATGAAATACTAATACAGATCATGTCAGTAAATGAAAGTGATATGAGGAAAATAGGGTAAAAGAGGGGGGCTGGAGAGAACTTGTCTGTGAGGAGGGGACAACTTTGAACGGAGGCCTGGCTGGCACATCAGATGCCATCAGGAGACCTGAGAGAGAATGGTCTCTCACAGAGAGGCAAAGGGAATAGGAATGTGTGCGGGAGGATTTCCCAGGGAGCCATGAAGGTGATGTTCTGAGCTCTACCCTATATGCCTCCCCAGGGGCCTAGGAGGGGCCTTAGCTATTTTGCATTTGTAATTTCTCTCAAAGACACCCCCCCACCACCCACCCCCGCCTGCCGCCCACTCTGCCTACCCACACCTACTTATAGAAGCTTTAGGCCCCATAAAACCTGCATCTGCCCCTGAGAACCAGAAGTACAAATACGCCGAAGTAGGGGACAAGCTTGGTGTAGTCTAAGAGCCTTAAGAAAAAAGAAAATTGGTGTAGACAGAGCTGTGCTTAAGATGGAGTTTGATAGTAGATTCATTCATTCATTGGTTCATTTCTTAAATATCAATTTACTGAGTGCCAGGCACTACTATGAAAAAAATAAGGTCCCTGTCCTAGTGGAACGTCCATTCTAGTAAAGAGAAACAGAAAATAAACAAACCTATATAATGTCCCAGGTGACAATGGTTAAAAATGAAATAGGCCAAGGGGGAATATAGAGTCAGGGTACGATGGGGTGGGAAAGTGTTGCTGTTTTGTAAGGGATGGGAAAGGAGGGGCTCTCACAGTTCTGGTCTGAGCTGAGATCCGGAGGAGGTGAGAGAGTGGGCCATATGGGGGAAGAATACTCCAGGCGGTGGAATAGCAAATAGAAAGGCCCCCAAACAGGAACATGCTGGGCCTTTTTGAGGAAGGTCCTAGAAATTGAGGAAAACAGAACTAGGTGATGGAGGACCTAGGTAAGGAATTTGGATTCCATTCTAAGAGCTGTGGGTAGCCTTTGGACAGCCAGTGCTCTAGAAGTCTAGGGAAGGAGAGAGCATGGGGCATCAGAGGCCTCACAGCTGACTTCAAGTTGGGCCTGGAAGGATCCAGTGGGCAGAGTTCAGCATAGAAAGAAGGCCACTGGCAGCCACTGCAGGGTCCCAGGCATGGAGCTAGGAAAGGTGACCTGTTTGAGGGCCTTTAACTGACCGGTGCTGCCTGGAGCTGGAGTTCTCTGAGGGAGAGTGCTGGGGATGAGGTTGCAAAGGTACCTTTGCCTGAAGCATGGAGAGCCTTGAAGCCAGGCCAGGGGAATTTGATATTTACTAATGTGAATACTTGAGTGCCCTGAGAATAGTGGGGACTCCAAAATTCCTGTCTAGGAGCAATTTGAGGATAGCTCTCGGGTGGAGGGTAGGGGTGATGGAAGGGGTAGAGGATTTGTCTTAGAGCTAGCAAGCAGAAGATTTTACCTAGGTTGTGTATTTACTTGAGGGTGGTTTTGGGAAGGGCCAGTGGTAAAGGTTTGAGGTCTTGCCCTAAAGCTACACTGCATAGCAAACACACTGTTTTTACTTGGATGGTATCCTATTTGGGGTTACTAAGGGGACGGGGATCAATGAAAATTATGGGGCATTAATCCTTGGTTCTGTCCTGGGAGAATGAAAATTACATAATGAAAGGTGTGATTTAGAAAGGTGGTCAAGAGTGAGTGTGGGGAGGCATTCACTCACTCATCCATTCATCCACTTAGCAATTCTTTATGAATACTCCAGTGTGCCAAGTGACAGAATGGAACTTGGATATTCCTGTGTTCACACTCTGTTCCTACCACTTACTACTTGTGTCATCTAGGGCAGCTTTTATTTAATCTCTTAGAACCTCGGTTTCCTTGTCTATAGAATAATAATATCAGCAGTCCCCTCTTATCTGTGTGGGAGATGTTCCAAGATGCCCAGTGGATGCCAAAAACCACGGATAACACTGAGCCCCATATTTCCTATGTTTCCTACACATGTGTACCTATGATAACAATAATAACTAATAAGATAGGACAATTATATTAATATACTTTAATAAAAGTCATGTGAATACAGTCATGATCCCTCTCTCAAAATATTGTTATACTGTACCACATGTAACTGAAACAGTAGAAAGTGAAACTGTGGATAAGGGGGGACTATTGTAACATGCCTACCCTAGTGGTGCTTGTGATTAGAGAGAATGTGCATACAGTGCCCAACCCAGTGCTTGGCACCTAGTAGGTGCTCAATAAATGGTGATGCCTACTGGGTTGCAGTAGATGGAGAGTACTGTAGGCAGAAAGTCATTACTGTGGCAGCACAGATTTCCCACAGTGAGGGCCTTCATTAGGACGAGGGTGAGGTTTGTAGGGCAGGAGATAGTTTTGAGAGGCTTGGAAGAACATCTTGAATAGGACTTGGGGCCTGAAGGATAAGATGATAATGTGAAGATAATATGAAGGTCTTCAGCACAGAAAATGTGGAACTAGATGCCCAAACAAGAAGGAAAATTGGGAAGAAACTAGACTGGGGAAGGAGTCACACTTCAGGTTGAATCTGGGGCAGCAGCCAAGTGGAGAGAGTCTCTAGATTTGGAGAATACAGTGGTTTGCAGGAGTGAGACCTGGGCTAAGCAGACACATTGATTTTAATATCACCGTGATGGCATACTAGTCAGGATATAAACTTGGTTGCTATAACAAAGACTCCCAGATACCAGTGACTTATGTAAGAGAGATGTCAGAGTAATCCATGCAGGGCTTTGGATCCTTGTCCTGTTGCTCCACTTTTACTAATCGGTAGCCCTCATTTGAATGGGCCAAGGTGGCACAGCAGTGTGCCTACATTCCACTCCCAGGGAGGGGGAGATGGGAAAAGGTGAGGGCACACCCAGCTCATTTGAGGGCACAACCTAGATACTGCAAACCCAACTTCTCACATTCTGCAGGCCAGACTTGGTCATGTGGTCACACCTAGCTGCAAGGGAGGCTGGACAATGTATACTTTATTCCAAGAAGCCTGGTTCTTAGCTACAGTTCTATTATTTTGGAAGAGGGAAGAACAGATATTCAGGACAGCTAGCAATGTTTGCCATAAGCAGTGTTAAATAAAGACCTGAGGTTGGATGAGAACATGGAGAAAAAGAGTGTGACAGAAGTATGGTCCGCCCTCAGTATCCATGGGTTTTGCATCCATAGATTCAACCAACCTGGGATCAAAATTATTGGAAAAAACATTGCATCTGTACAGGCATTTTTTTTCTTGTCATTACTTCCTAAACAATACAGTACAACAGCTATTTACATTGTATTAACATTGTATTAGGTATTGTAAGTAACTTGGAGATGACTTTAAGTATACGGGAGCATGTGCATAGGTGATGTCCAAATAGTATGCCATTTTATGTCAGGGACTTGAGCATCCTTGGACTTTGGTATCTGTTGGGGGTCCTGGAACCAATCCCCCACAAATACCAAGGGACGAATGTAATTAGTTGGATTCCATTACGGCAATGGAGAAAGACCTAAGAAGTTAACGAAAAATATGGAAGGCAGACAAGTAGGCAAAATGGGATGGTGCGGGTTGTGGGATGGAGCAGTGGTTAGCTGTGTCTGATCCTGCAGAATGCAAGAGAATTCCATTTGGTGATTAGTAACATATTGGGTGGGGACAAGCAAAGTCTGGACTGAAGAGGTTAAGGCATAGACAATTAGAGGCAGTGGACGTGGATTAGGCTAGAGAGGTTTAGCGAACACAGGGACCTTGGAAACTCCAGGGGCCAGCCAGGTTACATGAAATTAAGTTCAAATGTCTGAAGGGGTTTAAGATATTAATTTTACTTTTTTTCCTAATTAGGAAGAAGCTTTAAAAAAATCCTCTTAACTACAAGGACCTAATCCTTTTGGGGAGTTTGCTAATATGAGCATAAATTTTTTCTTTGGCAGTTTTTTTCCCCATCTCCCTCAGATAACCTTATCTCAATTTTAAATCAGAAATCTTATTTATAGCTTTTCTGGAGAGAATTATTTCAAAGGGGGCAGATTCTTTGCCCTTTGGACTTATTTTCTTTTTAAGAACAGATAAGTTATCCCTCCTTTTTCTCAGGAGAGACAGTTAAATTATTAATTTAAAAATAATGATTGTGAGCTGAAAGGGGGTGCAAATCAAAGTCGGAGAAATAAATCCAGCTGCTTCCTGTTTTTGTGTTTCTTCTTATTCTTCTTCTTTTGAAGGGAAACTAAAAATGCCAAAGTTTCATTTATCCCTCAGGACCAGAAGAGAACTTAGCACAGCTCACATCCTTAATAGACCTGGAGTGAAACCGGGAATGGCATGGCCTTCCAGGATCCTTCCTTCCACCCTCTAGCTTCCCCCAACCCCTACAGTAGCAGTTTCCATTTTTACCGTTATCCCAAGTACATTGCTAAGGAAGTGTGACTCAGGGGCTGTCTCGGCTAGAAGGCCTGTGAGCCTAGTTTTGAAGGCCATCTGAGTCCTAGGCCTTTGTGCGTGACCCATAATTATCTCTGCAAAGATGTGTCCATTGAGTACTTATTTGGGAAGAGAAGGCAGAAGGGCAGCTGCAGCCCTCCCTGCACCTGGTGACTCGCTCTGCTGGCCTCAGCCCGTGGGGATGAGGTCCATGTAGGTGGTGGTAGTTCTGGTGCTCCCAGCCCTGTTAGAGCATGCACAGTCTGGAGATCAGATGAGATGGGTTTGAGGCCTCTGAGCTTACACACACACTGGATCTTAGGAAAAGGAACTGTCACGGATGTTTCACAGGCATTGAGTGGGCAACTAGTCTGAGTCCCACAATGAGTCCCTGTCTCCGAATACATTTCTTCTGTATCGCTCTAGCTGGGTGACTGGTCCTCCTCAGCTGACCAGTCCCAGCAGAGCTCATTTCTAAAGAGGCCAGGGAGTCAGTGATCAGCAGAGCTCAGCCCTCAGGAAGCTGAAGAGGAAAGTGGATGGAACCAGGGGCCCCAAGACCAACAGTCCCAGATTCTTACCCAAGCCCTGGAAGCTAACTCATAGGGTTGTTGAGGAGTGATTGAGTTAACGCAGGTGAAGGGCTTGACATAGTACGTAGCACGTCGTAAGCATTTAAGAAACATTGGCTGTTATTTATTATCAGCTGGACCCAAGGCAGTGGCCCAAATTCCCTTAATTCCCACTAATTCAGTGTATCTGAGGGGTCCTTAATACTGGCATTGATTTACTTTGTGAATCACTCACAAACATTGTGATGCCTTGTGGAAAATGCTTGTGGAACCAACTCTGTTGAGAAAGACATTTTTAAAACTTACGTTTTTAAATATTTTGAAAGCAATAGATGGCTATAGTGAAAGAATTCGAACCTGACTGAAGAATATAAAGAAGTAAGTCTTCTCCCCCTTTCCCCTAATTCTCAGTCCTATTTCTTAAACATCAAAATGGTTACTTGGATATCCTTCTGAAACTTTAATGTAATGGAGTTGAAAACACTACCTTGCAGATATGCCAAGAAAATGTAGCATCTATTTTATTAATTAACTACTTTTCCTGAGTGCTGCCTCCTTCCTAGTTGGGGAGGGCCAATAGAAGTGGGTAATAGAGTTGAATTTAAGCCCCGGCCTCTGGACTCGGCATCCTCTGCTTCAGGTCTGGCTGGGCATCTTGGGCTGGTGTCTATTAAGGAAGCCTATGGCTGGTGAACTTGTAGGCAGTTCTCCTGGTAGAGATTATATGCAATGACAAATGTAGCAAACATCTCCTGTCACTATCGGCTCCTTCTGCATTTTCCTGAGAGCGGTAGCCTTGGGGTACCTTCCTGCAGCCTGAATGTGCTCAACTGCCAGTGTTACTATGTTGTTGTAATTTCATGCAACTGCAGGATCTTTGGGTATGGAGGTCCCTCTGTCCCCGAGGAATTCCTAGTGGGAAGTAGGGTACGTGCTCCAAGCAGCTTTCTCTTAATAAACATAACTCTGACCCTCTTCATCTTTCTGGAATTTCAGTCACATGTGGGAGATGAGAATCCATGATGCCAACAAGCACACCTCTTCTTTTTCCTTCTCCTGTTGCCCCAACAACAGAGGATGAGGACCCCCCCTTGCATCCTATTCTCCTCCTGCCCTCTTCTCCTGCCTTCCCTGAGGGAGTGGGGGAGTGGCTGCTGGGAAGGAAATGGAAAGCACATAGGTTGCATATCTTCAAAACATGATCTCCACTGCATGAAGTCTGTCAGTCTGTCTGTCAGTTGATCTGGCCATTCATTCATCTAACGTTTCTCTACATAGTGTTTTGTAACTTGCTCTTTCACCAACTGATAACTCTTTTTTTTTTTTTTTTTTTTTTGGAGACAGAGTCTTACCCTGTCGCCCAGGCTGGAGTGCAATGGCGCAATCTCAGCTCACTGCAACTTCCACCTCCGGGGTTGAAATGATTCTCCCACCTCAGCCTCCCGAGTAGCTGGGATTACAGGCGCCAACACACCCAGCTAATATTTTGTGTCTTTAGTAGAGATGGGGTTTCACCATGTTGGCCAGGCTGGTCTCAAACTTCTGACCTCATAATCTGCCTGCCTCGGCCTCTCAAAGTGCTGGGACTACAGGCATGAGCCACTGTGCCCTGTCTCAATAACTCTTAATGACTTTTCCATTGCAGCACTTACCAGAGTTCCTTCCTCGTTCTTTCTAACAGCTGTATAGGATTTTGTCATATAGCTATATCAAATTTTATTTACTCATTTTCTTACTGACATGAATTATTTATGGTTATGCAAGTATGTCTGAAAAATACTTTATGCCCTCTGCCTATGTTTTCTTTCCTCTTCCTTTGCAAATTTCCTTACTTGTCACCTAGTGTACAATCAATAGTATGACAGTTAACTTATTCTTTTTTGTGAGTCCCCCAGATACTCTCCATCCCTCCTGTACACCTGTAATCCTTTGCTTAAAAATTTGACAACAGGAACATAGGATTATGGTTTCAGGGGAAGAATCAGCAATAATGGTAGTTAAATTTTCAAATCCCTAGGTGCATATGTCTTCCTTAAGTGCATACTCTGAGTCCCAAGTGAGAGGAGAACATATTTTGAAAGAATTGTAAATTATTTCTCTTTGGCAAGAGGAAGGGAAGGAGGGTCAAATTATGTGGTTGATCAGTTAGGATAAATCCTGAATATGGTAGCTTCCACAATTAAAATTTTATCCTCTTACATAAAAGAGGTCTGGATGTAGGTGGCAGTCCAATGCTCATATAGTGGATCTATGCAATCATATCTTTCTGCTAAACCTATGTCCATAGTATGTAGTTTTTACCCTTAGGACCACAAAATAGCTGCTGGCACTCCATCCATCACATCAACATTCCAGGCAGGGAAAAGTAAAAGGGTAAAGGACAAATGATGCGTATGTCAGCTGTCTTTCTGCCTTTTTAGGAGCTTTCACAGCATCCCACATAACACTTCTCTTTACATCTCACTGAACAGAACTTGGTCACATGCCCACATCCACCTGTACCTAGGCACAGTGCCATCCTGAATAAAACTAGAGATCTGTTAGTAAAGAATAAAGGAAGAGTTGTGTATTAGTCTGTCCTCACACTGCTAATAGAGACATACCCGAGACTGGGTAATTTATAAAGGAAAGAGATTTAATTGACTCACAGTTCAGCATGGCTCAGGAGGCCTCAGGAAACTTACAATCATGACTGAAGGGGAAGCAAACATGTCCTTCTTCACATGGCAGCAGCAAGGAGAAGAAGAATGAACCAAAGGGGGAAAAGCCCCTTATAAAACCATCAGATCTTGTGAGAACTCACTCACTGTCACAAGAACAGCATGAGGGTTACCACCCCCATGATTCAATTATGTCCCACTAGGTCCCTCCCTCGACACGTGGGGATTAGGGGAACTACAAGATAAGATTTGGGTGGGGACACAGCTAAACCATATCAAGATGATACTGGGTAGACAGCTGGCAGTAACTGGCTCTCGTGATTTGATCCATGGTTTGGATTTCTCCTTTCACCAAGTGCTGACCTGTGGGATAATAGTTGCTACTCAGAGCAGAGATGTGCAATGGCTGCAGTTGATTTCCTCACCCTCCCCCAACATCTGGGTTTCTTCCTCCTTCCTTCTAAGGATCTTGCCTCCTGAATGATCAGGGAACCCCAGTGTAGCATTTGGCCATAATGTAGAAGCATATCACATGTTTAAAGTTTCTTTTTTCTCAACCTCCTCTTCAAAACTTACCTGTTGTGTGCACCATCTTTGCTGGGCACAGTTAGGCAGCTGGCTTGCTACCCGAATCAACATGAGCTTAGGAGCTAGGATTCACTGGCTTCCCATTCCAGCTCCAGTTCCCATTGCCCTCCTTACCCTTCCAAGTCCTTACCCTCCAGCTGTGCCAAATCCCCTGCCTTGGATTCTTCATGTCCTTCAAGAAGTCTAGACACTGGCACCAGCAGCCCCTTCAACCTGGAGTGTCCTCTTCATTCCTTCACTTCTTCTGCAGCCCATTCCTAGCATTCTCTGCTCATTTTAAATGACCCACTTTGAGCATCACCTCCCACGAGAAGGCTTCTCTAATCCCTTAGCATCACTATCCCCTTTTGACATCACAGAGTCCCCCAAATGCACTGCTGTGACAGCGTGTATCACACTGGGTCATCAGAGTTAACACACAAGCCCATTTCTCCCAGGTAGACCCTGCACTTTTCCAGGGCAGGACAGTAGATTTACCACGCAACCTCTTACATCTGAAAGAAACGTTGTTACTCGTTGTTGAATGAAAGAGAATGAATGACAACTTTTAGTACTTAGATCTACAGAGGGAATAAAAGAATTTTCCCTCTGGTGGGGAGATCATTTGGGAATGGGAGACCTTCCCACAGCCGTGTTGTGATGAAGGTATCTCCTTACTTCATCGAAGCACGAGCATGCTTGGAATTGCTGTTATATTAAACTTCCCAACAGCAGCTCTGGTCAAGACCGTCAAGGGAGAAAGTCTTGGTTTGTGCAGCTGAAGGGACTCATGAGACATCATCGGCCACTTCAATAAAATGCGGGGCTTTCTATAATGGTTTATTTTTGAATAGAAACAGGTCCTTGGCACTAATCCTGTTTGAATCCTGGAGCTCTGTTTAGCAGAAAGATGAGCCGGAGACCTCAGGTTACATTTGTTGCTCAAGTTTGACCAGATACTTGTGTAAGTGTGTCATGCCGGACTTTGCTTAAGTAATTAACATTCCTGTCAAGGATCCTTAAAAGGGTCCTGTGTTATAGAGCCCCTCAAAAGGCTGATTTAAAACTCTGAACTCTCAGCCTTTCCATTCATTGCCAATTACTGATATGCTTAAGTTTCATTTTTCTAAAAAAATACAGAAAGGATTAGGTTTTCCAGGAGAAATGTTTATTATTAGGAGAACCAACCTTGGAAGTAAGGTGATTTCGAAAGAAGAGAGTAAGTGTAGAAGTGGATTAGAGAATGTGTTGAGGAGGGAGTCTGAAAATATTTTTTAAATTAGGAAACAGGAGAATTAACATGACTATGACAGCAACTTTCAAATGTTTTAGGGACTGTCATGAGGATAAGCAATGTGATGTACCAGAGGGCTGAACTAGCATTTTCTTTTCTTTCTTACCTTTCCTCTTTCTTTTTTCTTTCTCTTTTTCCCTTTCGTTCTTCCCTCCATTCATCCTTTCCTCCTTTTTGCCATTCCCTCGTTTTTTTAAACTCCCCTTAAGCTCCTTTAATATTGTAAGGTCTGGAACAAAAAAATAACAAATACTGACAAGGATGTGAAAAACGGGGAACCCATACACTGTTGGTGGGGACATAAATTAGTACAGCCATTATGGAAAACAGTATGGAGATTCCTCACACAACTAAAACTAGAACTTCCATATGACCCAATAATCCTGTTACTGGGTACATATCCAAAGGAAAGGAAATCAGTACATTAAAGAGATGTCTGCACTCCTATGTTTATTGCTGCAGTATTCACAGTAGTCATAATATGGAATCAACCTAAGTGTCCATCAATGGATGAACGAATAACGAAAATGTGATACATATACACAATGGAATATTACTCAGACATAAATATAATCAAATCTTGTCATTTGTGGCAACATAGGTGAGCCTGGAGGACATTATAGTAAGTAGAATAAGCCAAGCACAGAAAGACAAATACCGCATGTTCTCACTCATATGTGGAAGCTAAAAAAAGTTGATCTCTTAGAAGCAGAGAGTAGAATCGTGGTTACCAGAGGCTGGGAAGGGTAGGGGAGAGTGGGAGAGGGATATGAAATTACAGTTAATGGATATGAAATTACGGTTAGATAGGAGGAATAAGTTCTAGTTTTTGACAGCACAGTAGGGTGATCATAGTTAAGAACAGCTCAGTGTACATTTCAAAATAACTAGAAGACAGAAACTGAATGTTCCAAACCCAAATAAATGACAAACGTTTAAGATGATGGATATTCCAACTACTCTGATTTGATCACTACGCATTGTGTACATATGTTGAAATAGGACATTTATCTCATAAATATGTACAATTATTATGTGTCATTTAAAAATTTGAAAAATAAAATTACCCAGCACTTTGAGAATCCCAGGCAGGAGGATCCCTTGAGCCCAGGAGTTCAAGACCAGCCTGGGCAACATGGCAAAACCCCATGTCTGCTAAAAATACAAAAGTTATCTGGGCATGTTAGGGTGCACCTATAGTCCCAGCTACTTGGGAGGCTGAGGTTCAAGGATCGCTTGAGCCCAGGAGGCAGAGGTTGCTGTGAGCTGAGATTGCACCACTGGACTGCAGCTTGGGTGACAGAGTGAGACTGTCTCAAAAAATAAATGAAATAAAATTATTTTTAAAAAGATTATGAGGTCTGTAAGAATAGGAGATGGATCTAACTTGTTAACAGAGGTCCTCTTCAATAAGTGAACAAAGAAATGAATGTTATTACAATGTGCCAAGCACTGAGAATATGGAGATGAAAGACATAAGCTAGAAAAGAAAAATGACAAACAGTTTACTGCAACCTGGAAATGTTAAGTACCTGGAGATGTACGTACAGAACTGCTAAGGGAGTGGGAGAGGGTAGGCATCTGCCCCTAACTGCAGAAGGAGGAGTAGGGGACTGAGAAAAGCCTCCCTGGAGTTGGTGATGATTTAACTGCATCTCACATAATGATCAGACATCCATCAGATGAGGGAGTGGGGAGAGTGCCTCAGGCAGGGCCAAGTGTGAGCAGAGCCTGGAGTGGAGAGTGTCACGGGAGGCTGAGCTACCTGTGGGAAAGTCAAAGGTGGGTCTGATGGGAGATGATGCTAGGAGAGGTCAGTGGGGCCACACAGTGTATAGCAAGTGAAGGAATGTGGGTTCCCTCTGGACGTGATGGGATACACCCATGGATTTTAAGCAGGAGGCCGACTGGTAACTGCGTGAAGGGCACCTCTGAGGGGAAAGAGAAAATTCAGGAGCTGTTCAGTAGACCAGGCAAGATGGTTCTCAAGACCAGGTGAAGGCTGGAACTTGGACATATAGGGTAGAGATTGGAGAAGAAGGGACATATGAGAAGTATTAGGACTTCCTTCTTGCTCGGGTTGGTTGACTAGATAGACGATAGTGCCTGGTGTACACTAGACAGTGAGTTTCTCAGTTATAGATGACATCTGTTATCTTTATACCCTTAATCTCTATATCGGTATCTGACACCTAGTAAGGCTTGAATTTTAATACTGTTTTCTTAATAAGTGCTTTAATTAATGAATTATTTCATGATAGTAACTTAATGTGCCATATGTGTCAAAGAGTGCTAGTTTTTTTTCTCCTAATATCTATTTCTCTTTTAGAAAAAGAATTCTGGGCTGGGCGCAGTGGCTCATGCCTTTAATCCCAACACTTTAGGAGGCGGAGGTGGGTGGATCACCTGAGGTCAGGAGTTTGATACCAGCCTGGCCAACATGGTGAAACCCCATCTCTACTAAAAAATACAAAAATTAGCCAGGCATGGTGGTGCACACCTGTAATCCCAGCTACTTGGGAGTCTGAGACAAGAGAATCGCTTGAACCTGGGAGGTGGAAGTTGCAGTGAGCCAATATCCTGCCAATGCACTCCAGCCTGGGTGACAGAGCAACACTCTGTCTCAAAAAAAAAAAAAAGAAAGAAAGAAAGAGAGAAAGAAAGAAAGAAAGAAAGAAAGAAAGAAAGAAAGAAAGAAAGAAAGAAAGAAAGAAAAAAAAAGAATTCTGATTTGTAGATGAGTACTTTGCTTTCCATGTAAGAAAAGCTACATTTCCCAAGCTCCTTTACAGATAGGTGTGGTCATGTGACTAAGTCCTCACCAAGGAGATCCAAGTAGAAGTGTTTTCTGGAACCCCAAGAAAGGCTCCTAAAAGGTGAAGAAGAAGCACTTTCATCCCCTCCCCTCTGCTCTCCTCTCCCTCCTTCCTGCTGTCTAGAATACAGATGCACTGCCTGGGGTACCAGCATCCGTCTTTCTAAGGATGGCAGAGCAGTAAGATAGAAGAAATCTGGCCTTTTCTGACCATGAAGCTACTGTATCAGTCTTATATTTTTTTGAGCAAAAAACACGCTTTCATTTAAACTACTTACTTTAATTTTAACTTTTTGGATACAGGTAGCTGAGCCTAGTCCTAACTGGGACACTTAGGAAGTGTTCAGGTATGTAATCTCTTTTGACTTTAACAGCTACTCTGTAAGATATGATCATCCTTATTTGACAGGTGAGGAAACTGAGATTCAGAGATATTATTTGATTTCTTTGGGGGCATATAGCCACCTAAGTCTTCTGACAGAGTTCACAGCTCTTTGCTACCAGATCCCACTTCCCTTAGCAGGCACACAGCAAATGCTTATTAAATGGAATTCGCCTGAACTGCACTGTGTTTCTATACCTGCTTTGGGTTGGGTTTCATAGCAAGAGTTCAGTGTCTTGTTGGCTTCCCTGAGATAAATAAAATCAATTTTATCCTCTTTCTTCATACATATACCTACATATATATATGTGTGTTTATGTAAAAACTGACATAGCAGTCTGAATTCAACTTATCCATTCCACCAATTCTTCATCAAATATTTATAAAAATCTTATTGTATGTCTAGAGCTGTGCCAGGAGTAGTGAAAACAAAAATAAACAAATCATGTTCCCTTTACCACTCAGAGCTTACAGTTGATCTTCGAGAGTTTGGACGAATTTATTTCCCCTCCTGATTCTGAGGTGATAGTAGATTAATATGCCACTTTATCTGTTTGTATGAAATTAGTTGGGCTTTTCAAAGAAAGCTCATACCCTCAGCAGTGGGGCAGTTTTGATGGCACACCATGTGCTGATATTAACACGTGGTGGTCTGATTTTGGTTGTGATTCTTGGTTTCTGAATGTGTGCTGTCACATTTCACCTACTGTGTCTGAGCACCTGGTTATGTGGGCCAGAGGCATGATCTGAAACTTCAGCAACTTTTTGAGAACTGAGGATGAGTTTCTAAGCTGGGCCTTAAGATGCTTAGCAGTTGAAAACCTAGGCAAGGGGTGTCTTAAGAGTTTGCTTAGGTGTGAAGTTTGTGTTCAACTTTCCTTGTGGCCTTATCTCTCAACAGGTACAAGGAAATAAAAAGAAAGTTCTAGTGTTATTATTGTTTGTTGAACACTTTTAAATATGCCATGCACTTTACATACTATCAATTATTTCGTTCTAACAACTCCGTGAAGTATCATCATCTGTGTTTTACAGATGAAAAAACTGAGATTCAGAAAAGTTAAGAAATTTGCCCAACGTTAACACAGCTGGTAAATGGCAGAGCTCAAATCCAGCTCTATATGACTCCAAAGCTCCACGTAAACTGGCCTGCCTTCTTTGGTAACTTTAGATGTGTGTACTTACAATCCATCCTCACTGAGGCTGGACCAGAAGAGTGAGACCACCTGGCTTCTTGGCACTTGCTCATGGCAAAAGTCGCCAGTACTAGCTGGTTACTACCATGAAGAGTGTTGTCGTTGGAAACTTCAATAATAGTGTTTCTGCATTTAACATCTCCCCAGACATTACATTTGCTTAGGAAGAAAACCAACTTGTTAAACCTGTCTTAGCAAACTGACCACAATTTGTAATATTTTCTTTAAAGGACAAAAAATTAAACCCTGAGTTTCTGAAAGCCCATAAAGGCAGTGGAAGGACTCTTTCCACCAGGGACTTGTGTAGTTGCGTGTTGTCGCCTCCAAGAATTAAAAGTGTTTAAAGCATTATTTTATTCTATTTTGCTGTTATCACCTCCATGAGTATAATTCTACAGTTTTACTTTCTGGTCTAGGGACTCAGTTTTGATGAGATTTATTGCTTATTAAAGAGGATAGCCCTTTTTTGGAGACTATTGGGTTTCAGATTAGTTGACCAGGTAACCAACAAGCTTGGGGTGATCTTGAACTAAACATCATGGGAGGCAGTGGTGCCAGCAATGAATATCACAAGGGCTGTGGAGTCAGGTAAACCTGGCTCCTCTACTCACTAACTGTGTGATCTCATACAAGTCACTAAACCTCTCTAAGCCTCAGTTTATTCCTCTTTAAAATGGGGATAGGACTGTTACTGATAGTAACCCCTTGTAGGAGTGTTATGGGGATTAAATCCGATGTTAGGGCTTGGGTGCAGTGCCTGACACAGGGCAAATGCTGAACACCTGCCACTCATGGTTCGTTATCATTCTTATCTTCATGCTCTATCATGTAATTTCACCAATGTGGTTAAAACCAGTTAGTTCCCTTGGAAGTTGTCAAACAAGGAGACAGGCATAATATGCTGAGCAATTGGAGATGCCGCTCGCTTGGTTCAGTTACTCAGAGCTGTCAAAGCGACAGTCGGAATCCCCTTCCTGGCTGTGCCTCCTGGGTCTCCCGTGTGGATTCCTCACAGACGGCAGGGCACACCCCAGCTCGGCATGTTGACATAGTCACCACCATAGCTTTTAATGAGAACCATTCATTGTAGACTGACACTTTCTCAAGTTTTGTACAGAGATAAACAGATAGCAAGGTTTGTATAATTTCCTGCTGGGTAATCTGGTACTAGAAGTATGATCTATCTGGAAACTACAAAATGTTACCTAGTCTAAGGTGAGTTTTTACAACAGAAGAAGTTAAGGAAAGGCTTGAATGTGTCTCTTATGGAATTATGCCCAAATGTTTTACCCTCAACTCTCATTCAGGCTGCTAAGTACAGTTCTGTCCCGTCTCAACTAAGCAGTCTTAACTTAGAGCTTCTTCTTGTTTCTTTGTTTTGTCTTTTTATAATTACTTTTTCTGTTTCTTTGGCTGCCTCTAAAAATATTGTTTCAGGGCAGTCAAGTTTTAGCTTTCCTTTCAACTGAGGGAACTGGTATTGCATATGGTGAGGCTCATCTTCTTTACTAGAAAATGACCAAGCATTGAACCAATTGCTTGAAAAGTTCTTACTTCAGATCAATTTCCTGTACCAAATGATATCACCTTACTAGGAAGCCTTCACGTCTTGTTTTTCAATGACCCTTACTTCCTCTGCTTATATGCCTGCATTCTACTTTGGTTAGGTGCTGCCTCATCGGACTGGATTCTTAAACTCGATCAAATTTAGTTATTTGACCCCACCAGGTTTGGGATTTTCTAAAATTAGTTCTTAAGGGGACTTGATATGATTTAGGAGAAGCTCAAATGAAAGGAATTACTGTAAGTAAAAGATTTAGAATGGTGCTTGGCACATAATAAGCACTCAATAAATGCTAGCAATTGTGGTGGTGGTTGTTATTATTCCATCATTTTATGCAACTTGTTGGATAGATTTTGTATCCAATTGTGGGAATAAGTATAAGAATTTTTCATTCCTTCTGAAGAAATGACATCATGAGAACCCAGACTGAGAAAAAACATTCCTGCATACAAGGTGAAGGGTGACATATTAAAGATACTATCCTACAACATAAAAAAAATACACAGTTTTCCTTTGATGGCTCCTCTTACTTTTTTAAATTTGGAAATGGATTCTCGCTATGATGCTCAGGCTGGCCTTTAAACTCCTAGGCTCCATCGATCCTCCTGCCTCAGCCTCCTGAGTACCTGGGACTACAGGTGCATGCCACCACCCCTGGCCTCCACTCATCTTAGGAGTTCTCCTCCTCTATCCCTACCACCGTCATCAACCCTGTTGGGTTCACCTCTATTTCCAGCATCGAATACAGTACCTGGCATTTAGAAGATGTTCAGTTGGCACTGAACTGCTCTAAAGTGACCTGCCCCAGTCCTAATTCTGCCATGTACTATCTGTGTGACTTTATCACTAAAGTCAGTGATAAAATCAGAGTTTGCCCTCAGGGCCCCAGCTTCCTCAATCATAGAATTGGAGGGGGAGCTTGGACTCTAGGATCTCCTGAGTTCCTCCTGGCTCTGAAACTTGATGTCGCCTTGGGGCATTTGGGTTTCTGTTGACTGGTGGTGTGCTGGAACATTTTATGCATAAACATTCATGCGAAGATGAAGTATAGTTTTACACACGTTTTTTATCCTGGAAAGTAAAATTAGTTTAGGAAGTTCCTCTTACAATAGATACACAAATTCCTTCTTACATTTTGTTCCCTTTATAAGGCCTATGGAAATTGGTAGGGTTGTCTGTATGCGTATGCCTGTGCATACTTCTGCATCTGTTTATAATTTACAGATAGATGGTAAGAATTTTTTCTATCAGATCCAAGAATGTTAAATAGTTGTATCCGAAGCTAGTCATCCACTTTTAGGAATATGTTCTAGCGAAATAGCCTGGAATGTAGATAACAATTTATGGATAAAGTGATTATAACAATTTTATTTACAGTACTGACAAGCAGAATACAAAATAAAATGCTCAGCAATAGGAGAATGATTATATAAACTTGATAAGAATATTTATACTAAATAGCCATATACAAAGATATTTTGTTCCACCTCAGCTATTTAAAACAGTAGATATGAAAAGTAGAGGAAATAACCCCAAATGATCATGGTTATTACTGGATAGTGGATCATGAAATATTTTTATACTCTTATTAACACTTCTTTTTCTGTTTTTTTTTTTACGAGTATTATTTTTCTTACAGAAAAATTACATTTAAAAGCTCAAACCTTATCTAAAATATAGATAATCCTAGTAATAAACACCAAAAATGTCAATGCAGGTTTCTTCACTGCATGGGAAATACCTTGACAGAAAACAGTGAGATGGATCAAACTATTCTGCCCCAGAGTTTATTGTATACACCCACTAGTTTCATGCTTGGCATTAAGACCTGCTTTGAAAGGTCCTAACTATAGCATCTGTTGGACTGCCTGGCTGGGCTCCATGTCCATGGCACTGTGGTTAAAGGCGGAAAGAGAAGGTCACCCTGTAAATTTTTCTGCCAATGACCACAGCAGCACAGCCAGCATATGTCTAAGTGTGCAGGAATTTGTTCAACACAGAGTTCAATGTTTATAGAAGGGAGTGCAGACCCAGGAAATAATAAAATGAATGAATTTCATTTCCCACAAAGTGTTTTGTGACGGAGAGCATTAAATAGGAGCTTCCTTGGAATGCTATTAATGCAGCAAACCCTCAGTATCACTTTACTCCAAATCCTGGATTCTCTAAGCCTGCAGGGGGGTGTGGGAGAATAAATCCTATCTGAAATCATCCAGACTACTGTAGTTATGCCAGTTTCTGATTGTGTGACCTTGGACAGTTTACTCATTCACTCACAAAATATTTACTGAGTTGCTGCTTTTTTTGCCAGGTGCTGGGAAGAAAAGAATGAAGACGGAAGACTAGCTGTCAGAAAGATTAATGCCCATTGGGGTTGGAAGGAGATGCAGACAAGATATTTCACTTCATTGCAACTCTTGTTTTCTTTGTCTTTTCCTTGAATTCTTTGGTTCCTCCCGGTTTGGTCTCAGGCCTTCTCTCACATTGTGCAATCTCACTTGAGAGTTTCAGGCTCTCCTGTCCTTGCAGATACTGCTTACTGAGGAAGGATTGGCCATCTGTAAGTCTAGGCTGGGGTGCCCTCCTGAGCTGTGGACTCATAGCGCTGGTAGCCAGCTGGATAATTCCCCTTGGGAGTCTAGCAACTGTGTAAAAGTTGGCTGGTTCAAAACAGAGTTTGGTGTCATCTCCACTTCTCTTCCCTGCAAACTGGCTTCTCCTGTGTTTCCTGTCCCTGTGAATGGCCCCGTTGTCCATCCAGTGTCCGAGCCAGAAATCTCCACTCTTCCGTGTGTTCTCCTCCCCTCCATGTGTGATGAACCATCCAGTTCTGTGGATTCCCCCTCCTGTGTGGATCTCATTCATTTCAGCCCCCTTCTTTTTAATCTAACTACTACCTCTCTTCAGGTTTCCCTGCCACCTGTCTTTCTCCCTTTCACATTCCAGACAGATGAATCTCTCTCCTTGTAACTCTGATCCCATGACTCCTCTGCACAGTGCCTCCTGCCTGGCTGCCCACTGCCCTTTCTCTTTAGTATGGCACTCCTGAGTTCTCCAGTCTCATTACCTGCCCTCTTTTTCCTCAAATCTTAAGACTTTAGTCATAAATCATTACTTTCTTGTATCCATATCATACTCATTTTACCTTATGACCTTTATATCTTCCTGCATGCTGTTACCTCTGTCTAGAATGTTCTCTCCTTTGCATCTTCCTCCCCCACTCCTTCCCTCGTTTATCTGAACCACCCCATTTCATTCTTTAGATGTTGAATCAGACACTACTTCCTCCAGGAAATCTTTATCGAATTCCCAAGTCTAGGTTGGACACCTCTACCTCCTGTTCCCATAGACCCTGTACCTCCTCCATCAACACTATTAAGACACTGATTGGTCTCTTTGCTCTCACCAGAAGACCATGGGCTTGGTGAGGGCCACTTTTTGTGTTTCTAGAATCTAGTCCAGTAATAAGTAATCGTAGGTACTTAATAAATATTGATTAAAAGATAAATTTTTGTTTCTCCATATGACATTAGTCTGGACATAAAAGTAAGGTTACACAGTAATAATAATAACACACCAATTGTTTTGTTCTCTTGGTCCTTCCTTGGACCAAACCCTGGTTATAACTCTTGCTTCTTTTAGGAAGCTCTTCAACCTCTCTGGCAAACTCACATTGTGTAGTTCACGCCCCTGAACTCTAAGATCAACCACACTTAAAAAAATACATTGGAATAAAAAGAATCACACATGGGCTGCTGTCTAAGATTCTGATTAGAAAGGGGAAAAAATGCCTAAGTAAGGATAATAGTTAACATTCACTGAGAGCATCTTCTGCCAGACGTCTTCTAACTACTTTACATGAATTATTTTGATCCTCCCAACAACGCTATGAGCAAAGTGTAATTATTTCCGTCGTACAGATGAGAAAGCTGAGATCCAGAGAAGTTAAGCAACCAGCTTCAGGGCACAGAGCAGAAGTGGTGGGACCAATGCAGGCAGTCTGATTCCATGGTCACCACCCTTGCTGCCTCCCTCTATGAGCTCTAAAAATCTTTAGCTCTAACCTTCTATGTTTCTCTGGTTGTCAAAAGCAAAAGCGAGCCTGGCCAATAAGGCATTTGCAATTGCAAGGCGTCCTCTCACTCAGAAATTATCCCTGGTTGCCGGAGGACCCAGCCAGTGCAGATGGGGGTCAGTCCTCTATAAGCCCTCTGTGATCACATCCTTATTTCCTAGATAGATGTTCATACTGTTCAATATAGCACAGTGGCTAAAAAGTGGACTCTGAATTCTGACTACCTGAGAGCAAACCACAACTCTTTCACTCATTAGGTATATGACCTTGGGCAAATTATTTAAACCCCTTAGGCCTCACTTTCCTCATCTATACAAGGAGGATATTAATAATATTACTTAACCCATAAGCTATTATAAGGATTAAAGGAGTTAATATATGTGTAACACACTTAGAACAAGGCTTGACCCATAATAAACACTAAATGTGCTTAGTCCACTTTTTGATTAGTATTTTTGTAATTAAAATAATCTTGTTAATATTTACTCAAGCTGGTGTTAGAGTGCTTTGATTAAGTACCAGGTTAGCTCAACTACTGATTGAGCTGTAGATATCTGGTAGATATCTACCAGTTCTTTCATCTCATTATGGGCTTTAACATATATATATTACTCAGAAAGATAAAAATAAATCATCTGCAAAACCCCACTTGAAACGTTTTCATAAATCTTGTAAAAGTCGGGCCAAGTTTAAAGATTGCTGCCTAGGCTGGTTTAAAGCTCTTCATTGTCTACAATCTAATGGGGATGCTTATAAAGGGAGGATCTGGAATGGTCTGTCTGGCCGTGTGTGTGGTCACCGGAATCACGGCCTTTTATCTACCTGATGAGTATGAGTAGGAGGAGTTGGCTCAGGCTCCAGGAAAGTCAGCAGATGATAAAGCCGTAGTCCTTGGTCTTGCTCATGCCACCACTTGGAGAGCAGTATATTGTGTGTTATCAGTTTCTCGGACCCTAGCCCGGCACTCATGGGCTATGCTCCAGCCTTGATAAAACCCACCTTTCCACTGTATACCGTTCCACACTTACCCTTTCTTTTGCTTAGAATTTTTCTCACCCTATGTCAGTAAGACCTAATCCTAAAGAGGCCCAGATTAAAAGCCATTTCATTCCTGAAGGTTTTTTCTCAGCACTCCACTGGCTGTGTTCTTTTCCTTTGCACTATGCCTACGTCTCATGCCTGTTTTCCCTTTCTATCTTTGTTGTACTTATAGGAATTTGCCATCAGCCTGGGCTCTCAAATACTTAAATTTTTCACATCGATTCTTTTATTTAGCCTTTAAAACAGCCCTATGAGGAATGTAGCATTTTCATCCTCACTTTTCCGATGAGGAACCCAAGGCTCAGGTTACGTGATTTGCCTAAAACGCAAAGTTTTAGGCAAAGTTAAGTCAGACTCCAACTTTGGTGCATTTTTTCTCTGCCCCAGGCTCCCTCCTTGAAGTGATATGTCATGTCTTGCTCAAGTTTGTATCTCCCTGCAGTGCCTAGCACAGCTTTAGGCTCAGTAAGGTTTTTTTTTTTTATTTATTCAACTTACATTTATTGTATCTATGAGGTGTTAGTTAGGTCTTGGGTACTAGCATCAAGCAATCATAGATATTTGTGGAAGAAAAGAAGGAAAGAAGGTGATGTGGACATTTTTGTTTTACTTAGTAAGGTGGATAGCATGTGATTCATAAGCTCAAATGCCAACCAGGGCAGGTAAAAATGAGTTAAGAAGGTTGGGCATGACCCATTGAAAAGTAATGGGGACTCTTGCTAACAGGACATCAATGCTGTCTAATGGAGGCGACCACAACTTAATTCCAGTTAATCATTGCCATGTTGCAATATGGGCCTAGTGTTTTGAGATTTTCCATTTTTTCAAGAAAAGCTGAAAGTCCAGACTTACTATACAGTTTCTTTATAGTCAATGGTGCCAACTAATTTGTTTTTATTTTTTAATTGAACAGCTAAACAATACATGGCTCATGGTTACCACTAACCTCCTTGAAATGCTGAGGACTGAGCCAACCATGCAGCCAGTGGTGCCCATGCTTCTGAGGCAAGGAGCCAGTGCTGCGGAAGGGCAGGCTGCTTCTTCTCTCCTTCCCTTCCTTGTTAGCCCCCATGTGGGTCTCACCCACCTGCAGGCCTGTCCTGGCTTTGCAGCAATGCTCCACCTCCTTGCCTCCTGGCTTGTCTCCCTTTCTTTCCCTGCTGTCAGGGGTGGTGACTGCCCTGTCTCCTTCGCAGAGATCCTCGACACCGGATCTCACTCTCTAATTTGGCTCCTTGTCTTTATTGCAATGAATGAAGTTGAGCAGATGACAAGCAGAGATCCCGGGGCAGAAGATCAGATGCTCCCCCTGGGCTGCCCAGAGCATATTTATGACTGCTTCTTTGGGAAGTTCCACCCATGATAATGCGATGCCTGCAGAGAGTGAAATTACCTACTCTCTCCATACCTCTACCCAGTCCCAGTGGGAAGATAGAGATTTGTAAAGAAGACCTCAGAAAGCAGAATCCATGACAACCTGTTTGGAATTTTCTCTTCAGCTTTGTGATTTGGTGACTATAAATTAATAGAACGATCATTTAAAATATGACTGGAGATAGTTGTGCTAAGTGACTCCTGCTTCAGGGACTAATCATGTCCCCAATATTGGGACACGGGATGGCTCAAAATACGATTTTAGGGGCATAAGCAACAGACTTGCTGGATGTTTGTTAAAAAAAACCCAATCCCTGAACTTCATCCCAGATCTAGGGGTGGGGTCTGGGAATATGCATCTTAACAAGGATCACAGCAGATTCTGATGTATGTGACTAATGATAATAATGAACACAGAGCCCTAAGTATTCTGAGTGCTATATATTTATTTCTTACAACATGCCTATGAGACACTGGTTTTTCTAAGTGTGGAGTAGATATCACTGTTTGCAATTATTTTGGGTGCCACACGGAGACATTTTTTAAAAAAGATTTCAAAGTTATATGTTTAACTGACATATGAAACTCGTATGTGTAATAAACCCACTAAACTCATAATTACATCAATATCATTGCTTAAGTAAAGGCTAAATGTATTTAAATAAAAATAGTGAATCAATTTAAAGGGAAATATTAAATAAATACTAATTCTGGTAACAAACATTGTGAGGGTAGAATGGGGAAAATTCAAGTTTGCAAAGCATTGAGATGAGTGGAAAAGCTCTGTACTGAGTCAAAGAATTGGGTTTAAATCTTGAATTAAATTCTTACTAGCTGTGTGGCCTTGAGCAAATCTCTATCTCTCTGAGTTTTAGCTTCATTCTTAGCAAAATGGAAACATTAAAACAAACTCAGCTAGGCTGTGGTGAAAAGCATATGAGAAAAAAAAATAGAAGAACACTTAATAGGTGGTCAAGAAATATTATTGAATATAAATATTACTCTAATCTTTCTGAAGTATTAATTCAATATGAGGTGTTTTTTGTTGTTGTTGTTTTGAGACAGAGTCCTTCTCTGTCACCCAGGCTGGAGTGCAGTGGCACGATCTCAGCTCAATGCAACCTCTGCTTCCCAGTTTCAAGCAATTCTCCTGCTTCAGCCTCCAATATGAGTTGTTAATGTGGACATTACTTGAATCTCCTTTAAAACTTCTTAGAAATATAAACCCTTTTTTTTTCTTTTTTATTGTTTTTAGAGACAGGATCTTGCACTGTTGCCCAGGCTGGAGTGCAGTGGTATGATCATAGCCCACTGTAACCGCACACTCCTGGGCTCAAGCAATCCATCTGCCTCAGCCTCCTGAGTAGCTAGAACTATATAGGTGCACACCATTACCACTGGCTACCAACTCTTATTTCTCTTATCTTTCTCTGAGTTATGTTTTCATTACATTTACTGAGGTATGAGGGGGAGAGTGCTGAACTTGGGTTCCACCTCTGCCTTTAGCTATGGATGTGATCTCTGACAAGACATTTTGCCTCATTGTGCCTCAGTTTTATAATCTGTAAAGTGGGATTGCACTCAAAGACTTACAGGTTTTCTCCCAACCCCTTCGTATTGGAGCTATTTTTTTAGTATCTATAATAAATTGAGAACAGTCAGAGCATAGATTAAATATCACTTTTGCCCAGTAGGCAATTGGCCAGAACTGCTCTACAGTGGCCCAGCTTACAGGTTTCATCTTCTCACGTTCTTTGGAGGTGCTAACGAGCAGTAAAACCAAATGGCTGGCAGGAGGAAGAGGAAAAAAGAAGACACTGGAGCAAGGAATCTGGATTCTCTTCAAATTCAAATATCTCCCAAATGAATAAAAGTTGATTATGTTTTTATAGTACTACAGTTTGATGGTATGATATATCTTGTTAATAGAATCATGCTAGCACTGGACTAGAGAGATTCATGATTAATTTGTGTCTATTTCTTTCTGCCTTAGAAATAGCAATGAAATCTGGATTTTTTGGGGGGGAGCTCTTCAGTCTTTAAAAAAATGAATTAATAACTGAGATGGCATAATTAGCTGCCTAGGTGAGCTCTCAGAAATCAACTTTTCTTTGGGTCAGCTGTCTCCCAGTTAAGCAGTTATGCAGAAATCTTTCTTTTTCATGCCCGGAAGTATAAAACAGAAAAATCATGGGATGCTGAAATTGCTAAACACACACGAAGCGGTGCCACAGTGTCCCCACCCTGTGCCAAAGCAAATTTCTGAGCGTTATGTAATTTCTCCCTGGCTTTGAGCTCCCGTGATCCTGTCTGAGGTTGATGCTGTACAATCTGCTAGAGCTGAGCTCTTTCAGGCACTTCCTTGGTGGGTGACATCCTGTCAATATTAGAGAACTGTGATTGGGAGAGGGGAGAGAGGCTCCTATCATTTCAGTCTACATCCAGCGCCCTGCCATTTTCCAAAATTCATGCTAGGGATTGCTAAAACAGACGGCATGTGTTGGCTGAAGAGTAAATCACGACTTTCGTGGGTACATTCATTCATTTGGAAAGTATTTTTGATCATTCACTGGGCTAATAGTGCTGTGGGGAATTTGAAAAAATGTATTTTATATGGTTTCAAAAACAAAGTCTATGGTAGAGCTTTTGCCCTCAAGGAATTTACAGTCCTTTAGAGAGCCAAGACATGCATTTGTAAGTTAACTAACAGCACGCACAAAAACTAGATATCCCTGTGATACACTAGTGGTAAAGCTAACAAAAGGTAATGTCATGGAGTGTGAGTTCTGGTTGGGTGATCTTGTCTAATTCTCTTACGTTCCTGATGAAGAAACTGAAGCGCAGAGAGGTAGGAAAGGCCGACCTGAGGAAGCACAGCCAGGAAAGGATTGCATTTAGGCTTGAATGCAAATCTCCTAATGCTTTTTGCACTCTGCTTTCTGCTACCCCACAGCCATCTCTCTATATGTTTAAGCCTGGAAGTGGTGAATTCAGAAAGCTGTTGATGCTCAGAGGGAGAAAATTGGCCAACTTTAGGAATCAAAATTCCAATATTACTCCAGGTAATGCCAGAGAAACATAATTTGACTCAATATGGTCCACATCTTTCTAGTCCACTGTCAACATCATTCATTAACTAGATATACACTGTTATGTAGGGTAAAACCATAATCAACTTTCCACCATTTTGGATAAATTTCTAGCATAAGGAGAATCTAGATCCCTGGTTTGTCGGTGTCATCTTTTTTCTTCCTCCTTTTGTCAGTCACTTGCTCATATTGCTTATTAGCACCTTCAAATCGATATAGGAAAATGAAACTACAGGTTGAGTATCCCTTATCCAAAAATCTTGGGACCAGAAGTGTTTTGGAGTTCAGAATTTTTTGGATTTTGGAATATTTGCATATATATAATGAGATATCTAGGACACAGGACACGGGTCTAAACACAAAATTCATTTATGTTTCATATACACCTATATTAGTCCATTCTCACACTGCTAATAAAGACATACCCCAGACTGGGTAATTTTTAAAGAAAAGAGGTTTAATTGACTCACAGTTCCACATATCTGGGGAAGCCTCAGGAAACTTAGAATCACGGCAGAAGGGAAAGCAAACATGTTCTTCTTCACATAGTGGCAGCAAGGAGAAGAATGAGAGTGAAGTGGGGGGAAAGCCCCTTATAAAACCATCAGGTCTCATGGGAAGTCACTCACTATCACGAGAACAGCATGGAGGTAATTGCCCCCATGATTCATTTACCTCCCACTGGGTCCCTCCCATGACACATGGGAATTATGGAAACTACAGTTCAAGATGGGATTTGGGTGAGGACACAGCCAAACCATATCGACACCTTACACACATAGCTTGAATATTTATACAATATTTTTTAGTAATTTTGTGCCTGAAACAAAATTTTGACTGCATTTTGACTGTGACCCATCACACGAAGTCGGGTGTGGAATTTTTCACCTGTGGTTTCATGTTAGCGCTCAAAAAGTTTTGGGTTTTGGAGCATTTTGGATTTTGGATTTTTGGGTTAGGGATGCTCAACCTG